>NC_034601.1:19729633-19814526 GCF_900095145.1 Mus pahari
TGAATCTCTTCCTCCCTCCCTCCCTCCCTCCCTCCCTTCCTTCCTTCCTTTCTTCCTTCCTTTCTTTTTGGTGTTACTTGGGATCAAACCTAGTATTTTGTGTTTACTAGACAAGGGCTTTATCACCGAGTTTCCCTCTTAACCCTTGAACAGTAATTATCATAGAGTTTACTGTATCATTAAAGCAGGAGACCCTGGAGACTTCAGTGTTATGATAGTAAATTTATCACCAAGTTATATCTACGTTAAGAAAACAGAAAGAGTCCATATCCTCATTTTCAATCTTGTATGTAATTCCTCCCTACACCATGTATGCGCATTCCTTTTGTTTTGTTTTGTTTTGTTTTGACAGGGTTTTCTTATGTAGCTGGGCTGATCTTGAACTTGTGACTCTCCTGTCTCAACCTCCTGAGTGCGGTGATTGAGTGTGTTGTCACATTCATTCCTAAATGAATAAAGTACATAGTAAAACAGAACCACAAACAGAAGGATTATAATCCAAGTAGGTTGGATTAATTGTGAACCCATTTGGGCATGTTTTTGATGAATTGGAAGGACAGATGACATATTTTCCCATTAAATAAAATAGTCAATTTAGATTTAATAAGGCAGTTATCTTCAGGTAATAAAAATTCAACTAACTTGCCATAACTATCTTGTTTAAAGTCAATTAAGAGCCTCATATTCCTCACTTGTTGGGTGAAATTTAATAGAACTTCAGTTAAGCATTTATTGCTTATTTAATTCAAAATTAAGTTAATCACCACAGTTAGTAACAGCCACTGAGTATTTAATTAACACTCAGCAAACTATCTTATTAAGTCTAAATTAGATACAGAAAGGTCTTGCTTACCCCTCTCTGTCTCCTTGTGCCCCTTTGCCCACCTCTGGCCCCAGCTGCCCCAGAAGGGCACTTGATGTTCTCGTGCCTTTCCTTTTCTCGTTTTTTTCATTTTCTTTTGGTTGAGACTCCACTTACATAAAGGACAAGACAAGGCAGGGGTCTTTATGGGAACTTCTGGTTTGACATACAGCTTAGAAACTTTTCCATTTGATGCCTTTCCACTCTCCTTTTCAAGGATTACCAAGTGCCTCCTCTGTGTGAACCATTCTTTTAAACACTAAGGAAGAAACAGTGAAGGTCGTCTTGACATTTTTGGTTTTCTCATCTATTTTAGAAGAGCTGGTTCAGTTCATTCACGAAACAAGTATGGGTGAGAGTGAATAGGGCCCCTTGTTGAGTACTCGGGTATCCAGACAGGCATCTGTCCTTAAGGAGGATATACAGCCTAGAGTGGGAGACGCAGCATAAGAAGGCATCTTAGGATGAATGCTGTGAATCTTTGTGTCTGTGTTTGTCTAACTACTAAGCCATTCTCTGAATGCAATATGAGAAAGTCCAAGTTAAGTAAAGTGGTTATCTTTACCCTGACCTTTTCTGAATATTTAGTAACCTTGCCAGATGATTTTTTCTCAGTGAAAGTATTACCTTGCCTCTTTCCCCACTCAGAATATTCTGTACAATTGGTGTTTTGTTATAGAAATTATTTAATTCCAATCTGGGGTTTCTACTCTGCCTCTGACCATTTAGTTTCTAGATAGAAGACACACATAACCTTTACATTTACAATTCACCCTAATCAACACAAGAGCTGGGAAGATACCTACCCTCTGTGTTATTAAATTCTACTTTCCTATAGATAACCCCGAGTTATTACTTATGTTTTATCTGGTCTGCTCTGAACTCCAATTGGCTAGCTCTCAGGGCCATGGCTTCATGAACTTACTGAACCCATGGTGGCTTCTCCTCTTCCTCCTTCATGGTCTCCTTCAACCCTCTCCACCCCACCCCAGCCCCCAGGCCCGGGAGCCCTAAAACCTGCTTATGTCTCTTCTGCCCAGCTATTGGCAAGATCTAGGCTTATGAGTATATGTTTACAAGCTTTTGTTGTGCAAACCTTGTTCCTTGACTTAAAACTATTGGTTAAATAAAATTGGTGATAGTTACTGCAGGGATTAGAGATAGGTGGGTTTGGAGTGACCTTGTGGGAAGAGGAGCGACCAGGGAGAGGAGGAGGAAGAAGAAGAAGGGAGAGAGAGAGGACGCCACCATAAGGGGACCATGAGCACATGGCCAGGAGAAGCAGCAAGTGTCTGGGTACACAGCTGGAGAGGTAGCCAGGCCAGCAATAAGAAGAGTAGATTAGGGATTACTCCCCAGTCATTGTCAAAGCCAAAAAATACCCATAGTCTGAGTCGCAGTTATTTGTAAGCTAGTTGGGGATAAGCTTAAATTGGTTGTACTACAGTGATTTAGTTTGCCTTAGTAAAGCTGCTTTGGGTTATGGTACCTGTCTCCCAGCTCTTCTGGCTGAGGAGGAGGAGGAGTGTGCCTTCACTCTAGTAGCTGTGATGGAGGATCAGATGTCCTGTTCTGGATGATGCCTGACTTCAGAGGCAGTACTGACGCTGGTATGAACTACAGTTGGGTTTTCTTCAAGGTGAGAGGTGGGTCTTATAGAGGTTGTGTAAGTAGAGTAACTTACAGGGAGCCAAATTATCATCAAGCTGCCTAGATAGCCATCTCTAACGCAGTGACATACCTTAGATTAGTTCTAAGGCAGTGACATACCTTAGATTAGTTCTTATCGTAACTTGAATCTGGGAGGCTAGAGGCAGGAAACTATTTGGGACCTAACTCTTTGCTTCAGGTTTTGTTCCAACGGAGTAACTGCCATCTGCAGAAGTGATCTCCATGTCTTCTGCAAGGCCTTCTGATGCCCGGCCTGGGCCAAGTCTCATCCTTGAGAATCTGCAGCCTGGCTGGAGCATCAGTCTTGACTCCTTGGTGGGCAGCTTCTTTATTATAAGTCACTTTCCATTTATTCTGTTATGTAGCACTTCCCCCCATCTTTCCATCCTCCCCAGCTTTTCTTATTCTGGTGAATCATTTACTCTTTCAGGTTTTTATTTGTGTGATCATTTTTATTTGATTCCAGCTAGTCTTTCCTATGTCCTGTCTTACACTCCACCATAATAATCCTACCAGTGTTCTTTTTAGTAGAAGCCAGCAGATGGGGAGTGCTAGGTGGTATTCAGATAATCTACAGAATGTGATCCACCACAGGTCTGAAGGCGTGGCCCCAGGATGCATTTGTCCAGTCTCCGTAATGCTCTTCTCGTTTCTACTGCTGTATAGAAACAGGTATAGAAGAAGGAACTAGGAGAATTTTTTCCACATTCTATTTTTGGGCATGAATATTCCCTTATCCTAGTCTGTTTACCTACCAGTGAAATGTCAGCATTAGGCACGACGCGCTGAAGTCTGGGATAAGTAGAAAGGGCATATTTCAAGTAGAAAATTGCTGGGTTTTAACGTCTAGTGAGTCAGGCTGCAGTAAACCTGCATTGTTTATCAGGCAACGTTTTTGAGCTCAGCATTCTAAGGAAACCTGTGTAGTGAGCTGCATGCGCACACATAGTAGGTGGACATTTCATGGATTCCACACTGCAGTGAGGCACTCCAGCTTCTAGATTTGTTTTCTTTATATTGCTTTTCAGTCACCAGCCCTGACTTTCCTTGTCTTCCATTCTTTCCGTCTTTTTGTTCCTTTCTCCGGCTTTTCTACGTGGATGGTATCTGCTTGGGAACTTTTCAAAGACAAATGGCTGCAATTTTGGGGCAGACTGAAGGAGGTTTAGGATGTGGCAAGCCACTGATCTTTCTGAGGGATTATCAGTTCTTTAGAACCATTATTTATTGAGCACCATTGCTCAGTGAGTGAGGCTGGTTTTGTGCTTTAAGTATCTCATAGTGGAGGCAAGGAAAACGTTTTTCTTTTTCAGATTGATCAAGATATTGTTAGGTGCTCCAGTGCCCTGTGGCTGTTCCCTCTCCCACTCTGGGTTTCGGTTGTAGCCTTGACTGTTCTCTAACTGACTTCATAGACAAGGCTGGCCTCCCAACTCCCAGATCTCCCCTCTCCTGCCTCTTTTGAGTGCTGGGATTAAGGCATGCACTAATGTACTATGCTGCTCCTGTGACTCTTAAATAGTTAGCGTTGCGTACCCCGGAAGGAAGATCAAACCAGATTTCACCCCCTTCTAGAGGTGACATTTCAGGAATGTAATACCATTAGGTGGCAGGCTGGAGGTCATGCTGTGAACTCACATACAAGGTTTCTAGAACAATGTGCCAGAGAAGTCAGGTGCAGGGATGTGCTTAGGTGTGAAAGGCCATTCATAACGCAGTAAGGTCTGGCTCTCTAGTAGAGATTTTCAGAATTTACCATAGGAAGCAGTAGACACATTTCAGTTCTTGTGATGTTGTTGTTGTTGTTTTTGTTAGATCTAGATAGGCCAGCTATTTGAAAACTCTGGAACTATTTGGAAAACATTGGTTTGGATATGTAGTGTGGAGGAGCAGGGGTTTCCTGAACTACCTGCCTAGATTTGCATCTGGCTCTTTACACAAATGCCTCAGGTTGCTACTTCGTCTCTTTGGTCTCGGCTCTTATATCCACAGAATGACAATCTGAAAACCATGTCTCACATTGTTGGCCAAATAAAGTAATTGATGGATGTTCAGCACTTTTGTTATGTCTTGTCCCCATGACATTACACTAGGGTGATTTGGAAAAGATGAGAGCCCGCCTAGGTGAATGGGGAATCTTCTGCCGTTACTGTTCTCTCAGCAAATAAACTTACAATTTTGTGGATAGGAAAACTGTGAGCTTTGCAGAGAACATTTCCACACACTTCACCTGGCATTCCACAGTTTTGACATCTTGCGTTGGTATTGGGTATTTGTCAAAACTAAGAGGTTGACAGTGGCACCCTTCTGTGACCTACATTCTATACTCGATCTGTGTTGACTTCGCCAGGTTCTGCACAAATTTCCTCTTCCTGCCCAAGATCCAGTCCTGGGTACCATGGTACATGTAGTTCTCATCTGTCCCCAGTCAAGAGCTGTTTCATTGTCTTTACTATTGAAAAGAAGATTCTTTGTGGGAAAGTCTGGTGCAGCCTGTGATGCGAGTGAGTAAAGTGGGCTGGCCAAGGATGCAGTGGATTGGGACCTGGTTCTCCTTCTGCTCCTCCTGCCTTGTGTCCTTGAAGGGAATCTGGGAAGGCAGCCCATGCCTGTGCTCTTACCTTCAGAGGGAAGGGACAGTGCCTGTGCCCGTGCCCTTACCTTCAGAGGGAAGGGACAGACCCTAGGGGAGGCCAGGAGAAGGTCCTAGGCATTCCTTGAGTCCTGCTATTGAAAGAAGGAGTGAGCAACCCCCCAAACCTCCCAGAAATCTGCATTCAGATTCAGGCCCTTTACCCTCTTCCTCCTAATCTTTGAAGTAGGCACAGTGACCTTCAATGTCTTAAAACATTGACCCACACAGTACAACAGTTTACCTTGTGAGCTGTGTATATCAGCAACAGCTCAGAACACATTAAGTTCTCAAGACATGATTGCAAGAGAAGCCCTGAAAAGTGGGAACCGCCCCCTGGAATTTAATTCAAGAGGACTAGGGGAAGTTGATGAGAAAACCAGAAGTGCCCATTCATAAGGAAGTGTGCTACTCGGAGTGGAACCAGCATTTGAGCTGCTGATAAGCAGCGTGTACTGTCTGTTTTATTCCTGGAGGCTTTTATCATACAATACAACCTTATGTGGCAGCCTGATTTTCACACAAATTGGATCCCAAAACTTCTTACAGGAATTAAAAATACAAACTCGTGGGCAGTATGTGTTTTATAAATTACACAAAACAGAAGTGTAAAGACATGGTGTAGTAAGAGCGGTGGAGCCTGCGGATGGGCACTAACTGGCACCGAGGGGAAGGCAGGGAGGAGGCAGCAGCCTTGGCACAGGAGCCAGGAAGCCTCGGCAGGCAGCAGGTGCACAGCACTGTCCTCAGTGCCAGCAGGATGAGAGGAGGGGTCCTGCAGAGGAGAGTGGGGCCAGAAGTGGGTGGGAGCTGAAGCAGGTCTTCTGTGTGTCTTTCTTGTCTTGCTGGTGAATGGATCTGGCCATCATGGGAACTTACATGCCCACCTCTCTTGCATTTTTATCTTTATTCCAGCATGCCCTTGGTTTGGAGTGCTCTTCCCCTTCATCACCCCTCTGAACCCAAACTGATCTAAAGGGTTCAGCATGATAATACCATCTCTATGTAGTGAGCCCTGATCCTGTGTATCTACCCTACATAGGAAATAATCATTTCTCATCTCCTATGACCTTTTTCTTTACCATTGGGCGCCGTCTCTTGTTTATTGTAGTTGCCCATTGGCCTGGCTTAGTTTTGGCTTTTCCATTCTTTAGAATGTTCATTCCTGCCCAGAGTTGGGCAGATAGACAGTATATACTTGAAGGATGGAAGCATGCATGCATGAATAGATATAAGGGTTGATGGATAGATGGGTAGGTTTAATGTTGCTCGTATTAAATTCAAACCTAGTTCTTTCAGGCTAGGGTTTTAACTTGTTCATATCTACATCTTCTAGTCCCACAGTAGCACGGTGTTCATTCATTCATTCACTCATTCATTTATTCCAATGTAATTTTAGGTACTAGGACAAGAGTTGTGGAACTTAATAGTCCATAGTACATTTGTGGTATATAATCATGCTTTTAAGCTTTGTTTGGATTGTTCTATTCCTTTTTTGCTTATTTTTAGATGTTCTGAAGTCCAGGGTGGTCTTGAACTCGTTATGTAGCTGAATCTGGCCTTCAATTCCTGATCTTCCTGCCTCTTTCTCCTTAATGTAAGCTTTACGGGGGTACATTGCCATGTGCTACTTGGATTATTTTATTGCTTTGATACCAAACAAGAAATGATTTGTTATGCATGTATCTGTGGCATAAAAAACAAACGCTCTAACTCATTCCAGTGGGTTTGTAGTAAAAAAGAGACCACTTGGTTCACAAAGACTTGTTTTTAAGATTTATAGTAATTCCTTATTGATTTACCCCAGGAATAAACTCCCTTTCAGTTTTTTTTTTTTTAAAAAAAAGATTGTGCCTGATGCCCATGTTTAAAAGGCTGATCCTTCTTCATGTTTTGATTTTTCTTTTTAAGTACAGTGACAGAATATGTACCGCTGAGGTGGTAAATGGAATAAAGTTCCCTGGAGGAAACTGAATCTTGTCTTATGGTCTTCCATTTTAATCCCAGGAGGAAGCTGTGAAACTTGATCAGGTGACCTACCCAGCTGACTTACATTCATTACAAATCAAAGTCAGAGTGGAGGGATTGAGTATGTGTCTGTGTGTGCGCACGTGCGCGCACGTGTGTGTGTGTGTGTGTGTGTGTGTGTGTGTGTGCGCGCGCACGTGTGCTTGCGCGTGTGCGCACGCGGGGGTGGTGGCATGCCAAGCCATGTAAAGAAGCCTCAGGCACTTTGAGTGGTAGAGCTGTTCTCTACCAGTGCTTTTCAGAGTAGGTGCATCAGTCACTGGTGGATTTGCTGGGCTCTCCCCACCTCCCCAGAGCCATGAACAAGACAATTTTATATATTTGGATTTCTAACAAGGTCATGGGCACTGCCAATGCTGATACAAACTGCTGATTGACTAAAGCTTCTGGTCCCTCCCCCTTTGTTATTAAAAATGCATAGATGGAGAGACTAGACTGAAGTTTTGTGGAAAGGACTGGCCTGCCAGGTCAGTTACAGTCAAACCACAAGTACCGACTCTAGCCCACGCCCTCCTGTTAGCACCAGTAGTCAGGCAGTGACACCAATCCTAGCTCTGCCTCAGAGTCAAGTCAGCTTCATTAATGTTACCTGGCCTACTTGTCTTTTCAGGCCCTTCTGTCTGGTCCTCTACAACTATGTGTTTCCATGGATTTACCCAGTATTGATTGGCCACTGGTGTGCATTTGGGTTTGGGTTTGGACTAAAGGTTGTATGTGGCACAGATTATCTAGCAGAGATTATGGGTCAAAATATTAGTAATTAGTTTTGCAATTTCTAACTTAACAGCAAGGGTTTCTCCTGGGTATAGACAGAGACCTAGTCAGGTTCCTTCCCTTACTGTGCAAGTCAGTTCTAATATTTTGATCCACCTCCTTCTGTAGGAGTGGTTTCCTGAAGATGCTGCTGAAGGTCACAGCAGGATTTAATGCAATCTGCACAAAGTTAGGAGTGAAGAGGGCTGGGATGAGGCTCAGGTATGGTCCTGGCTAAGCATCCCACTGACCTGCAATCTGAAGGGAGCAAACAGAGAGAGCAGACAGTAGAACAGTGAGCAAGTGCAGGATGGGAAGCAGGGAGGAGTAGGAATCTTCACCCTCTGCCTTAGCTCTTTAATGGCCGAGCTGTCACTGCAGCTCGAGAATTAATAGCAGTTCCTGAGTACCAGCCTGACATGGGATTGCGCGGATAGAGAAGGATCCCGGTAGAAGAAGGCCTGGTCACCCAAAGCTTGGCTGTCAGACCTGGGGATGCTCCACTGACAGGTGAGTGGGTGGCCCAGCCTAGGGAGAGGCTTGCTCCAGATTCAAGAGAGGAAGTATCTTTTCCATGGCAAGACTGCTGCCAGAGAGGGAAGGCTCCTTGAAGTGACGTCCTATTATCGGTGCACTATAGTGGAGGCAGCTGCTATAGACTGGAGCCATGAGAAGCATCCCTGGTTCTGAGTCCTAGACGGTATTGGTGGGTAGCAGGAAGTTAGGTGGTTCAGACCCATTCTGGCTTTGACAGATTTCTGAGTGCCTGGGTTACTTAGGTTTGGAGACACCTGAGAAGAAGGAGCCTCAGCAGAACTGGCTCCATCAGACTAGGGGCACGTCTGTGAGAAGCTTTCGTGAGTGCCAGTTGATGCGTGAGAGTCCAGCCCACTGTGCGTGGTGACTTCCTGGACAGGTGGCCATGGAGTGTATAAGAAAGGTGGCTGACCATGAACTTGGTGCAAGCTAGTTAGCAGCGTTCCTCCATGGTCCTGGCCTCCAGGTTCCTGCTTTATCTCCTGCCCTGACTTCCCCCAATGACCACGTCTAGTCTGTGAGATATAGTAAACCTTTTCCTCCCCAGTTGGCTTTGGTTAGTGGTTTGTCACAGCAGCCGAGAAGCTGAGTAGGACGTCTTTAGCAGTGAAGGGATTGGGCTAGAAAGACTGGCCATGAGTGCTGTGTCTTTCGTGAGGGATTTAGGAGCAAAGGGAGGCCCAGATGTTGACTAGGAGTTGGGAGGAACACAACGTTAAGGTGACCTAGGAACTTCAGCTTCCTCGTGTAAAGTGGGTGTGTGGAGATTGACTCTGATTATATGGATGATGGTACTGTTTGGGCTGAAGATTGAAGAACTTAGCTGTGAAGGCACTTCCTGTTCATAAAACCTTAGAGATGTTCCAACTGCATGAATGTTCCAGAGAGCTGCAGAGGATTCACAGACAGACAGAAGGAGCTGCTGCCTAAGGTGGGACAGTGGCCGTGGGATCATGACTATGGACTCTGGTGGCATAGCTGGGTCCATGTAAAGTGTGTGAAGCCCCGGACTATCGCTACAAAGTCTTTCTTTCATTCTTGTTCATATCTTTCTCTTTACTGCATGGATGGACCTGAGAGACCCAAAAGGCGACACTTGGTTTGTAAGTGTGAGAAAGATGTAACTGCTGTGGTCTCACTCCAGTAGGGTGTCTGCTGGGCTGTGATGGAAGCCCTGGGGTTTCCAGGTGCTCTTGTTATGTGGAATTGAGACCTTGGTGGTTCGTCTTACTTCATAGGTCAAAGGAATGATGCCCAATGGGAACCTGGCTCTCGTCGAGGTTCCCGCATGGCATAGGAAGTGCCCCTGGAAAGCAGCACTCCTGCTGAGGCCCTCATAGGCTGGCAGTCTGTGTCTCTCCCCATTTCTCTGTTACCAGGAACTATGCCATGCACCTTGTTGGTGGCTGGCTGCCCACTTTCCCAGGGTGTGAAATCACAAAAGAAATCAACATCATCTCATTCCCTCAATGTTTGTCTCCTGCCCAGTCTCAATTGCTTTTCCTTGGTTGATACTGTATCCCTAGCCACCATTTAAGTTTCTGGTTCCCTTGACTCCCGGTCACTGTTGGCTAACCAGAGTGGGAAGCTAAAAGAGGTTTTTATTTTATTTTTTAAAGACTAACAAGTCCACCTGTTGAACAGTAAGGGCACTTGTTGACCCCGTATTTCTTGTCTGTCATTCCAGAGACTGAGTACAGACATAGAGTGTCATTTCTGCCTGGATAGGAGGTTGTGTTCAGCACAGACATACAAGCAAAATTGGGCCAGCGTTGAAGTACTGTTATATGGTTGTGTATGTGTATGGTTGTGCAGTATGTAGAAGTTGCCCAGAAGTTGAGAGAGTCCATACATATTGTAGCTTAGTGGTGGTGTGGACATGTGACATGTTCGGCCAGGGAGAGGCAGAGGCAGAAGCAGAGGCGGAGATAGATTGAGACTTTGAAAACATTGATGTGGGTTGGGTCCACCTTATTCAGAACCCTCCTCTTTTCCTAATAGCCATAGAAGCATGATGCTCCATTGAATTTGCTGCCCTCAATGGCCACATGTTTAGTCTTTAGCAGTCAATTGCTTCTGCATTGTCTTACTGTGGCTTCTGTAGTCAGCTTATTTGCATTACCCCTTATGGGCAGCCCTGTCATAGCTCTGTTCCTCCTTGCAGGCCCAGGTACTTACCTCTCCAGTTTTCTTTCTCCCTTATTCCCCCTCCTGTGGCCTTGGAGGGTTGTCTACACCCACTTTGCTGTGGTTCCCTAAGAATCCAGAGCCCCTCCCTTCTGGGGTACCCACATGTGATACATTTTCTGCTCTTACCGTTTCCCTTGCTCTTACATTTCCATTTAAAGCCCTCTTGAGAGGCCCGAGTGTCTCCTTGCCAGCAGCATTCCTTTTGCCTTACTGGAACCCCTCTTCATATCCTGCTAGGAATCCAGTCAAGAGGCATCAGCAGACTCTCCTCGGCCTCCAGTCTCCACCAAGACTGTGCCCTCCGGCTGTGAGAAGTGACACGGTGGCCTCATTTCACCTCACAGAGGGCAATAATTCCTTCCTAGCATCTTTTCTCTGCTCCCTTGAGGGGACCTTGTTCTCTTCTATTTTGCCTGAATGTGCCTTGATTCTACAGCTGGACAATGGCACCCTCAGGCCATTGTCTCCTCTGTTTGGTACCTGGGCATAGCAATCACAAGTTACCAACTGCTGTCTGTCTTCAGGAGGGTGCCAGCATGGTCTTTTAGAAATGCTTGGAAGAGAATACTTTTATATCCAGACACAAATATATGTATGGCCTCGTCAGAAGAGAATGAAGGAGAACCGTTTGTGAGTGGAAATGGGCTCAAGACACTTGGTTCTCTTCCGCCCTGCCTAGTGTACCTCAATTCTGCTGTGATTTAAGGGCACTTGAGAAAGCTGTCCCTTTTCAGTTTCTAGCTGGCTTCTTGCCTTCTGCTGCACCATCTTGCTTGGCTTGGGGTTAGATACTACACTCCACATACCTTAGTTCTGCCGTCTTCTGACCTTGCCCTGGTGCCCAAGATTTTCCCTTGCCCTTGGCACTTGTACGCCTTGGCCTTGGTTTTGCTCCCCACCCCCATCCCCGAAAAGGCATCTCTTGTCCCATTGTTTTACATGCCTATGTGTATTCCCATGGTGCCTTGCAGACCCGAGGGACTGCCCCTTCCTTCTGTCTGGTAAGTGCCCGTTCATCCCTTAAAGCATGGCACAGATGTATCTTCCAAACAAGCCCAAAAGTTTTGTTATGCAGTGTATTTTCCTGTAATAAAAGTGTACCACATGCTCATAATAGAAAAATTAAAAAACAAAACAAAACAAGAAAATGGAAATCACTCATAAATTCATGTTTTAAAGACAAGCATTGTTTATGTTTTTAATATTATTTTGGGATTTATTTTTATTATAATTTACACATCTGTGTTCTATTGATTTCAGTCTTACTGAATGCATGGTTTTATGTCTCAGTAGTACATGAATACCTTCTTATGATCTGGATATATACGACATATGTGATAACTGCAGATTTTGCCATCATAAGAGCACATGGTGATTTCTTCCTACCACTAGACAGCACTGTGATAAGCTCCTGTGTTAAGTTACTATCAGTGGTGTGTATTTTCTAAGCTAGATAATTAGGAGGTGCACTTTATCACATGAAAGTCAAGAGCTGTTTCGATCCTTAATTTCAAGAGAAATTTGTGGTCACTGAACAAAGTTTGAAACATCTGGGAATGTACAGGAGGGAAATAAAAACCACCTGTGGCTACTTTGTAGTCACTAATATGAAATTTGATATCAATTGAATCTGTGTATCTCCTTTCTTTCTACCCAAGGAGTCCTAAGATACTGTCTATAAAACGGCTAGATAGAAAATATATTAGACTCTGTAGGGTAATATTCTCTGTCTCCCCGCCCACACACACACCCTCCCTTCCCTCTCTGCTTGATATATCTGTGTAGCCCTGGCTGCCCTGGCATGTGCTCTGTAGACCAGGCTGGCCACAGACTCTCAGAGATCCGCCTGCCTCTGCCTCCCCAGTGCCTTAGTTCTGGGATGAAGTGGGCATGCACCACCATGCCTGGCTTCTCCTCTTCGTCTTCATCTTTCTTTTCAGTTCTTTTAAAAATGTACTGTTCTTGGGGAATAGATCTATAAATACCATTTGTGGGTCTTGTTCTTAAACATGAGGCTGTTAGCCGTGCTGTGAGTGGGGGCTGGGGACGCCTCTCCTTCCTGGACCCTCTTGAGGGGTTCTTTATAGAGAACTCCACTCAGGTGAAGTCAGGATTTTTGTTTGACTGTGCACTATGAAAGAATTTCAGGATGAGTCACTGTGAGGCAAAGTTGGATTTCATTAAGATATTTTAAACATAGATTCAACTATGGGTGTTAACACACACTCAAGTGTAAGTGTGGGCTTCTCAAGACAACCATTTAAGCATCTTAGGAACAGCTGTACTATAACCGATGGTTTCCACGAGACCCCTTTTCTATCCTTTAACATCGTTTCTTTTTCTCTTCCTCTTTTCTTGCCCCCTCGGGCAAATGAGATCACAGTGTTTCCTGAGGAGCCTTGGGTAGGATTCCAGCCTGAAACCAAGGGTTACAGAGGTTGCACAAGGGGATTAAGGCTTGTCTTTTCCTGAAAATCGAGTTTATAGTCACACTTGGCTCCTAGAAAATACACAGTGGAAAAAGGCTGTGAGAAGAGTAAGCCCAAACTTGGCCATAACTGCGTAGGCCTTAGGCCTGCTATTTTAGTATCTTGGAGATAGCTCTGCAGGAAGGAAGACTGTCTCTACACTGACAACCGCCCAGCAGACTTTCTTAATTGTGCTGGAATTCTTGACTTTTAACTGGTTTCAACAGACTTCTGGGTTATCGACTCCTCTCTTGTCTTTCTCTCTTGCCTCAGGTCCATTCTGTTTTATAATTGCTCTCTTTTGCAATTTAACTACACCATCTACATCATGGCTCCTCTTGGTTTTGTTTCATGCTGGCCAAATATAACGAATAGCTTCCTGCTGGGGTGGCCACAGTATCTTGTCCTTTGAAGCAGACCTTCAAACACCTTTTACTGAGTTCACTGAGTTTTCTCTCTTTTCTGTTATCTCTGGTTTTCCAGCCCGGCACATTTCCTGAGTGAAACCTAGTAGATGCCTAACAAATCTGTGTGTGAAAGATGTCTTAGGCTTCAGGTTCACCTCTGCCAGATGCTTGTGTTCAGTATTGTGCTGTCAAGATCTGATTCTTGGGAATAGCTGAGTGGCCTTGGATCTGTTAGAAATGCAGCCCCATACCAGCATCTGCAACTTAATTATGCCTCATCATGCCATAGGTGCGTATATGCACATACTTGGCAAGTAGCACTCTGAGGCTCACCTCCTTTTGTTTGGGCATTTACTTATTTGCAAATATCCCTACCCCATTCTTTTCAAGGCTAGACCTCCTGTGAGCAGAATGCTCATTTTCACTAATCCAGGAATGTGAAGCCCACACAGTTGGTTTCACAAGTGATGACTACTGTTTTATTCAGGGTGATGATGGTGGCATGATGGTGCCGGAAGCTGTCTCTTAATTTGAGAGGATGTACGGATCTGTAAGGCTTGCAGTTCGTAAGTATCCCAATCCGTTCCAACCCTGGTCTTAATTCGGAATCTCTGAGAAACAGGTCTGGCCATTCAGAAGTGTGCCTTAGCATTTCTGCTGAGCTGGCTAAAGGACTGTCAGTCTCAACGTGAGGTCGGAAGAGGCCATTACATCCCAAGGTCATAAGGATTTTAACAGCAAAGCTAGAACTGGATCATGTGCCATTGGCTGCAGTGCAGTTCAGAACACCAGAACTACTTGCCAACCTGCCGCATTGGTTGGGAAGAAGAGCACTTGCCTTTCGTTTTCCAAGCCTGATGTACTGAAATGCTGCAGGTAACCTGGTAGTCATGGTAACCTGGTAGTCATGGCTGTAGAGGCTTGAGCAGTGCTGACTCAGGCAGCTGACCCAGATATTTGCTGTAGCACCCAAGTCCTCCTTGGCCTTTGTGCAGTGGCGAACAGCACCCTGAATGGCAGGGACGAGGAAGCCATGTTCTCCCTGCTGTTTCTCTGTGGCTCTGCTTGCTTCCATGTCAGAGATTCTAGTGGGGACCCCAGACAACCTTTTGTTTCTGGTCTGTCATGTCTAGGCAGTAGCAAAGAAAATGGGATATTGGCTGAGGCTTTCCATGAGACATCCCATGGAAGGGCTTGTGGACTTCACAGAGGCCAAGGGTGTGATTAGCACTTTGATTGCGTGGCAGGCCGGAATGGGAAACAGGAATAGAACTAATTACCATGATAGCTGCCATTTATTGAGTGCTCACTCTGCCAGGCAGTCTGCCTGCATCATTTCCCTTAATCCTGTAATAGCCATGAGGGAGGGGATGGGGTGGCTAGTAACTTCCTCAGTGGTCAGCTGGGAGGTGAACTCAGTTCTGCCTGATTTCAAAGTCACGATACTCTGCTTCTCTGGCTGCACTCTTCGCTTCTTAGCTGCCACTCCTAGGGATTTAACCAGAAAGCCTGTGGAGATAGATTGAACTCAGGGTATAATGATGTGATAAGAGATGTCAGAAAACGCAGTATATTGTGTGAAGGAGTAAAGATGCTGTTCATTGGAGGAATTCAAGCTTAACCATGGTGGGAACTCAGGTATATCGTGGGTTTTAGCATGTCTTCTTTTATATGATGGTCCATTTGTGGAGCAATATGAGCTAAAATGTATAGGCTGAACATGGGTGAAGCATACAAGGATTTTGTTTAGATGACCCTAAGAGCTGTGCTGTTAATGGTTTCTGGGTACATGTGATGTCGTGATGGGTTCTCAGTGTTTCAGAAATCAGAGCTTTAGCATGTGAACACTTCATGTTCAGGAAGGCATGGTGAACATTCTCCCAATGAGAGATAATAAACTGTCCAGTGCCAGAGAGTATTAGGAAAATTGTGTGTGTATGTATGTTTATGTATATATGTATGTGTGTGTATATTTGTGTATGTGTGTATGTATGTGTATATATGAATGTGTTAGTGTATATACATATATGTGTGTGTATGTATGCATAGGTATGTATGCATATGTGTGTGGGTGCATGAGTATGTATATTTGTGTGTGTGTATATATGTGTGTATGTATGTCTGTGTATGATATATGTATGTGTGTGTGTTCAATTAGGAGAGAGTTTATTGTAATTATTTTTAACATTGCTCAGCCTTGGCTTTGAAGGTTGTGTGGCACTCATTGAGGATGTAGTATGATGTCACTGGTTCAGTATACTTAGTGTGCCCATGGGAAGAGCCTTGCCGAGTGAGTTTTCAGCTTCTCAGATAACGTGGCTCTGTTCAACCGTCCTTGCTGATGGTGAAAGAACAAACAGGCTTACCTCTCTCTAACTCAGATGTGTACCATGTGCTTCCTCTGGTCGAGCAGAGAGGGCTTTGTGCACGGGCTAGTAAGAACTAGAGTGAAGGAGAGCGTGGGCAGGGCTTGCTTCAAGGGGCCATGTAGGGAAGGTGAAGACACCCAGATTTGCTGTAAGGTGGAGTGGTGGCTGTTCAGCTGCTGGGTGTCCCTAGGTACACATGGTGTAGATTTTGTGAATTGCTACAAGGGAAGTGTGTAAGAATGATGCTCTGAGCTTTGAGAAGGGCTTGCCCAGGGCCATCACCTTGCTCTTTCACTGTTCTTGAATGATGCCTTCCTTCTTCCTGCCTTGATTGCAGAGGGGAAAAGGCTTGGGTGTTTGAGTCAGAAAGAACTGCCTTAGAATTCGTCAGTATCTCATAGTCTTGACCTTGAGAAAGATGATTCTATGCTCTGAGCTATAAAATGATGTCTATACAGCATACCCTCTAGGACACAGGCTGCATTGGTGGGGAAAACATGGGTCAGAGATCCTGTTGAGGCCTCTGACCTAGCTCAGATGGTAGGATGTGTGCTGCACAAGCATGGCAGCGTGACTTCTGTCCCCAGAGCTTTCACAGTCACAAAGCTCTGTGGCCTTGCACTCTGGTAAGATCAGCATTATCGAGGCAGGGACATGTGGCTCCCTGGGGCATATCACAGCCAGCGTGACCTACTTGGTGAGTTCCAGGCCAGTAAGAGACCTTGTCTCAGACGTGGGTGCCAGTTAGGAAAGGCACCAGAGGTGGTCCTGCACCATGCTCTGGTTTGGTCTGTATACACACACATGCATACTCTACATCGGCATACACATGACCAGGCACTACATACGTGTAAAGAATTCATGTGGAACAGAGCGGTGGCATATGTAGTCAGACCTGAACAAGGAGGCTGAGGTGTGACTCAGGGACGCAGACATTCCTCTTCTCTGCTTTCAGTCTACCCATGTGGGCAATTCTCCTTGTTTTCTTGGTACTCCACATGTTGCTGGCTTTGTGTCTCACTCAGCTAACTTGTACTTCTGGTGTGTCAGTTTTTTCCTTGTAGGTTTAAGTCATTACTCTTTGCTCAGGTCTAGCCTCTGAATGATTACTGGGGTCTCTCAGGCACTATACTAGGCGATGGCTGTCTCCCGTTAGACCACGGATTGACCGCTTTTTCCTTGGTGCCATCTCACCTGTAAGCTGCTGGAGGTCAGGGTTCAGGTGTGCCTCATTGCTTCCTGCCCTGTAGCACTGAGCAGAACATTGTGAGCACAGGTAGGTCCTTGCGAAAGGCACTGACAGGATTACAGAAGCAGGAGGATGAGCTGGTCCCTTGGCTTCAGAAACCTGGGAGAAGCAAGGATGGTTCAGGAGTGGAAGTCGGGCCTGTGGGTACCGTTTCCTCATTCAGGGGGCAGGCAGTGACTGCCTGGAGCTGCAGATCCTTGAGACTTACCACCTCAGGCCTAAATCTGCCTCCTTTAATTACATCCTTTCCAGGGAACAGGAGTCCTTGTTGTCTGCCCTGAAGTTGCTAAATATAGCTCCAACCTCAGGGCCTTGTGTGCTTCTGGGCCACAGCTCTGCAGTCTGTGCTGGCTGTTGAATCTCGCCTTTCCTCAGGGATTCTTTACATTTTAAAGTTTTCATTGGGGATGCCTTTGTGTTTTGAAGGCAGCCAAGAGAGTTGAAGGGCAAAGAGTGTTTAAAACCGTACAGGAAGATGACAAATTTGGGGAGCAGAGAGGAAGGGGAAAGTTTTAAATGAAGGCCAAGTGACTTATACATGGAACACATTGTCAGTGAGTGACTCGAAAGATGACAGTGACATCATTTTGTTACCATTTTCCCAGAAAACCTCCTGTCTTTCTTTTCTTTTTTTCTTTTTAACTGAACTATCAGCCATGGTATTTTTGAAACATTATTATTATTATTATCATTATTATTATTATTAAATATATTTAACATAAATATTAAACATATCTAAACAGCAACTATTCTCAAACATTATTTATTTTGTGTGTGAGTATGTGTGTGTGGTGTGTGTGTTGTGCATATGGAGGTCAGAGGACAACTTTGGGGGGTCAGTTCTCCTTTGATGTGTGCTTGGGATTCCAACACAGGCCATCAGGCTCCGTGTCAGTACCTTCACCCCTTGAGCCTTTTTGCCAAACCAAGCAATTGCTTTTCACCCTGAGATACTTTTAGTCTCTGTTCCTATCTCTTCTTTTTCATTTTATGTATGTTTGAGATGGGATCTCTCTACATTGCTCTGGCTGACCTGAAACTCTCAGGCCGACCTGAAACTATGTAAACCAGGCTGACCGCAAACTCACAGAGATCTACCTGCTTCTGCCTCTTAAGTGCTGGGATTAAAGGCGTGCACCACCATTGCCCAGGCTTGCCCAGGCTGTCTTTGTCTTTAATGCCCATCATTAAAATAAAAACACAACCCAGCAGTATTTCTGGTAAGATAAAAAGACCTCCTGTGTTATTTCCTCCCAACACAACCTCATTCCCAATAATCAACCAGTGGTACCCAGTTTTAACTTTCTTGAGTTTACTGTCATTTCTGGGAAAAATGTGTTCCTCTCTTTATTTCCTGAGATTAGTATAAAATATGCCTCCTGAGTTTGTTCTGCTACAGACAAGGGTTGCTTATTTATAGCCAGTTCACCCGTGCATTTCCCTTTCCTTTTGCTGTTAGCATAGACTGTTTGACCGGTTTCTCTCCCCTGTAAGCTTGTGTCATCTGCATAACGGAGATTGCTGAGTCAGCCCTCATCCTGTCTTCATAGAGCCTTGCCTGGCCTTTCACCCTCTAGTTTACCTTTGAACTTCTCAGCAACGATTTCACCTTAGCGACCTCAAAGGGTTGTAATGGATTGCATGTGCACCTGTCTGTAGTTTGCAACAATGTCTAAGTCTTCTGTGCTCTGCCTGTGACTTGTATTGAAGTGAAAATAGTACCATGGCCTATATATATATATATATATATATATATATATATATATATATATATATATATATATACATACATATACATATATATATATGTGACATTGCTGAGTACTAGGGCTAACGCGTGTTCTGTGGCCCCATCTCTTTCTTCCTATGGTTCTGAGGTCATGACCTTTAAGCCACTCACAGGGAACTAAAATTTTCGTAACGTTAAAATCTAACTTTCTCTAGTTCTTCAAAATGACCCCAGATTTTGGTTTTAATTCTACAGTGACCCTCTTGGTTACTATGGTGTATTTTTTTTTTTTTTCCTGGCAACTTGAGGTTTGTTTCTTTTGTTGGGGAAAGAAAACCTAAGCACTCTCTACCGCATCCTTTCTGTTTTGTTTTTGTCATTGTTCCATCTTCCTGCCCACCCACCTATTCCCTTCCCTTGGACATTCTCTTCCTGTGGCACCTTTGTACCATGCTCTCTTAAGGATGGAGAACATCCCTTCCCCCATCCATTCTGATTTTCTCGTGTGTGGGCCTTTTCTTGGGGAGATGTGTACAGATGTCTGCTCACTTCAAATTGTGCTGACCGCAGAGCAAGTCATAATTCCACCCAACGCTAGATGGGTGCCGTTGTCAGTTCACTGATGGGACTTCAGAGTACCTGCTTCCCTCTCACTGCACCATGGGAAAGCTCGCCAAGCCTTGTCCCTAGAGCTTCCTGCCAGCTTGAAGGCATCATTACCACAGAGTCCCCTATTCTCCAGGGATTGTTTGCTGTTTACAGACCTCTTGTCAGTGACTTTCTGAATCTGCTAATAGTTTCTGAGATTTCAGAGCCCTTGTAAGTTTCCCTGAGTCTTGTGAGTCCTTAGTTTTCCAGAGTTTTAAGAACTTCTGTCTTCCTTCCAGTAGGGAATGTTGCAATTTGGAGGAAGTGGTATGACCATCTCCTTTTTCTGATAGGGGGAAAACAAAACAAAACAAAAACAAACAAACAAACAAACAAAAAAACCAGGCCGGGAGTGGTGGTGTACGCCTTTAATCCCAGCACTCGGGAGGCAGAGGCAGGCGAATTTCTGAGTTCGAGGCCAGCCTGGTCTACAAAGTGAGTTCCAGGACAGCCAGGGCTACACAGAGAAACCCTGTCTCGAAAAAACAAACAAACAAACAAAAAACCAAAACAAACAAACAAAAAACCCAACCAGGCTCACCTTACCCGGCGAGGGTACTGCTCATACTACAATATCTCCTTTTATCTAAACGCCATTGTCTTATTGTCTAGACTATCACTGGAGTAACCTGGCGATCTTGAGTTGTATCATCATTTTTTCTTTTCTTTTTTTTTTTTAAAGATTTATTTATTTATTATATTTAAGTACACTGTACCTGTCTTCAGACACTCCAGAAGAAGGCGTCAGATCTTGTTACGGATGGTTGTGAGCCACCATGTGGTTGCTGGGATTTGAACTCTGGAACTTCTGAAGAACAGTCCGGTGCTCTTACCTACTGAGCCATCTCACCAGCCCCATTTTTTCAAAGGAAGATATACTAAAGTTGTGTTCACTAACTTTTTCTTAAACCTGGTTTTATTAAAGCAACTTTCTCTGTTCTTTACTTCTGCTTACTTAACTTCCAGTTCTCATGGAATCTATATTGTCCCTTCTCCTGCCACACTGTGTGGATGGGTGTGCTGCTGCATGCACATTGTTGGATAGCGGTTTTTGATGATCAAGCACGCCGTTACAGACATCTCCATGTCAAGAGCCCCTGTCTTTGCTTTATTTCATGAAGGTGCCATTATGTCTGGGTACCACTCTAATGCACAGTACTTGTGATGGGTTTTAGTGGGTGACGTGGCATCTCTTGTTTAAGGATTCTGTTTCTGAAAGGGGCAGTAGGATCTGGGAGAAAGACAGCATCTCCTGGTGGCTTCAAGAAGATACATTATGACATATTGTTCTTGGTGTTGCCTAGAAATTCATGCGCTAGGAATTAGGCCCAGAATATTCTTTTGCTCTCGGTTTTGTGGTCAGTTGCATCACATCGACACCTCTAACTGGATTTCCACCCGTAATTACTAGAATTCTTTCCCACTGACTTCTGAAAACACGAGATTCTTTCTTAAAAAGCAAAGAGGAATTCTCCTCAGAGTGCTCTACACAGTTTAGAACTGCTTATGCACTTGGTATAGCAGGAAGGGACTTAAGGAATGGCAGGCTATTAGAGAAAATGGACTGCTGTTAAGAAAGCTGTAGGCCCAGGAAGCATCATGTTTGCCTGTATTAAGGAGGCTTAGTGTTCTGTTACATATGAAATATAGTCAGACAACTTTTACAGTTTGGTTACCAAAGATGTCTGAATGACATCACTGTAGAAAGATGTGACTGTGTTAACTCATTAATGAACATTGAACATGCACCAGAGGACATATACCCCATTGCACTGTGGGAAAGCTCTGAGCTTAGTGACTCACAGTCTAGTATCTCTGGATACTGGGAGATAATGCTGTATTGGAGGTGCTGATGAGACACACAGAGCTGAAGTCTAATGGCTTGTAGACGATGTGGTCCAACATGAGAGGCAGGGCCAGGGTGGGAGAGGTACTCACTCGGGGTTAGTAGGGAGGAGCAGAGCCAGCGCTGGACCTCAGGCAGCACTGTTTCTATTCTCTCTTCCTACACCACCTCTCCCAACCTTAAAATGTACAGTGTACTTTCTCCATGCGACTGTACTTTATGAAGATGGAAATTGGGGAAATGTTTCATTAATGGAGAGGGATGGCCTCAGGAGGACTTTAATCTGAGACACAAGGAATCGTTTCCTAGATGAGAGGAAGAGGCAGGGCTCTTTCTTAATTGGTATTGTTTTTAATCTTGGGAAATTTGAGGCTTACTTTTGACCAAGGCACCTGTACTTTCTGGATCACACACTTGACGTCCAGGAAATAAGATGGTGACATTTGGTAGGCTGCTAGTGACTCCTCTGCTCTGATTTTTACAGCTTTGTGGCTCTGCATTAGGTCCCATGTCCGAGATAACCTGGAGGTAAAAAGTAAGCAGAAGAGACTTCGCTGAGTCAGGGGCGGGGCACCTGCCTTAGTCTGGCTGGGAAGTAGGTCAGCGCTTGGCAGACAGGAGACTGTGGTTAACTCCAGCCCTGAGCTCTGCCTTCGGTAGTCACATGCCTCAGAAAGGCAGGAGGGAGTGACAGTGGGAAGCGGAGAAGGGCAAACTTGTGGCTTTAGGTGCTGCAGGCAGGGAGTGGATTGATGGAAGGAGCCCTTTGGAGATGCGGGGGGCCTGGTAGAGAAAGGGAGAGGCAGAACTGTACTGAGGAATGCTCTTCCATGGACTTGGGTTCATGCGATTTTGCTTCTCTCGATTGCCGTGGGGCCCTGGATGTTAAAGAGAATGAGGCTGAGACGGCAGAGATCTGGTTATTTGTGGTTCCTCGACTGGTAACGGAGGAAGGGGTTGATGTTGGTTTGATAGGATTGTACCCTGGTCTAGTCTAGGATCTGGGCAGAATGAGGGCAGGTAGAGCCCAGAGCTTCACAGTGCTTCAAGTTTATGGGTACCGATAGGTGGGAACCAGGTAAAGAAATACATATTTTAGTTATAGTGAGCATCCTAAGCCAGAGGGAGCAGCAGTTTTAGGAGCCAGGTAGTGACAGCAGCATGCTGTGTTTTCACTTTCTGCTCAGAGACAGTGCATGGAGAGAGGCACTGGGCTGCAGAAGCCAGAGAGCTCAGTGCTGAGATGTTTGGATTACAGTTTATCCCAAACCATGAGATGCATGAGGGCCTGAGCAAGTCACATCCCTGCCATATTTACATAGCTGTAAGATGGAGGCATGGTGGCTCAGTGTAACCACTTAAAAAGCAACCTTCAGTTATCCACACACAAAGCAATGTTTTTAAAACAGCTTTGGTTACTAAACAGAGGGAGATTTTTATATTTATTTGTTGCCTTCTGTGTGTTTGGCGGAAACAACTATGTCCATTGGATGTTTCCTTATTCCTGGAATGAGGTCAAGAAGGATCCTGGTTGCGGGTCTCGAGACAGTCTAGATTTGATGAGCAGTGACAGGACCTTTGGAAGTGTTAAGCTGAGGGCTGACTTTCTGGTTGTAGCTTTGAAAGGTGGTGAGGATAGGGTCGAGGGTCCATGTCAGGAGGTGAGCTGAGTAACCGGGAGAGCCCGGGTCAGGCTGGGTATGATGTCACAGTCGTATGCATGAGGCAGTTGGTGAGTACACCTTTTATGCAGGCTTCTGATGTGCCAGGCTGTTGCTGAGCAAGGAGACATAGGAGGCACAGGAAGCACAGGAGGAACTGAATCAGCTTAGCATCTGAGAGTTGAGTGCTCTGGATGCTGGGAGGTGTGCACTCTGTGCCCCAGGGAGCATTCCAACCAAAGTTACTCTGCACTCGCTTTAGTAGATACGTGATCCCCTTAGACATAGATGGCTCTGCATGTATAGCATACTCTGTGCTGGTTGTCACCAGTCCTGACAAGGGACACCTTGCTGGTATGTCTCTGGAGTCACAAGGGGGCTCCTAAGGAAGTGGATGGCAAAGTTAGGGTGGTGTTAGCATACCCGGTAGTGACAAAGTACAAGGTTCTTCTTTTTGCAGTCAATGTGTAAGGAAATATGTTAATATTTTAGTAGCAAGTGTTGCCATGTGTGTGTGCCCTGACTAGCTTCATTCTTGGGTGCTTTCTGTCTCATAGTGTCATCAGTATGACAATTGATGTAGTAGTGAGTGAGCGACAGAAAAGGGGGTTGATTGTGAAGGGTTCATGGGGTTGATGATACTCTAAAAAGAGGAGTTTGGTAAATTTAGGAGGAAGAGGGATCAGGCCAGAAACAAGAGTGGTGTTCTGGCTGAAGGTGGAACTCAGGTAATTCTGAGTGTAGTAGTTTACACGGTAGAGCATCAATAGACGCACCAAAGCCGTTAATCCTCTCACAGGATGCAGAACAGGTAGAGAGGCATGGTGCGGTGGCCTTCGTCTTTATTTTAAATACTGTCTGTCATACACCAGGTGTCAGGAAGTCCCTAAGTGTTGTAGCCAGTCTTGCATCCTTTGTTCATCTTGTGATAGGAGCTCGGAATTCAGCGTTCTTGAGTTCCGTGCTTACACAATGATAGACATAGTGTTTGAGCTCATGCTTGTCTGACTGCGAGCCCGAGTGTTCCATACCTAATCCCACATTGCCTTTTATCCCATCCGTGTGCGTGTCATCCATGAGAAACAAGTCCTTTCCGTGCACAAAAGCAATCGTGCTAATAAGAACTGGAGGTGTCATTACCTTTTTCTACAAAATGGGGTCAAAAGTTCTTGCCTTAAGCACTAGCGATGCTCAGGGAAGGAGGGGGCTTCTGTCCCAGGGCTTGCCAGGGTTTCTGCAAGGCTGTTCTCGAGAGTGCGTGTGCATGGCTTAGTGTGTCTGTCCTCTCTGCGCCCGAGACACGGCTTTGATTCTGAGATAGCATCCTGATGATGTCAGAGCAAAGTGCTGATCACATGGATGGATGGTGAGTCTTTCTGTTTGTAACAGGACTCTCTTGGCATATGTCAGTGGTGTGATTCCTGGTGAGGATTTAGCCTCTCCTACAACTTACTTATAGGGAGAGAATGAACATCCTGCTCTCTCCACATACCCTCAGTACTTTTTTTTTTTTTTTTGCTGTACAGTAAGTAGTAGGTGGGGGATCTGCTACACCCCTACTGTAACAATAAAAACAAGGATCCAAGATCAGCTGAGAGGCAGCATAGCTCTATGACAAATACAGAGTCTTGGTCCCCAACTCTGCCCTGTCTTGTCCTCTGTCTACTTTTACCTCAGTTTCCCCACTTGTAGAGTGGGCATGGTAGTAAAGCTAGCTGCTTCACAGGGTTGTGGGGAAGGGGAAATCAACTAGTGTTTCTGAAGTATGTAGGAAACTGCCATATACTGAATACTGTGTATGTGTTAAACAGCAGAGTTTCATGGCTCTACCTTCTACTGCAAAGACAGGTGTGTATGTGTGTGCGTGCATGTGTTGGCTCATCTGTGTCCACTACCCTAGGTGATCAGGCCTTAAGGCTTGAATGGTAGTGGTAGAGGAAAGCTTTGTGGTCGAGACTGTTGCTGGTGACACACTCGGGTCAGTGCGATTAGCATGCCAGTTAGCCTAGTTTTGTCTCTGTCATGTGACTTGGCTCCTGAGGAGTTCTCATTTCAGCTTCAGACCTTTTCTAAGCCCCCATACTGCTTCAGTGTGCCATGCTTGGAGTACAGTCAGATGAAAGCAAATGGTGACTTTATGTGCACCACTTGTTTCACCTGCCCATGGATGCCAGATGAGGCCATTGCATCCCCTGGAACTGGAGATACAGGCAGTTGTGAACTGCCTTGTGGGCACTGTGAACTGAAACAGGGTCCTTTGCAAGAGCAGGAAGCACTCTATGGTACATATTTAGTTAGGGAAAGACTTCTTCTTTTCATCATGGGGAATGTTTCTGTATTTTTCCATGAGCTGAGAGTGAGCCTATGTGACATGCTCACTGGAGTGGAGTTTTAGGACGACTTTATGGTAAGGAAAGTTGAGACTCACTGTGAAGTAAAGCCTGAGACCTGTGTGAACAGTAGCTCCTCTGACTAGTTGGTGACAGAATGTTTTACCACCCCTCTATTTCTTCCAAAAGATTGACAACATTTGTGACTTTTAAAAGAAGGGATGGAAATTATGCTGCTAATGTTAACATTAAGCTATATCAATGCTTTATTCTTAATATAGCCTAAGACTCATACTTAAAATATGAGTTGATTGAGGGAAGAAACCTGGTGAAAATTCCCTGAATTTCTCAATGAAACGACAACTTAGCTCATACATTTGGTCTTCCACTCATCCATCTAGATGTACTTCTTCATGTTTTTAAAGAAGTACCATGCCAGGCACCATGCTGAGCCCTGGTTCATCCATGCTAGATCAGAATGACATATGGTAGGGGAGAAATCAAAATGTGGACACCTCAAATTGACATGTGCTTAGTATCCCAAAGATATAAGATACCTTTTAAATAAATTTTGTTTTGGTTACTTTGAAATGGTATTTGGGTATGTTGTATTAAATGAAAAACACTAATAAAATTAATTTCTGTTACTTTTCAAAAATGTGACTTGCTATGAAGTACACAAGATGTCTGTGGTGTACACTGTGCCCTGAGGTCAAGGGTAGTCTAAAAGTCTGGGAGGAGACATGGAGTCTTTGTGGGATGCTGGTCTCGGAGCTCCAGCTAGCCCTCCTCTTTATTTATCTTTTCACATCTCTACGTCCTTCTTTCTTTGCCCTAACCCGTTTCAGTCTGGAGAGAAGCGGTCTACTACACCGTGTGACGCCAACTCTAGTACTTGCCAGCACAGTTTTTCCTGGCCTTTGTGTTATTATCTTTCTCACTCTGATACCCTTAGCTTTTCTTCAAGATTTCCATGCTGGCTTCTGTCCACAGGTGTAGGGGTTCCAGGACCTTGTCTTGGGATGACTTTGAATCTGTGTTCCTGCCGGGTGCTTGAGGTTTTCTGGTTTGGAACTCGTGAGCTGTAGTCCCATGTATGAATGACATCACTGCCTCTTGGACATTGCACTTGGGAATCTTTAAAGAGACTCAGCATGCCATTGTCACTCTGGGAAGCAAGTCACTGCTAGCTGAACACACAGGGTGGAGTGAGGGGTTGGAGCATGGGATGCAGGATGTCCTGTCTTCAGGTTGTATTGTCAGCTGTGGTAGCAGCCACTCCACAACTCTTCCTTCCTGTCGTCCTTTAGGGCCCCTCCTGAGTCCAGCCTTTCTCTTAGGATTCTCAGCTGGCCTTCTTTCCTGCTCCTGCCCTTTTCGATTGTGTTCTCTGTTCCTCAAGAGTGGGATTATAGACTCAGAAACATGTTCTTGCTTGCCTCTATTTTTCAAAGTCTCTAATTTCTTCACCTAGGGTAAAATTCTAAATGTTTTGCATCTATTACAGGGGATAGTCAGCAGGAGGTAGCCGAGTCTTCAGGCATGTACCTGGATTCTCTGTCAACTTCTATGGCTTGGCACTTGCGTATTCTTCTCTGAAACATTGCCCCCACCGCCTGCTCAATCCTGGGCCCTGTGCATGCACTTCCGGACTAGGCTCCCCGGTGACCTTTGACCTTGCTTATCTCTACTTCCTCTATTTTAGGCTGTGGTTGAACTTCTCTGCCTTTCCTGGAGGGAAAGGGTCATTCTTCTCATTTCTGTATCTTTAGGTCCAAAAGCCATGTAAATTAGTCATTTGTCGAGTGAGTAAGTGCTCAAGAATAAAGGGTATGGGTGTGGTGGTGTGGAATCAGTGGGGATGCTAGTCAGGTAGCAGTGGGAATGGGGAGGGTCCTAGAAGAGGTGGTCCTTGCTCCCTGGGGTGACAGGGTACAGAGGAGATTCTAGTCTACTGTGCTATGTACTGTAGGCTACAGAGGTACTGCAGAGGCCTGTCTTGCTGTCAAGACTATCCTCTTTGTAGGAAGCTAAGGATAGTCACCTTAGGGGTCTATTTGGGCAAGCGCCGGCTCTTTGCCTGTGAGCTGGGTTATACAACTCAGGAAGCTTTCTCAGCACACAGCTGGCATGGCAAGCAGCCTCCTCAGTCCTTGCTGTGAGCTGCCTCGGAGGGAAGAAAGCTGAAATGGCTGCTTGCGTTTGCCTTTAGTTCTCCTGTGGAGTTGCGCTTTTCGATAGCAGAGAGGTGACCTCAGCAGCCAGAGATAGGAAACAGACTAGTGAGTCATGGCAGTCCCTAATGAGGTGCACGAGGGACCCCTTCCTGAGCATGAGGGTCAGGTGAGGTCGGGCTTTGCCTGGGGTGAGTTTTGCCTTGGGGCTCCGGTTGGCACTGGAGCAGAGCTGAGCTAATTTTACCCACAGGAGCTGACTGTGCTGAAAAGCAGGGTTTCTGACATTGGCCTTATCATCTTGCTATGCCCAGAGGTACAGCCCTGGTATGTCTGGACTGCTTTCCCCTGTTCAAGTTAGATACGTTTTCCCATTAAATGTGCTTGTGGGGAAGCATGGGAAGTGCTTTGGATTCGGTACAATGCTGGAGAGATCGCCGGGATCCCGACTCTTTACCTTGTACACCAGGCACCAGGGTTTACAGTTGAATGAGCCTCGGATTGCTCCTGCACCAACACACTTGGTGACATGACTAAGTGGTGGCTACTTCGTTTGTATTGGTTCTGTGAGGAAGTGTCATTTCTGTCCCTGTTCTGCATATAAAGAAACATATGCACAGAGAACTCAGGCCACCAGCACGTCTTGACAGAGCTGGGATTGAATCTGTGCCAGAGATTCCAGGATATACAGGCCACTGGAGCTTGCAGTCTTGAAGTGCTAGGTAGGAGGTTTTGCTTATGTGTTAGCCAGGACCAAGTGTTTTTGACCTGCGTGCCATGTCTGAGGCCTTGAGTTCCATGCTGAGCAGGCAGGCAGTGGAGCTGTATTGGGGATGAGATCAAACTAACAAGGAGGAAGTGCTGGGTAGTCAACAGCCGGCTCGTTCTTAGTTCATCCTCACAAGCCCTTCTGCAGTTAGCCTTCCTAGTCATGATCAGACATCTTACAGATGAGAACACAGAGGCCCGCAGAGGCCATATTCCTCAGTGGACTCACTAGGCACATGTAGAGTTGAACAAGGCTCTTGGTCTGTGTCTGTTTATCTTCAATCCCTCCATTAACTCTGCTGCGTCCCTGAGTTGTAGTAAGAGATAGAACCTGTACCTTGCTTCCAATCATGCAGTGGAGCCAGCATCCATACAGCAGCATCCATGGACATCATCAGTGTAGGAAGAACGGTCTGAATGGTCTCAGCAGGGATGGGGGAAGCTAAAAGAATAGTCAGGGCTGCAAACTGAGGGTATATAACGATCACATATGCTCATGAGTTTTCTGGGTCAAGAATTTAGGCAGGACAAAGAAGGAGGAAGACATCTTCCTACATGGCTAGAGCCTTTGCTTTACAAGGCCTGTGGTCTTGGCTGGAGGAATTAAAGGTTGGGCACTAGAGGCATGCAATGCTGGCAGTCACAGGTCAGGATGACTGGATATGTTTTCCACGTTAGAATTTCTTCACAGTACGCACTTAGTTTGGTGGCCTTAAAAGGAAGGTTGAAGGAAGGAGGAAAGGGACAGGGATGGGAAGGAGGGAGGGAAGGACAAACGCAGGGAAGGAAGGAGGGAGGGTTGACCCTGACCAACATGCTGACAAGACAGTAGTTGTTAATCAGAAGTTGTGTTACTCTTCTCCATCGGTTGGAGCAGACTCAAACTCACCCATGTTTCAGGGGAGGGGACTTCAAATCTTGCTGCAGTGGCAAAGCTCTGTAAGTGCTGGACATGTTGCTGGGGTCACCATTCAAAGCACCATTCATCTTTTAGCCAAGATAAGAGAAAGGAGCAGACATTTCTCAAGTCCTGTGCACGGCGCTGGGTGTGGCTGGACGGTCCAGGAGTGCAGCAAGCTAACCTAAGAGGTGCGAATCAGGAAAACGGTCCGAGCGAGAACCTTTCAGGAAGCGGTCAATAATTTTGCCAAAGGCATGCTTTGTTTCCTATGACTTGGTGTTTACATTGACCATAGGCTTGTTTGTGTAACTGTGACTAGATCATTATACCTGTTATATCAGTTTGAGAGTTCTAGATTTATTGGCTTATTGCAATCAAGTGAGGTATTTTTGCCTGTGCATAGGAAACATCTTAGGATGTACTGTGAGACACATGAGATACAGAGAAGTGAGTGGTCCAATCAAGAAACCAGCTCTTTTTTTTTTTTTTTTTCTCCCTGTATCTATTAGAAATGACACTTGGAGAAGCATTCTGTGTTGTTTAAGTGGAAGGAATTAATTCAAAGCACGAGGTGCTAACAAAATGGTTGGAAAGACTAGAAGAGTGGGAGTCAGCAGGTGGCATCTGCAGCTGTGGGGTCTGAACCGATTATATTGCCATGACTAGGGACAGTGAACGTGCGATTGAGAAGCCACTGTTGTGGTGCCTGAAACTTTGCTGTCCCACCATCCCCGTAGCTAGTACCTGGCCGTGACAGTGCCTGTGCCGAGGCTGACTCCTCCCTTGCACATTGCCATTGGGGATGGAAAGAGCAGCAGGAAGGCTTGAATTCACTCTCCATCTACTATCTCACACAAGAGCCTCTCGGTGGTGGAGACTTATTGCCTAGTTTTGAGATGAGTGGCAGAAATGCCACGTGCAGCAGGCTGCTCTTCTGTAGGGCTGCAAGGTACCTCAGGGCAGGAAAGTGGCCCCTTAGCCAACTGAGAGAATATATGCGCCCCTAGCTCATTCATTTAGAAATCTCTAGAGTTATTATCCTGAAATGCTTAATGCTTATAAGTCATCTTAATATCATAGTAATATAATTAAGTATAATGTCTACTATTTAAGTTTATTTATATAACTTAATATGCTTAATATCCCAGAAGAGCAGGCTGTTTACCTCCATTCAGTTTCTTGATTGCGTTTTCCTTAGTTTTGACGAGAGTGGTTTATTTGTGATGTTCTAGTTCATTCTAATTTCTTCCTAGGCTCCATGCCCTCACACAGTTCTTTTTTTTTTTTAAACACATAATTTGTTTTCAGGATTTTAATAAATATTTACTATAACCTGATCATGAGCTTTACTTGGCAATATACAGAGATCCAGCCTGGATTCTTCCTTTGGGAGCCCATACTGGGGCAGGAGAATAAATCAAATGCTTAGTAAGAATAGTCTAGGAAGATTGTGATTGATGTTCTAATTGGAGGTTGGCACATTCAGGGAAGAGGAGCGTTCTAAGGGGCTAGGAATGAAGGTCCTCTCTAGATCTGGGAGTCAGAGCTGGAAGCCGTGCCATCTCTTTATGGGGATTTGAGAATGCACAGGAGTATTATGCTGTCGTAGTCCTCAGAGGGCGGGTCACCATTGGTATTTAGAGGGCATGGCCAAGGGTGCTAAGTGTCCTTTAATACAGGAGTCACAGTGGATAAACTTACTTTCTCTAAAGGGCGATCCCAGTCCTGCTGAGGATTACTGATGGAGGGTCCAACAGAAGCCAAGACTTGACCTAAGAATGTGTGTTGGATGGCAATGGGGTCTGCTTACCATGGGAACAGAGGGTTGAGGATGGATTCTGGAGACACTGGGACTTTGTCACCTTTCACCACATCACATAAGATCATGGAACAGTCGGTGAGAGCACAGACCCACTCTTCACTCACCACGTACTCCATGGACATCAGCAGTGTGTTTTCATGAATGCCCCAGACAACTGATTTCCAGAACTTGGCTTAAGCGACCCCTGGAATAGGATCCTGTAGTTCTGGGGGAGCCAGGCAGTCGGTATTAGCCGTTTATAGAAAAATCAGGGGCTGTGCTGGCCTGCCACAACATTATTCCTCCCATAGCTAGACAAGCATGTGGTGGCCAGGTGGAGCAGTAGGTGTCTACTCCAGCCAGAGAAGCCAATCTTCCAAGTGTCCTCCAGGAAGGTGTGTTGTTCCCTCTACTCCCTTGTGGACCATCTAGGTCATGAAGCATGCCAGGTGCATTCTGCACCCTTCATATTACTGCATCTCGAGTTGATTATTAATTGCCAGTCAAACCAGCAATTTGCTGACAGTGTGCATGTACTGTGACTATGACTGCCTTTGTTCTTGGAGAATGACTTGCTGCTGTTCTGTGATGATGGCTGTGGAATGGTTGGTTTTCCCTGTGGTGGTTTTTTTTTTTTTTTTTTTTTTTAAAGTTCTGCATATTTTTCTGACATTCTGGTTAGATCTTCTAGTCTTGCATGACATTGAAGGTTGGGCAGGGAATCTTAGGGATGCAACTGAGTGTGTGTGTGTGTGTGTGTGTGTGTGTGTGTGTTGGGAGGATGCCTTGTTTCATTTCTGACAGGCTTCCAGGGTACCGTGAAACAGGCATGCGGATGTATGGATTGATTTTATGGATAAAGAACCTGTGTTTCAGAGAATGAAAGTGACTTGCCTAGGGTCCCATGTGAGCTGGCTTAGGACTCCTCCCCCTGAAATGCCCCCTTAATTGCAGGACTTCAGTTGCATCCTGCTGTGGGGGAGGGAGTTCAGTGCACATGCTGTGGAGTCACAATGTGGCATGTGACTTTTGGCTCAAATACTTGTTAGAGGGTATGTCAGTAGGCACCATGGTTTTATCTGTCAGACATTTAAACCAGGGAGACATGGAAAGAACTCTTGTCACAGATGCATTGTTGAAGTGATTTGGATGTTTATGGTAATTGCTGGGACCCCCTTTAGTGAAAAGGTGGGCTAGCGGAAATTCTCCTGGCCACACATTTCAGTCACAAAACATTCCTAAGGTCCCCAGTGCATTGTCTAGGGAGGAGCTCAAGCAGGAGTGCTTTTTGTTCTGTAGAGCAGGCTGTTCTGGTTTTTGTCACCCCATCTGTGCACACTAACCACCTGGAGGTCAGAGGACAGCCAGGACTTCTCAGGTCCCTTAGCTGTTGCCTTGATGCTGGTGTGATTATGGAGAAATGGTCTGAAACAGTAGCTTTTCTCAAACCTTTCCTTTCTCATCTTTGACTATCTTGGTTGTCATCAGAAGTCTAAGGCCCGAGTTTCAGAGAGTCTGAAGACAAAGTTTAAGATAAGCTGTTCAGAGAATTTGGGACTCAGAGTGTGTTTCTCAAACTAAAACAAACAAACAAACAACACCAAAAAAATCCCAAAACAAAAACAAAGTACCTTTGAGAATTTTATACATGTGTACAAGGGAAGATCATGTACACCCTGGTCCCCATTTACTTCCACCATCTTCCTTTGTACCCCCAAATACTTCCCTGTGATAATCCACTAAGTCAAGTTAGTGACATGTGGGTGGGTGGGACCACACACTGCAGCACTGGAAACCTGGGAAACGACCACGCCCTCCAGCCTTACATTTCCTGTCTTCCTTACCCATTCTTTACTACCGCCAGGGTGTTTGTTTGGGTTGAACATGTCCTCAAGTTTACAAGGACATGAGGCTATCTGCTTTTCATTTATGGACCAAGATATAGCTAATTGATAACCATACTGTAGTCTATGTTGTGGCATCCCATTAACTAATTTGTTAAGCCAACTCACTTTCACACAGGCCATTTGAGGTGGGTACTTTCCATTTACAGGTGAGAAAACTGAAGTTTAGAGAAGTAAAAGACATCAGGACTCTTTAAAAGTATATTTTTATTTGCAATTGAGCTATACCACTTCTCACTCCTTTTTCTCTGTTTCCAGTCGGTCCCTCTATGTTATCCTCCCTCAAATGTTCCCCCTTCATAAGTTGATAGTCTCTTTTGCTTTGTTTACTATTGTTGTATATGTTCATTATATATATATATATATATATATATATATATGTGTGTGTGTGTGTATATACACATGTTCATATATATGTACTCATATATGAATTAAACATATATATATGCATATGTATATATATACATACATATACACATTCATATATATATAACCTGCTAGATCTGTTTTTGTTGGTAATGAATACATGATTCCAAAGCTAGCAATATAAATGAACATGTTAATGTCTATTGGAGTATTTCATGGGTCCCATCTTTAGGAAAAAAAAAAAAAACAGTACCGGCAACTGGTAACTGCTGGGAGAACATAGGATTATAGGATTCTTTTGTTGTTGTTGTTATTTTTGAGACAAGGTTTCTCTGTGTGGCCCTGGCTGTCCTGGAACTTGCTCTGTAGACCAGGCTGTCCTGGAACTCCAGTCCGTCGTCTGCCGGGAAAGGCATGTGCTGCCATGTTCGGTGAACATAGGATTCTTACCCAGGTTTTTTAATTTGAGAACTCTTTGTCCTGTGCTATGTCATACCCATACTATAATGCCTCTCACACAGGTAATAATATGGAACTGTTATGAAGATGTGCATCTCAGACCCCTGAAGTTGCAGAATTAGAGGGTCCTTAAAGGACTCAGGGCTGATGGTTTTCAAGTGTTGGTCTTAGAGTTGGGGTGTCAACAAATTGAGAAGTGGAGGGGGAGGGAGGCTTGAAGCCTGCTGGTACCTGATTTCCCTCCCTTTAAAAGGCAAGCATCTCTTAGTATTCACTTAAAGGAGAAATTGTGCTGAGAGATGAAAGGCTGAAAATCACTGTGGTAGCCTAACACCTCTTCATGAAGGCAAACCCTTAAAGTGGTTTAGCATAGCTACAAGCTGTGAGGGTCCCAGGGCAGAGACACCCAGCTCTGCATGTCCTTGACTCCCTGACACTTAGTTGAAAGCATCTCTCTGAACTCACATTCCCAACTTAGTGGGATGTGGTTGTTTCCTTTTTCAAGGAAGTATTTGATCTGCGGAGCTTCCTTTGAGGGCTCTCTCAGGAATGGAATGGCAGCTGGATGTTCAGGGTCATTCCACCCAGAGTAGATACAGAGCCCTCCAGCTGCCCTGAGCACAGCGACCTTGAACTGTGTCTGTCACTCTGGCTACATCTTCTCTTTTCATCCTGGTAATCTTGCTTTGACTGGTTTAATTTCTGTCTAGGAAAAAGTGACTGTTATAGCCTATATTCTCTTACCTTCCTGACCCAGCCTTGCCTGTCTAAACCCATGTAGCTATTGAGGGCTCACTGTGTGGAAGGCACCTGGCAACAGAACTATAACTGTCAGGTCCTTTGGAGGTAGTTATGCTACATATGGTTGTATGCATGTTAGTTATAGGGAACAAATTTCATCTCATAGAAGTGATGTGGCTAGAAGGTGGGCAGCTGGGGGGAGGGGTTAGGGTGCTTCTGGAATTGCAAGTTCTTGCTGTCTACACTGGAATCTTTTATCTTCTATTTCCTTCCTACCTTCATGACTGTTGTCTGCTGTTACCGCTTTTAATACCTAACCCCAAGTCTAACCCAGCCACTGGGAGGGACGCAAGGAATCGTAGCCCGCCCTCCTCTGTGGCTTCTTTCTAGCAGGGGGAAACAGATGGCATAGTGCCAGCCAGAAAATAATCAGCATTGTGCGGTTTTCTCACCAGAGTAGGGCTGCATTTCTAGGACTTTATGGACCCTCTATAAATGACAATGAGTACCTGGTTCTTTGCAGGACCTGAAGAGAATCCTGACAGCTAGAGTGTTGGAAGAGGCTTGAAGAGAGGCCGAACCCTCAGAGCTGCTTGGGACTCCTCTTGAGGGTGGTCCCCCGCAGGAAGACTGGTATGTAAAGGGACCCAGTGTCTAGGTTTGCTCTGCTGTTCACTGCATGCTGCCTCTGGTGTAGACTCCATGTGGAGCCTCCGTGAGCTGGGCTGGAAGGGTTAACTGGTTGGAGCACCTTATTCTTTTGGTATCTGCAACTTGAAATATCTTGAGCCCTTGATTAATTCATGCTTGGACATTTCCTCGGTGCTCCTCGGTAAATAGTTCCTTACTGTACATTTATTTCCCCACGGGCTTTTTGCAGTGAGACTGGAGCCCGTGTTTCTAACAACTACTCCAAGGAAAACACTGAAGGCCACGTTCCCGGAAGCGAGACTCTCAGGGGTCTTTGAGACATCCATCTCTATTACCTCCTTCTTGCCCAGAGTTTGCTTTTAGCTGAAAAAGGGAGATTTTGTCTTGAGCTGCTCTGTAGACATATGTGACTTGGAATTTGAGACCCTGACAGCTGCTGCTGAGCTTTGAGCTGCAAGTGTGAGCAGCATATAGACCTAACCTGTAAAGCACAACTCATCCTCCCTTAATTCCCAGGGCCTAGTGTCTCTTTGTCTTGTGAATGACCTCACTGCTTTGTGTGTTTGTAATGGAATGCACAGTCATTTGCAAGTAATCATACAATAATCCCGCACACTTTTAGAAGGCCTTACTCTCTTCCAGAGGGCTTTCATTCTCATTATCTCTTCTGATCCTTGTAACTACTCCAAGAGGGAGGCCCGAGTTACTGCTGTAATCTCTGATTTTCAGGTGTAGAAACCGAGGCTTAGAAGCATTAAACAGAGGTCACACGGTGAGTTTAGTTTAGAGTACAGTCACACCTGGAGGCTCAGGTCCTCGGGTTCCTTTGTCGACTTTCCCTTGCTGTAGCCTTGCGAACTTATATGTGCTGGCTCTGAGCCTCTGCCTTCCTTTTGGCACACTGGGTATTATGTTTTCCCCCACAGGCAGTTGTGAGTAGAGATTAAGGGAGACTGCCTGGGCTGGCATTTAGGTATGGTCGAGCACACTGATCACATGAAGCACTGCCCCTTTGACTCCATGAACGTCGAATTCCATAGTGCAGTTGAAGTGTACAGGAAAGGGTGTTTCCCTCTCCCCACTCTGAGGACATCTCTGAGGCACTCCAACCCTGGGGTGAGCAAGGTGACCTCACTGCCCTGTGAGAAAGAGAGAGAGAGAGAGAGAGAGAGAGAGAGAGAGAGAGAGAGAGAGAGAGAGGTGCATGTTTTTGGGTCTGGCAGAACTGGGTTCTAGTATTGAAGAACAGGATCTGTATCATAGATTTTTTTCATCCATGAGGATGGGAGTGTAGAAAGGCCGGCAGAGGAAATGATGGAGAGCTAGTCTTAAAGGTTGCTTTCTTTAGTTCTGCACCAAACTATCCATTCACTGTGCCTAGAAGCAGGCCTGTAAGCTCAGGCACTATGAAGGCTACAGCATGTGGAGTTCAATTTTAAGGCCTACTTGGGGTATAGAAGTGACTAGAAGCTCATCCTGAGCCACTTAGTGGTCCTCTTATTAAAAAAAGAAAAAGTAGAATGAAGATGAGATTCGGCTCAGTGGTAGAGCTTAGCTTTTCTGAGTGCTCTCTCTCTCTCTCTCTCTCTCTCTCTCTCTCTCTCTCTCTCTCTCACACACACACACACACACACACAGGGGTTGTGGAAGGAGAGGTGAAACTGGGTGCTTTCGAGTTCACAGGATAGCAGTGTACATGTTGAATATGTTGCTTAGCATTAAGGCATTGGAAAATCCGCAGAAGAATAAACTTCATGTTGGTAACAGTTGCATGAAGAGTCGTCATCAATGTGACTTGGTCAGGAGAGAGCACAACTGCTTGTGGACCGAGGTCTTGGATAGCTTTGTTTTTATATACAGTTACCTACAAGAATTCTAACTCAGTGTGATAAGCATTGCTTGACATGTGGTCCTAAGGAGCCGAGCAAGGCCAGGAGGTTGAAGACCAGGGAGTCAGAATTTGGTTCCATATAAGGAAGAACTGTCTTGTGCTAAGATAGAATTAACAGCTGTTTGAAATATGATCTCTGTCTCATGGGAGACTGTGGAGATGCTAAGGGGGATTCAGGAATAGTCAGGCATAGTGGGTCAGAGGTGCTCTGTGGCCAGGAGAAATAAAGAACACATACACACAGGGAATGAGATGTCCCTTTGCTGATAAAGAGATGAACTTGTTGATGTTTGCACAGCAGAGGAGACCTGTGAGTCTTCTCTTCTGATTTTCATATTTATCCTGGTGCCTCACTGCTTGGACCTTGGTTTTGGAAGTTCCTAGCTCTTCCCTGCATAGTGTTCTCAGGGCAACATCTTACTTCTCAGCTGAAATGCTCCTGTCCACGCACAAGCAGAAACTGCTCCCAACAGAGCTATTTCCTTTCCTCTCCACCCTCCTGCTAGCCCCTGGGAGGACTGCATTGTGGAACCTGGTTTCTGAGCTGGGATCTGCGGGGTGGTGGCAGGGGCCTTATCTGGATGCCCGTGTGCATCTTTTATTTTATCTCTTAGCTTATATTAAAACATTAAAAAAAAGTATCAAAATAAGCTCACAGGGATCGTTTGGACTGAAGAACTAGAAGCTGCTCTTTTGGGCACATAGCTGGATAATTTAGGGCTAGCTGTCTGGTTTTTGGATAAGGGGATGGGAGCCAGCAGAGCAGAACTGATTTGCATAGCATTGTACAGTCTGAAGCGACTGTTCTGGCTTGGAGCTTGGGAGCCATTACTCCTTGCCCAATGCTGTTTTGTAACTGACAACTCCTTGATGTTAGAAGCAGCAGTCTCACAATGCAGTCTGAAGAGCCTGAGAATTGGTTACAATTTGGAAAAGGACTCACCTCGTCTCAGAATAGCTATATTAGTAACAGTAGAGTAAGTTCATCTAAGACATGGGGAAAACAGAAACCAAAGGTACGGTTGGGGTCTCTCTGAGTGTCCACCTAATCTCATATCTGTCTTTCATTCTCTCTCCCTTGATTTATCTTGAGTCACTTTAACCAGCTTCAGTCCTGATTAGCTTCACAGTTCCAACTATTTCACAGGACCTCAGCCTTAGAATTAATTTTACAAGCTGTGCTATCTGATTTGCCTTTCTCTCCCCTAACAACCAGGCATTGCCAATAGTCTGCCTTGACTCTGTGTTGTAGATTCTGATGTCTGCCTCATTGTAACAAACAAGCCTATGAAGAGTTGTTTTAGTGCCTATGTAACATGGGTTAGATTCCTGGCTCCTGGCATAGGTGCTTCACTGAAAATGTTATGTATTGTTGCACACATATTATCATGCATAAGATATTGACTGGCTCTTTACTCAATTTAGCTTAAAAATGTTCGTTGTCTGCAACATTGTACACAGTGCTGTGCTGAGGTAGGACAGTGTCTGTAACATTGTACACAGTGCTGTGCTATGTTAGGACAGTGTCTGTAACTTTGTACACAGTGCTGTGTTGTGGTAGGACAGTGTCTGTAACATTGTACACAGTGCTGTGCTATGTTAGGACACTGTAACATTGTACACAGTGCTGTGCTATGTTAGGACACTGTGATGTTGTACACAGTGCTATGCTGTGTTAGGACACTGTAACATTGTACACAGTGCTGTGTTATGTTAGGACACTGTAACATTGTACACAGTGCTGTGCTATGTTAGGACACTGTGATGTTGTACACAGTGCTATCCTGTGTTAGGACACTGTAACATTGTACACAGTGCTGTGTTATGTTAGGACACTGTCTGTAACATTGTACACAGTGCTGTGCTGTTAGGACACTGTAACATTGTACACAGTGCTGTGCTATGTTAGGACAGTGTCTGTAACATTGTACACAGTGCTGTGCTGTTAGGACACTGTCTGTAACATTGTACACAGTGCTGTGCTGTGGTAGGACACTGTAACATTGTACACAGGGCTATGCTGTGTTAGGACACTGACACAGTTATGCTGTGTGCTCTCTTTACACCCCACCCTTTCCTTCCTTCCCTTCCCAGCTGTCATCAGGTGCTGTCCCCCTATACTGTTTCCTCTTTTACTTTCATGTCATATATACATAAATGATTTTATGTATCTGTGTAAAACCTAGGAACCACAAATGATAGAAAATATCCAACATTTTCCTGAGACTGGCATAATTCAATTAATATGACCATCACCAGGAGCATCTGCTTTCCTGAAGATGAGATAATATTCTTTTTTATGAATGCAACCCCCTGTCATGTATATCATGTATAAATGTATGTATATGTATATATATGTATGTATATGCACACAAATACATATATATACACACATATATACACACACACTTACACACACACACATCTATCTATCTATCTATCTATCTATCTATCTATCTATCTATCTATCTATCTATCTATCTATTCTAGTTCTTTTATCCCTGCTGCTGTGTTCCATTTCTTAGTTGTAATGAATGTTGCTGTAATACACATTGGTGTTGGAGTATCTCTCTGGCATGTTGATTGGAAACCCTTTGTTGAAGTATCTAGGAGCAGGCTAGTTGGTGGTTATAAATTTAGCTTTTTGAGGGTCCTCTATCCTTATTTTCATAGTGGTTGGACCAGGTTTCATCCCACCAGTTTGAGGGTAAGTTTTTGTCCACATCCTTGCCAGCAGTCATTGACAATGAGTGACATACTAACTGGAGTGAGAGGGGCTGCAGTGGAGTTCTCATTTGCATTTTTGCTTGGTGATGTTGAATATCTCATGCTTTTGACCAGCGTATTTCATCTTTTGAAAACTATTTCTGCTTATTGGCAATTGTATTTCACCTTTTGAAAGCTATTTCTTCAGCCCATTTATTAGTCAGGTTGTTTAGTTCTGTGTTCTTACTTGGTTGAGTTCTTTGTTCATTCTAGATAGTAATTGTCTCTCAGATGAGTAGCTATCAAAGATTTTCTTCTATTGAGCAGATAGTCTCTTGTGTCACTTTGGACAGTCCCAGTCTTAATGTAGACTTTAAACTTTGAAACCACCCCCTTCCTTTGCTGGATTGGGAGGCTGTTTCTGGGAATAGGACTGTACACACACACACACACACACACACACACACACACACACACACACACACACACACACACAGGTGTGTGTGTGTATATATACACGTGTGCATGTGTGTTAGGATTAATATTCCACGTCTGTGGTGTTTGTGATATTAGTAGTTGAGAGATCCATGTCTGTGAGGGTTAATGATTTACTCAGGGTAAGGAGGTCTGCCTTGTGTGGGGCATGTTCTTGAAGTGCCAGAGAGAAGGGAGATTTTTCTGACATCCTCCAGCCTTCTTCTCCATATATGGAAATGTTTACCCACCACACTCATCTATTGGAAGGGAAGGAGGTGACTCAGGGTTTGGGAGAAGCAGGATTTGAATTCTTGTTTCCAGAAACCAAGTCGAGCCCCCTCCCCCGCCCCCTGCCCTTCCCCCTCCATTCCTCTGCTCCTAGTTCTGAAGTCTGAAGAGGGAGTGCCTCAGCTCCATTCCCTTCAGGCTCTGGACCACATCCCTGCTGTGTTCTGTCCTGGGCCTGGCTTGGTGAGTAAGGGCAGTGAAGGCCAGCTCTCTGTGGTGGTGACCTCCTCAAGTGAGTACATCATTATTGCCAGTGGCATTTGTGCCAGCAGACCTGGGATGTTGGCTTACCCAGGGTGGTGGGAAATATTGTAAGTAATATTGACTGCCTCAGTGCTGCAGTGTTGCAAGTTTGAGTGGGGAGAGCTGCTTTCCCAGGGTAGAAGTTTTCACAGAGAGATTTAGAAGTGGGCTCAGCCTGAGGAAAACAACCCCCCCCCCCAAACTATACAGATATTTGTTCTCGCTTGAGGCCTAGCTTCAGTTGGGTAGAAAGATAATTTGGGGGTGTTGTCTGATTGCTAGGGGTAAAGCCATAAACCAAAAGGGATGTGTGTGGGAACTTGGGGAGGGGCAGTCTTATCCTGCAGGGTCGAGCTGTGGTTGGACTTGAAGTGTGACACATTGCTGTGCAGCATTTGTGTGGCCCACAGAGTCTGGCATACAGACTTCGCACGTGGGACTTTGTGTAGCTATGATGGGTTTTCAGGGTTGCAAGAGCCAGCCATTGTCTAGTCCATTTTCTGTTTTTCACAGCCTCATAAGGTACAGGAGAACATGAGAGTATGGTTTGCTTGTCGCATTTGGTAGGATTTAACCCAGACTTCTCTCAGTGCATCCCCCTGACAGTATTCTCACACTGTTCTACAAGCAAGGCAGAAGTTGCCTTCATAATGAGTGGCTCTGCTCACTTTGGGGGCCCCTTGACTGACTCTGCTGTTGATCTGTGTCTTGTTTGGGAAGCACAATGCTGTTTTCTGAATCTTGCTTAGAAAATGCTGTTGCCAGCAGAGGCTTAGTCCGTGCTGAGCTCTACAGTAACCACTATGGCTTACTGGTAATTCCTTCTTGTCATAGGGCGGAGGCTAGCCTAGTCTACCTGTAAGAAAAGCAAAGGGTCAGGAATTGTGAGAACCTGCCCAGGTCCTTTATTGGCCCTTGCATGTAGGCTTGGTGATCTGGGTCTGTTCTCATGCTAAGGGCCAAGTTAGCCCAAGGCTGGGTTACTTACCCTGAGCTAATCTGCCAGGGTTCTTCTGTGTCATGTTTTTTTTTCTTATAATTTTATTAAATTGTGCGAGTGTGTGTGCGCGCCCGCACGTGTGTGTGTGTGTGTGTGTGTGTGTGTGTGTGTGTGTGTGTGTGTAGGCTAGTGGAGAACATTTTTAGATGCTGTTTTTTTTCCTCTCTCTCTCTTTTTAAATTGGATCTTTTAGTTGCTTGGAACTCACTGAGTAGGCGAGGTTGAACTGACCAATGAGTCTAGGGGTCTGCTGCCTGTCTCTGCCTCTCTACTACTTGAATGACAAATGTGTGACATGATGCTTGGCTTTTTAAAAACCTGGGTTCCTAGGCTTGAAGTCAGTACTTTACTGACTAAGCTATCTTCCCGGTCTCCTAGCTTCATTGATCATTATCATGTCTCTGCTCCTTGCATTGTACTGCTGCGGGTAGTATCCCAGCACAGGGTGCAGACTGCATAATTAAATATACAGAGCAGCAAGGGTGTGTTGGGGAGGAGATAAGAAATAAACAGGGGAGTGAGGGGAGACTGTCAGTAAGCCAGATGAAGACTTGCCAGATGTGGGGCAGGGGCTCTGCAAGATCTGTTCCTACTGAATCTGAGTGACAAGGGCCAGCCATGTAAAGGACAGAGGAAAGGGAAAGGCAGGCAATGGATAGCCAGTGCAAACTGGGCAGGCACCAGTGGTGAAACAGGGGCATGCTGTGCTAGCAGGGCAGGACTGCAGATGCTAAAGCAGCAGCCAAGAGTTAGAAGGGATGAGAGGTGTGAGCACACCATGAGACCTGAGCTTCCTTCCAAGTCCCAAGTCCAGGTTGGTGGCGACCAACCACTGGGGCTTACATTTTACAATTTACTTTCTGGCAGCTGTGGAAGGAGGAGTTCTTTGTTATGTGAGGGCAGTAGCAGAAGCACAAAACTTGTGCGAGTGTGAGACTTTTGGTACATTCCAGGTGAGGGGGCGGGGCGGGCGGGTGCTGCCCATCAGTGCTGTAGCAGTGGGTTCTGGAGGGAGAAGTTAGGGAGAAGTTCGGGACCTGTTTCAGAGCTTTCAATAGGATACCAGAGTGTGATTTCCTTTAGAGAAATGTCAAGTTGAATGGACCCAGAGCTTCATAACACATGAGTGTTATTTTGTGGAGAAGTTTTAACAATTGCACACCTAAGATTAAACTTTCCCCTCTTTGAATTCTAACTATGAGCTTTTTTTTAGTCAAGCAATTGAGGGTGCAGCAGCTTCTGGCTTCTAACTTCCTGGCTTAGAGCTGTTAGAATACCTCCAAACAAGGCCTTCATGCCTTCTCTAGATTTTATATATATATATATATATATATATATATATATATATATATATATCTTTCCCATCAAAAATGTGAAGCTTTCTGAGTGATTTAACACGTTATGTTCTTGTTTTGTTCAACACATGCTAAGTATATGTTCTGTCACAAGCTGTGTCCCTTTTCACCATGGTTTCTGTCTCTTGTCCCTGTACCTTTAGTAACAAACCTTCCATCCTGTAAAGAGGGCCTGCAAGGCTCAGGGATCCCAGAGCAGCTGTTGCGTTAAAGCCCTTGTGGCTTGAAACTGTGGTGAGAAGACCATGTGCCTTCTGCTTTACTTGAGCTGAACTTTCTCTTGCCTCATCCTCTCTGGGCATCCTTTGCATGAGCTGGACTTTTCAGAAAATACCCGTGCTTTTTCAGTGGAGAGAAAGGTCTCTGACTTGTTAGGGAATTTAGTCAGAATCCCACAGCAAATTAGCTTAAGAATTCTGTTGAGAAGCTCCTTGACTAAGCCCTTACCTCTATCTAGTTCCCAGGCCAAAAGGACCTTGCATTGTCTCCTGTCTCTGGGAACTCCTTGGCCACCTGTACCACAATTGGCGGAGTATGGACATTTTTCGAAAAAACCCTAAACTAAATGAGCGGGCAATCATTCCCGAGGCTTTTTAAATAGTCTTCTTTAAATAGTTTGCAGTCTAAAGTTACGAGGTTTTCTACGGGGGGGAAAAAAGAAATCAGTTTAACACCATCTCTTAAAAACTGCTGTGTTTGCGCTCACTCGTTTCTTTGAAAATTTCTTTCCTATTATCCATTCAGTCAACAAACATTTATTGAGTTCCTACTGTATGCCAGGCATTGTGCTAGGTACTGGGGATTGATTCAGAGATAATTTGGAGGCGTAGGGAAGGGGAGCGGATAATTACAGCACAGTGAGATAAGTGCTATAATAGAGGGATATATAAAGAACTAGAAATAGCACTATGAATAACATCTCCGAACAAATTGCCATCTTTTTTTCCTTCTGGATTATTCCCTGATGTATATTGCCCAAAGTGGGATTACTGGGTCATTTAAAAGATGAAAACAATTTGGCACAAAAAGATGTAATGGCTTGCCTGGGGAATACATCTCAATTTTCAGCAGGAGAAAAAACTGTTGACAACTCCGGATTTAGACCACTTCTCCAGGAGGACTGGGTAGCTTTCATACCACGTTATCAACGTGGTGCCTTCTGGGGAGGGGGGGCAGCGCCTGTGCTGAACATGTCAGTTTACATGTACAAACACATGTCCTCATCTTCAGCCTCATGGATTAGTTGCTGTCATAGTAAGCTGGCTTCAGGAATGTCATTCCTATCTTATAACCTGTGTCCTCGTTAAAAGGCAGTTAGGAACTGGAAAGGCCTAGGAGCGCAGGCCAGTGTGTTTGATTCTGATCCCCACCTCACTCCCCACTTCCCATAAGCTCAGGAAGCCTGAATGCTTATGCTCCAGCTGGGGTCTGAAATTTACTCGGGGCTTTTGTCAAGGTCAGGATGTGTAGAACAGGCAAAGATGCTCTCACCCCTAACGTCAAAGCTGAGCACAGCATCCTTCTGCATGTTGGATCAAAGAAGCCTGAGGGCCAGTCTTGTTTCCTGGCCCAGATCCCAAAAGACTATTTGGTTGGCCTCAGCTTTGGCACATGAAATCCCAAGGAATGCTGAAACCATGCGGTGGTTCCCTTTGAAATATATGATTGTTTCAGTAGTCAGAGTTGTAAGCAAGACTCTTGTCCCTAGTATGGAGGGCCTCTCACGACCAGAATCAAGTATGTGTCCACCATAGAGTCCCTTGATACCCATGCTCATTGAGCACAGTCTCTGCCTCTCCTCAGATACCCTGCACTCACTTACCTCCGTGCTTCCGCTCACACTGTTCCTTTAGTCTGAGCTGACCTCACTCCTATCTGTAGACTCCCATTGACCTATGGAGGAGTTAATCTCCGTCACCATCTGCTCCCCACCACTACCTCCTTTGCTCTAGAGGACGGTTCTGTTGTGGTAACCAGTTCCAGTTAGCTCGGAGGCAGCAGAGTTTTTTTGCTCATGCTTAGCTCATGCTCTGAAGCATGATCCACGTTTGGTCCTGTTTGTGGTAAGTGCTTCCTCGCTGTTGGCTGAGGTGCGAGACTGAGTTTCTCTTCTATCACATGGGTGTAAATGAATGATCACCCCACGTCATAGTGTATTGTGGGACTTGTACCTCGGGATGTGCCTCTTCCTCAGCTCTTGACCTTTACAATAGTTATTGTATCTCCTTTTTATGGAGTTCTTTAAGGGCAGAGGGAGTACTTCATTTTCCTGCATCTGTGGATGTACATAATTGCTCCCAGGCCTTCTGTAAGGAAAGAACAATTTCACACATCTTAAATGATCGTGTCAGGCTAGGGCATTGTTAACTGAATGGTCCACTTTGTAGTGCTAGCTTGCCAGAAAGGAGCTTTGTATCATGGGTTTCTCAGCACACACAGAAAGGAGCAGAATGGCCTCTGCTTGAGAGATAGGGAAGAGTCTGGGCTGATAGTGCTGGCTGTCTCTCATGAGAGAGAGGAGGTCTTGCTTGGGTCAGGAAACCTAGTTTCTTCCTGTAAGAGTTGCAGAGTTAGAAGGAAGATGCAGTGAAGCTCTGGGTTAGGGTCTACTTGAGATCCATCTTTCCCTCTGGTAACATCCCTTATATGCTAATTTAGTACCTTGCTGTTATAGACGGTTGACTATGGAAGAGGGTTCTTTATTATAGTGATAGCTGAGGTATTTAACTTTTTTTTCTTTTATCATTTTCCCAAATGCAACCCCCCATTAGTCTTATAATTCAAGTACTTTAGGAAAGGATATCAAGTTCTCCCTGTTCTTGCTATAACACTCCCCTTCAGCTTTATATCCCTCTGTATCTCATTAGCTCTGTGCCTCTGGCCTCATTAGGGTCTCTGAGAGTAGTCTGAGGTCTTCCTTAAGGCTGCTGTCTACTGGTTCCCTGTGCCCACTGCTTCCCTATGCCTACTGGTTTCCTGTGCCTGTTGGTACCTTGTGCCCAGTCTCTTCCTTCCTATGTGGAAATCCTCTTCGGTTTCCCAGCTTATTTGAGAAGCTACTACCTCTTCATAGGACTTCCAGACCTCAGCAGAACTTGTCATTGACTTGCTTTTTCAGTCTTGTCACCATCTTGGGTACTCCAGCATTCCCACAGGGAGACTGTGAGTTCTTCGGGGGCACACCTCAGTGTCTTATGACTGCAGGGATTATGCCATCATGTCTGCTGACAGAAGTCAGTGCCAGGCTTATTCAGGAATTGTTTCATCAAGAGCACAGCCATTGAGAATCTGCTTTAGAACTCAACTGATGGTATTTAGGGACTAGCCTTCCTCAGACCATTATACTCTGGACACCTACCTGTAGGTATTGGTAATGCCAGGTCTCTGAGCTTTTCCTTAAGAACTTAGCCACAAGGTAGAATAGACAACAGATTTGCAGGTTTCTTACATGAACATTTTTTTTTTTTTAAAATGCAGCCATTATTTTTATACCAAAGCAATTTGAAGTGTGGAAATGGCAGGTTTTTTTTTTTTAAAGGTATATTTCTGCCCTGAGAAGTAGAATAAATGTCCATATTCTATTTGTGACTGTAATTAATAAAACCCTTGTCACAAGGTTTGCGTTTTGAAGACTTTGGTTCTAGAATGGTACTATTAGCCTCAAATATTTGATGTACATTCCAATCCTCAGGTTCCTTTGTGTCTAAGTAGGAACTTTCTCAGTGATGATGGCGTGTTTACATAAGCAAGTGAGGCTGATTAATGTGTAATTAACAATTAGGTTTGGAAATAGTTTTTTAAAGTAGCATTTTCAAGCAGTTTGCATTAGAAATAAAACACATGCAAAGTGTCTATGTATTTTATTTTTGAAAAGGATAACGTAACTGCATTTAGTTTGAAGGAACATCACGTATCTTAGAGAGTACAAATGTACAAATGGTTTATATTAAGTTTTTAATAAATTATATCTGTAGAACTATGGTCCTTGGGAAATTATAGAAACCTTGGAAAGAGGTGAGCATGCATCCTTGCATGATGTGTGGTCTCTTTCTGTCTTGTGTCTGCAGCATTCCAGGAAATGGTTGTCTATACCCTTCCTGGCAGGTGGGATCGGCCAGCCCCATGTTCCTCAAAGGAAACTTGAGCTTGGAGAGGTTAAAATCACTTACACAAGCCTTGGATTTAGGTCTGGGCTCCTGATAGATTTTAGAAACCCTTGTATTTACACAAGGGCCATGGCCTGCCTGGCTTTGTTTATTCTCTGTCCTCTCTCTGTGGTAGCTGCTGGTTTGGGGCCAGATAAAGCAATGTCCATCTGCAGTCACAAAGCCTAACCTTAGGCTGTCTGATGAATCTTGATGGATGAGTTTCTTGCACTTACTCTCTGTTTCTTCAAACCCTTATTTCAGTCTCCCCTTTTCTTCCTCCCTTTCGGGGAGACATTGGGCATTTATTTCCACTTTAGAAGCCAGGAGGCTATGTGAGGGGGATTCCATATTTTCTTTAAAAAGTATAAGTAGCAAGTCAAGTTCATTGAGGATTTCTCACCGTCTTTGGGAATCTAGAGACAGCATGTGAAAGAGATATGCAAAGGCTGGAAACTGGGGCTGTGAGGGATTTCAGGGAGAGGTTTCAGGATAAGCCTTTCTCTCCCAGGAGGCTTTCCTGTCTTCACTGTAAGGGTGTGGGTACTGCTAGTGATTTCTAAGGTTTTCAAATTCTACAGGGCCTGACGTTTTCCCAGCTGTCAGTTTCTGTGGAGCTGCATATTCCTGCAGCTGTTTCTCTGATACCTTTCAATCTTTACATTTAATCTATTCAACAATGTATAATTTTTTAAAGGGAAGCTCTTATAGACACTTCTGAAATATAAGGGTGGAGGGAATAAAAGGATGTTAAAAAATAGAAAACAACCAATTAAATAGTATATAGCATATAATTCTCCTTGGAAACTTACTGTGAAATTGAGGAGCACTTTAACAACTGGTAATTTAAATTGCATTTGAACCCTGCTAATGGTTTGTTTGCATGGGAGCTTCAATCATTTCCCAGCCGTTCTTTAGTAAAGCTACTTGTTCTCTTTATGGCAAAGAAGAAGAAAATTATTAACCAAGAAGTTGTCTTTGGGAAAGGGAGGCCCCTTCCATGGGCTACAGAGTGGATGTGACTCCTGCAGGGACAAGGGTGGAGAGCTGGGAATTCTGGGGGGAAGTTTTGTGCTTCTTTCTCCAGTCCTGTCCCTTTCTTTGCGTAAGGGAACTTTGATTTTCTGATGTTTTGGGTTTGGATCTTTTTGTATTAGAATGTACTGTCCACAGCTCTAAAGTTGGCCTCTTAGCCATCAGTTTCTCTGCACATTTGAAATCATACCTCCAGTAATAATGACTTTTGAGATTTCCTGTCTTCGGAAGACAACAGACTAACTTAAGGAAATGAGCTGCTTCAGTGGGCTCATTCATTAAACTCCATTTTTGTTATGGAATTCCTTTTCGTTGCTGGGGTGTGCTTGAGCTTACAACAGAAGGCGAATCCCTGTCTTAGCCTGTGTACCCTGTTAAAGATGCGCATAACTAGATCTAGATCTATCTGATCAAGTTCTAAATCCCTTGAAACTACTGATGGTTTCTTGGATGGCCACTTCCCTCCTCTGGTGTCCAGGCTCTCTTATTGAGCAAGGACTAGGGAAGTCACTTTATATTTTATTTTTTAACCTAGCTCTAAGTTTGTACACGGATAGGACTAAAGATACCATGGACGTGAAGTAATCATATGTTTAGTTAGAAAGTGCTCAAAGGTATTATGAGAATGAGGCTGGTGTTTTCCTGATTTGTGTATATCATGGACAAGTTTTATAACTGGCCACTGCCCTGGAATTTACTTTGCATAATCCCAAGAGATGAGCCAACGTTCTCAGTGGTATGTCTGTGTTGAGGGGTTACCGAGGAGTAATAAGATTTTGAAGCTCTCTGTGACTCACTAGTTCACATTTTACAGGTAAGGAAATTGAAATTCAGCAGGCCACTAAGTCATATTTCTTTTTCTCCCATAATTGCATCTGTTTGACCTATCTTGTATTCACGGTATTTAGATGAGGCTGTTTCCCATGATGCTGAGATCTGAAGGGTGACAATTCTCTTTCTCCTTCTTTTGAGACAGACTTATGGAACAAAAAGTACCTGGTATGGACTGGCGGTTTTGGAAGTCTAGAAGGCCTCCCAAGCATTATGTAGTGCGGCCTAACCTAGGAAGTACTGAAGATGTTCTGAACCCACAGACTCAAAGCTTTCTCTCTGTTTTCCACAGGTGGGAGGGAACACAGGCTCAAGGACAGAAGTAGAGAGAGTGAGCCAGGTGCTTCTGCATTTGTTACTGTTCACCGTCCCCCCACTGGAGGGAAGACGTTGTTCCTCAGTTGGTAAGTTCTGCCCGGAAGTATGAATTTGTTTTATAACAATATGCATGCTTTAATCAATTTTAGAAATAATGGATGCTGGTAACAAGAGTTTAGAACTGGAGAACTCTGAAGTGTTTATTATTATCATCATTGTCATCATCATCATCAATATAATTTTGAATTGTTTTTGTGGCAACGAGCTAGATGCCTTACTGCCAGTAAAATATGTGGCAAAGCAAAGGTGGCTTCACCTCTTGTAAGGCAGCATGCAGAGAAACTGGAGGAAAACTCAATGGCAGTTATTTCATCTCCCAGTAATTGTCTGACTCCCTTCTTTCTCCTTTGGTAAGAAGTGAGGTGTTACTGAAATCGAAAGGCTGACATGAAGATGGCAGGGAACAGTGATTGCATTTGGGAGGGAAGACATCAAAGTAATTAGATGTTTCTTGTCTACTCTTGTGTCCTGTGCTTTTTTCTTTTACAACCTCCTGCTATTCTCCCATCAACCTTTGAAGGTGGAGCAGCCTCAGCAGAGGATGGGAGCCTTTGCTTTAATGACCTGCTAGCTCTCCATTGCAAATTGAGAATGAGTGTTATTGCTTTGTGTGCTGGGAAGAATAATGGCCATCAGATGAGTTGTCCTGCAGTAGCTCAATATTTCACAGGTATAGGATGCATGTGGCATAAAGAGTCGTCTGTATTATGTGACCTGGTGCTGTCCTGGTGAGGAGCTGAAGGAAAGCAGTTGGGGAATTCTTGCTGAGACTTTTACTGATCCTCGTCCTGTGGTCTCCATGATGAGGATCGGTCCCTACATGCTATAAGGACTTACATTAAACTACATAAATAAGAAACCTCACTCTGAGTGTTGTGGAGTTTTTCAGAGCACCGTGAGTGCTCTTGTGATTGGGAAAACCCAATTTGATTTGAAAGTGTAACTGAGTTCATCCTTGTGTTTTGCCCCTGTTTTCTTTATCTTTGTTCTGCTCCCTTCATTGAACGATTGGTCTCCACAGCATAGGTATGCCTGGTACTCTTTGGCTTTGACTTGGCAATATTCCTCTAATAAAATCTCAAACATGGGCTTGAGCTTATGGTTACAGCATCAGTAGGCATCTTTGTTACTTGTTTCATCTTTTGGGTTTCTTAGGGTTTAAAATGAAATTGTGGGAGCCTTGAACTTGGAATTAGTGAACTCAAATGGTGTAATGGCAGAAATGGAAGACTGCCTTCATGAGTCAGCTGGAAAGAGCTCAGAAGTTTTGTTACCTCAGGTTAGTTATGATTCCATGGTGACTCTTGCTTCTGAAGCACTGGCATGCCCTTGCCACATGTTATTTAGAGCAAGGTGGGAGGGTGGCCTTGCAGACTCGGAAGACCTGGTTTAGAGTGGAGTTGGGTTCAGGCTCAACTTGAGCAGGACTCCAGCTCCGGTTCTCTGCAGTGTTCTTTGCTCTGCCCTTTTTTCAGGTGTTGGCTTTATCATCCTCAAGATACTTGCTTCAAGGTTAGGAAGTAGCTGTCCAGTGACCAGGCTGCAGATACCTACATAGCTGTCCAGTGACCAGGATAAAGGCATTTACTTTCCCATGTGCAGGAGAGTGGACGTTGTTGGCACATTAGAGGACATTGTTGCACATTGATGAACCTGTCACCAAGGCCAAAAGGGTGGGAGTATGCTACTTGGAATATACACACCAGAGGCCATGCTACTCCGGCCTCATGGCAGCCACTCTGCAGAGGCGATTGGCTCCTCAGCAATTGTACTGTTGGGGAGAAAGGGCCAGAAGCCCTGTCTCAGCCGTATTACAGTGCCATGCTTCAGACCTTAGCTCATCTCCTGAAAGGGATCTTAGGCAGCTGTACTCCATACTAAGGTGCTGCTTATGAGAGTGAGCTTAGCAAAGGCAGATGCTGGGACACACACGACCTTGATCTTCAAGGCTATAGCACCCAGTCAGAAGGTCAGTGTTTGTGTGTCCCATGGTCTGGTGGGATTTCTACATGAAAGGCAAGCAGCACACATTTTCATGGCTAGAAGAATAGCCTGAAGCTTGTGAGTGTCCCTTTCCTCAAAGATGCTGGAGCAGGTACAGGCTGAAGTGTTGAGTGGTCCCAGGGGTTGGCCTACAGATAAGGCTGGGCAGTGTGTTTTATGAGGGCTACACAAGCCACAGCACTGAACGAGGCTTCCGCTAGCAATGTGGCTCAGTCACTGTGAGTGAGGGAGAGGATGGCCGGATGGAGACCACCAAGCACAAAGCCTGCAAGTGTTACTCTTGCTTTGTTTGCGGTTTCCCAGTCTCGGGATTTTAGGGCACATCGATTGTCCTGCCTGCCCCTTATGTTTGTTTTGTGCAAGCCTGTTGGTGGTAATTTATCAAGTGTGGCCTATTCATTCATGATAGGTTATTGTAATTGTTTTCTTCCTTCAAGATTCAAAGTGAACCAAAAGTAAGATCCTGTAAAGGTTAAGAGTACAGCACTTTGCCTAGTACGTAGTACTTTTGCTTGGTGTTCTTCCTTCTCCATACCCAGGCACTGTCCTCCCCAGGACTAAATGAGGACTAAAGTCTTGTAAAGAAACTAGATTTGGAGCTTTATTATCATTAAACTTGGCCCTAAAGCAGTCAGAGATTCGAGGAGGTAGATGCAGACCTAGGCGGTTCTGGACTTGGAGACCCGGAGAAGCTGGAGTCTAGCCTGTGGGGTTATCCTTGCTTTGTTTGTTCCTATAATCACACCTTCTGCCCCAACCATGCCTGGCCCAGTGGGAGTCAGGAAGGAAATTATTTCCCTCTTTGGATATCAACGTACAATTGTTGGAGCCAAGGACTTTGGGTTTTAATATTTCCGTTTTGATCTTAAGAGCTACCAGGTATTAATCTCTCCCGGAAGTGAAGCATTGCTCATCTCTGTTAGAGGTGTATGTCTTGGCTCCCTGCAGTTACTTGGCCAGCTGGTTTCTGAGCATTTGTCACCATCTGCTAAGCTAGGTTTCATTTTTATTTACTTGTTTTACAAATTACAAGGGGACTTAGTAAATGTGAACGGAGACCTGCCCAGTCTCCCCGAGTCTGTCAATCTTCATGTAGCAGGGTGGTCTTGTAGCAGCTATGGCTGCTGTCCATTAAGGAGAAGTTCAAAGCGTCTCTTTTCTGTCTTCCTCCTAGTTCCACACCATTCTCCCTCGGCTTGGGTGCACTAGGGGTTCCTCTTTCTCTCCTTGGCATGGTCCTGGGAGAGTTGTGAGGGTCCTTTCTCGCCGGGTTACTCTGTGATAGCAGGTGTCTGAGGCCTGTGTGAGCGAGTGGAAGATCCCTTGTAGACTGTTGCCAAACAACTTCTGGTTATAGTGAATGCCCTTGTTTTCTTTCCTGATTCTAGTATTTGTCAAAAAGTTAGCAACTTCAGAGTCCCCTTTTCTTCCTACAGTGGAGCGTCTCAGAGATTGAACCCATGACTTTGTATATGATGAGCGAATTGTCTGTCTCTGAGCTGCGTGCGCAGACCAGTCTTAGGCTCCTTAAGCTGCTCTGGTGCGTCGGGCATGCTTCCTCATCTCCAGAAGCTTTAAGGGAGGGAACCTAGAGGGTACAGTCATACACTATGGAAGATGATCTCCCGGAGCATTTTTATTTATTATTAAATGTATTTCAAGCCTTGTGAGAACTTTATGATTGGGAGATCTCATAGGGCCTAAACCAGAGGGGATGGAGGGTGGAGAGACTTGGCTTTTAGGGAAAATCTCCAGGAAGGCGGATTGGTCTCTAATGTAAGCCCAGGCGGATGGCAGGGTGGGCCCATGACCATAATTTGGGCAATAGATGCTGGTCAGAATCTGAGAATGGGTGCAGATAATATCAAAATTTGATTGAGCAGGTCAAAATTTCATATGTGCTTCTTTCTCTAGCTGATCTCTAACCAGAAGCTGCAGCAGAAAATGATGCAGTGATGTTTTATGTGCTGGTGTTGTATTTACAGTTACTTGTGTGTGGCCGGGGTCTGCTCTCAATGCCAGAGAGCATTTCTGTGTTCTTGAGCACTAGTGTTTCTTTCAAGAGTTCCCGATACTGGACCTTTGGTGCTCTGCTTCTTAGGCTTAATGAAAAAATGACAGCTTTGGTGGAGAGGACCATTAAAGTATTCCAGAACTGGAACATTTCAGACTCGGATGCAGTGTTATCAGTATTGTCCTGTGTAACCGTTTCCCCAAACTATCAACTAAAACAAGAAACGTCTTTTGAATCATAGTTTCTGCAGGTCAGAGATTTGGCAGCTTTATTGGGGCCCACATGACTTCTCATGAGGTTGCAATGAATTTTTCTGTCCCTGTAGGTTCCGCTGAAACCTCCACTGGGGGAACTCCTCTACAAAGCCCATTCACATGATCATAGTGGAGTGCTGTTAACTGTCCTTAGGTTGCTGGTCTGAGAGCATCTACTCTGACTGTGCAGACCTGTCTGTGGAGCAAGCTCCCAAGGCAGTTTGAGTGTCCAAAGGGTTTCCATGTTATAAGCCGTGCTTACTTGCATGTTTTCTCTTTGTTAGACGGTATCACTACAGCCAGCCCATGGGCAATGGCGGGGAGTCACGTGGCATGAGTCCCAGGATGTGGGCTTTATGGGACTCTTTTAGGGACTGCTGCTGCCAGGTTACATATGATATGTTAAGATGAGAGTCGGGGTGACAGGGACCTACAGAAACAAACTCAGCATCTCTGTAGATCAGTTTGCCTGGGAGACATTTTAGAGGAAAATTCCATTTGGAATCCTTCATGAAAACATTGATACACAACAGCATAGAATCCAAAATTGGCCCGAGTCTTGCGAGGAGAATCACAAGCTTCTGGCTAACGCTGTTCTTTCCCACCTCTACAGTTTTGGCTTTAGTCAGCAGTCAGAGCTTCTTGGGTGGAAATGACTGGAATTCTTGCTTGAGCCCTCAGCTGTGTAGATGAGAGGCCAGGAGCTGGGCAGGGGGCAGATCTGTGGTGCAGTGTAGGGAGAATTCATGAAATTCCTCTTAACATTTCCTTTTCCCCCCTCGGCGGCCTGGCCACCCTGTCTCTTTGTCATGAGTCCGCGTAACCTTTAGGCATCCTTTCCTTTCTCTTTCTAACCTTTCTCCTACTCCAGAAACAGATTAGGTAAAAGTAGGTCAAACTTGATTCCCGGAGCCTCTGTCCTGTCCCTTCTGTTAGATTTCAGGGATGTGCTGCTTCTGGTGGGTCATGATATGTCCTGAGACGTTGAATAAATCAATATTTCTTGGCCCAGACAGTATGTCTCTATAGTTATGAATAACATTTGCATTAGGAACAGAGAGCTGATGGCCAGCATTGCTGTGAGGCTGACGGGATCACACAGGAAACCTCAGCCAATACGTTGTGTCTGGCAGAGACTTCCTACCAAAATAGTCTTCTCATAAAAACAGGCTCAGCAGGTCATCTTATCTTATAGAAGGGGTCGGGCTCCCATGGTGTTCATCTTAATCGCTTCTCTCAAAGTTAATGGAATTGAGAGATTTAAAATCAGGGTCAAGGTTATTAGTAGCCCGGAAGCCCAAGACAGAGGAAGGCATACTTGTGGTTGTTAAAAATGCTACCACTGGTCAGAAAGTTCCTGCTCTCTGCTAGATGCTCTCTTGCAGTCCTCCCCACAAACCCCATTTAGTGCATCCAAGGTCTTTGTTATCCATGATTTTATTCCTATTGAAAGTACATAGTAACACATAGACTTAGTTCTGTGGGTGAAGGTTACACAATAAAGCTTTTTTTTTTTTTTTTTTTTTTTTAGAAAAGGAAACCGCATACTAGATACAGAATTTTACTTGGGCATCTTAATTTTAAACCTGCCTTCATTTCTGATTGTGGGATGTAAAGTGCCAACTTCCCTGCCCTCTGTGCTCTGATGAGCATCGTGCACATGATGCCAGGAGAATGGGCTTAGTATAAGCCCATTCTCTCCACCAAGTCCGGTCTTCTGTAGACATTCTTTGCTGCTGTGTCCAGCTACGAGGAGTCCACATCTAGTTGGTGCAGCATTGCTTTTGTCTCTTCCATTTTAAAGATTTATTTATTTTAATTTTATATGTAGGAGTGTTTTCTGCATGCACATTTGTTATGTATGCAGTGCCTGCAGAAGCCAAAAAGGACATCTGGCTTCCAAGAGCTGTAGTTAAACACAGTTGTGAGGTGCTAGTGTAGGTGCTGGGAACTGAACCCGAGTCCTCTGTGAGAGCAGCCAGTGCTTTTAACTGCTGGCCAGCTCTCCAGCCCTGGTTTTCTTTTCTTTTTTTTTTGGGGGGGGGGTGATTAATTCTTTGCTTGAAATAGCCCTTAATTCTTTTCTCTGTTACACTTTGATCTTGTTGTTTTCATTTTGCAGTACGCTGGTGACCAGGAGGGCACGTCAGCACTTGCATGGCAATTACCACAGATTTCATGTTTTCCTGGGGAACTAAAACCCTCACTGTTGCTCAGTCATCCCAGTGGCTTCAGGAGTAGGCATAAATTAAAAACCATGCGATGCTCATCATCTCTGAAATTGGGCAATAGTGGCTCTGAGAAAAAAATGTCCCTGGTAAAAGTAATGCTGTTTTCCTGATTTAGAGGACAACCATCATGCAAGTGCTGGTAGCTACCTCTGCATGGCTACATGGTGTCATCTGGACTTGCCCGGCACTGACCCTCCTTGGTTCTCCTTGGGCCCGTTTCGCACAGGATTACCTCACTGCCTCAATGGCAACTGACTTGAATTATATTGGTTATTAAAAATGAGCTAATATTTTCCTTTTAATTCAGTGGGCCTGGCTCATTCTCTGATTTAAGCTAGTGATTTATTTATAATAAGGTACGAGATGGCTCTAGCCACTCTATGATGTAATCTAAGAATGACCTGAAAACAAAATAGGCTTTACAGACTGAGAGTCTTCCTGTAATACCATTTATATTGAGAATGGACATAGGCTCTGGCGTTCCCATGCGTTCCTTTCTTAGCTTGTCTTCCTGTTTGGAGTTTTGATGCCATTAATTTAATTTCACTAGGATCAGGTCCACCTACAGTTTCTTCTTCTCTCCTTGCCCTCGCTGAGCCCTGCTTCCCCGCCCGCTGCTGTCCTCAGATGGCACTTTTCCTCCTGTTCCCTTTCTGTAGCATACCTCCCTAGCTCTGCACCCTGCTAGATGACCTGTTCCATGGTGGTTCTGCACAGAACATCTGTCCACTGCAGGCCAGTGGGTGTCTTCTCCTAGGTTTTCTGAACCCTTGGCCCCTTGTTGGAAACCTTTGATGTGGACTTCTCACCACTTAGCACAGTAGCAAGGGATATTCACAGGGGATCAGACTTAGTAGAGGAAATGGACTTTCTCTTGTTCTAGATTGGTTCTTTACACTGGAATTTAGCCAGATTGTGGCCTATCCCCGGGCCTCATCTCATCTGAGGAATGGGTGTTTGTGTCTCACTTTTCGTGGTCAACTGGTATTTCGGCAGGGGATCCTGAAGGGTTGTGGGGAAGCGGAGCCTGAGATACATGTTGTTTAGCCCTGATCATTCAGCCCCTCTGCTATGGTTCAGGCACAGAAGTGAGAGTGGAGGCATATGGGAAGTTGTATGACTTTTAGCATAAGACAATTTAAAGGTTCTCTTGGAGAAATGGGGAGGACTCAGTCGTGGTCTTGCTGTGCATGCCCGAGGACCTGAGGTTGACTTCTAGAACCCATATTTAAAGTAAAAATAAAGAAAAAACCTCCCCAAATCCAACAGGTGTGATGTAATGTACTTGCAACCCCTGTGCTGGGGAGGTTAGGGAGCCTGACCTGCTCCGTGTGCCCCTGGCTAATGAGAGACCCTGTTTCAGAAAGGAGGATGAATGCTTCCTGAGGAAGAATTACACCTCACGTTGTCTTCTAGCCTCCACATGCTTGCCCCCATACAGTAAATACAAAGATACAAACTAAAGTCTCTTTTTGCCTTGTTTTCTGAGACTCTTTGGTTTGTTGACCTTAAGTGTCTTTTCTAAGATCACATAGCAAATTGTAGCATGGAACTCACTTCTCAGCTATAGAGAGGGTTAAAAGCTACATACTCCAGTGTGACCTTTCTCTGCATATGTTGCTTGACAGAGTTGAGAAGCTGGGTCAAGGATTAGAAGGTTGGTGGCTAACAGGAGCTGGTTGAAGACTTTCTAATTTCTGTGTCTCTGCAATGAGGTAGGGTCGGGCGATGGCTTTCTCTGTCCTCTTTGCTTCCAGGGAGTCAGAACACCCACGATGCTCTAGTTTATACTGAAGATGGCAGTTGAAGGCTCAGGCCACAAAAGTAAGTGACTGTCAGAGTCTTTCTTGGATTGGCCTTGCTCCCTGACTCCATTAGACTGTGTACTCTACTTCCTCCCTGAGGCACAACGCTTAGCTCTTGGCAAAGTCCCCAGCTGCCTCTGCGCTAGGTCAGATCAGAGCTCGTGTCATAGCATAGTTGGGGAGGCAGGCATGGAGTTGGAAGAGGCCAGTCCTGTGGTCAGCTCTCAGCCTTCCAGAGCACGGTCAGTGAGTCCTTCTGCACTGATGAGGTGCAGGCAAAGAAAGAGGTTGGGGAGTGAAAAAAGATTTCGAAGGGATGAGGGTGGATAGAGCCAAGGTGGTGGTGTCCTCTGGTGGGACTCTGACATGGAAGGGACAAAGCTCACTCTTGTAGTCTGTAATTATTCGTGAAAACCTTATCTGCTCCTGTTAGTTCCCAAATAATTGAAACAAAGGCCTGTTACTTTTATTAATAAGCTGCTAGGCTAGTTTTTAGCTATTCTAACCCTCTACGGCTGTCTATTTCCCAGCCACAGGTCGTATACCTTCACTCTGAGTCTTGCCCCAGCGCCCTCAGGTCCATGTGTGTCCTCATGTCTGCTCTCTCATCAAGCCCTCATGGCGTATCCCTTGGCAACCTGCTCATCACAGCTCCTCAGGCCACCTCCTCTTCTCTCTTGTGCTGGTCCTTCTCTTTCTTCCCTCTACCTGGCACCCCTGACTGGGACCAGAAGTCCAGCCTTCCTATTTCCCCTGCCCAGTCACAGACTGAATTGACCAATCAGAGATAATGGAAAACAGTTTTTACATAACATCGAGACATGAGATAGTTTGCTGTGCTGGTCATGCTTGCCCATCCAGACTGTAGGCAGATCTCTGGGCTGAGACATCAGCATCTGAACACAGTACACACTCTGACCACAGAGAGAGCAACAGACAGATAGTGAGGGGAGGGTGGGGACTCAGAGTGCTGCATCACTGCAGGCATTTCAGTAGTGACTGACACTGCTGCTTTATAGGGGAGTGAGCAGATTAGACTATTTTTCAATGCTTAGCCTTACTGTCTTTTAAAAGCCTATTTTTATTTGATATGTATGATTGATTGGGCTACATGTATGTCTGCATAGCACATGGGTACCTAGTACACTTATAACCCAGAAGATGGCATCAGAACCCGTGGACCTGGAGTTACAGATGGCTTTGAGCTGCTATGCGGGTGCTGGGAATTGAACCTGAGTCCTTTAGAAGAGTAGCTGGTGCTTTTAGCCACTGAGTCATCTCTCCTGACCCAACTTTAGTGTTTTTTGACAGCGTCCCTGTCTTACTCTAGAATTTTTCTGAAGATAAATTTTAAGTGCATTTAAATCCCCTTTTATGATGAAAACCTTAAGAGAGTGACTTTTCTCTCTGCACCTGGAGATGCTGATCCATCTCAGGCAGTCACACAGAGTGTGCTACTGATAGGGGAGCCAAGGGGGCTAACTAACTGTAGGCGTGTTAGAACTGCTTTGGACTGAATGGCTTTTTGTTGTTGTTGTTTTTTGTTCTTTTGTTCTTTTCTTTCTTTTTCTTTTCTTTTTTTCTTTTCCTTCCTTCCTTCCTTCCTTCCTTCCTTCCTTCCTTCCTTCCTTCCTTCCTTCCTTCCTTCCTTTGTTTTCTGCTCCTTTTCAAGGAAGTTGCAGAGAACAGTGTTCTCTAGGCCCTTTCTTCTCCTTCCTACGCAGTGACTTGCTGTGCACTTCTTGGTACTTGCCTGTCTGTCCAGCAGAGCACACATCTGCAGTCTTTCCTTCTCCACTGGGTTGAAGCTCATTGATTTCTACCTTATTTCATAAGAGGCAAGTTGTAGCACATTCTCATAATGGGTGACTTATTAATTTAACAACTTTAAAAGTGCTTACTATGTGCTAGACCCTGTACTAGCTGACAGGAACATGTGTGAACACGGATGTAGATGAAGTAACCCAGCAAACCAAAGACAACTAGGATTGGGACAGGGGAAAGTGTTTCAGTATGAGTGTAAGCACGTGCAGATGTCCTGAGACTAAAGGACACTGGATAGATGAGGGAACATGCTGGCTGGCACAGCTGGAGCGAAGGAGTCACCGTGTAATAACCATAGTGACAACAGATGACATCAAGCAGACTTTGAGGATACTCTGGAGCAAAGGGAGATTACTTCAACCATTTAAAGAATCCACAGAGATGTAACAAAAAGATTGACCTAGGTGGAGTTGTAGCTGTATTGGCTCAGGACGCATCTAGAGCCGAGAGAGAGAGTTGTGGTTTCCCTCCTCCTGCAGCCCTCCTTGATGGGGACTCTTGGTTCAGAGGGTGCGCTTGCTCCTGTGTGGTGCACACCTGCACGGATGCTCGCCCGTGCAGATGGGCAATTGCATGCCTAATCACCCACTTATTTGTTTTCCACATGCAAATTTGGGGTTTTTTTGCAGATGGATTTCATATATTTGTTGCTTCCCCATTTTATTTAAAACAAAACAAACGGCCAACCAGTTGTGGGTAGCAAATAGAAATGTGGATAATATTTTCTTTGGTGTCAGTTTCAATTACATGGCTGAAAGGGATCTCAGGCAAATGAGTCTTTTCTGGGCTCAATTTTACTTTTGTTTTCTGTCACCTTTTTAAAGTTATAATTATTATTTTTTATTCCTTTAAAGAGTTTTAAACAGGGGTCTGCCGTTACTTTATTTTCGCAAATGCTTTTCTTGCCGTTCAGGCTCTGTATTTTTATTGTGTGAATTTTGACTGTCTTCATTTTAGTTTGTGAAGTTTGCGAACTTTGGGCCTGTTATCGTAAAATGGCATTATAGTGTTTCCATAAGCCATTGGTGGGTGATGTAGAAACTTCCTTAGCCTGGAAATAAACAAACCAACACAAACGAGAAGTGTTTACGCCTTTCTGTTGATGCATTGTTAGTTCTGATCACACAGCAGCATGCAAAGTCGACTTTTGTTTATAGGGGAGGTATGAACTCCAGGGTGTGCTGCATTTGCTTGTATTTCTTATGGGATTTCAAAGCTCTAGGGTCAGGAACAGCAGTTAGTAGATGCTTTGGTATTGCTTTTGCTCCATGTATGTCACTGTATGCTTAGGAACACAGGCTCAGAGAGAAAAAATGGCAGGTTTGAGGAGACAGCGCATGGTTGCTTCCGTGGCCTGGGATGATGAACAGTCAACCCTGCAGAGGTTATCATCTCAAGGTGCGCTTTGTGTTAAATGGTGTTTATGTGTCTCATTTCCCCTTATTTAAAATAAAAAATAAAAAAGCAACCCATTTGTATTGAATTTTAAGAAAAGAAATAAAGAGCTGGAAGGTGGCAGCAGTCATTTGCCACTTGCCATACAAAGGTTGATTAGTGAAAAGTAAGATGTGTGTGTGTGTGTGTGTGTGTGTGTGTGTGTTGTAGGGAGCATGAGAGCAGGCAGAGACAATGTCCCATGTAGGCGATGTCAGGCCATTCAGATTTAGGACCTTCATTTTATTCTGAGTGTCTGAGCCAGAATGAAGTCTACTGCTTTACTTAATTTGACCATTTATTTTGGAAAAAGAGACACTAATTGATGGCCACAGTGGCGGAGCCTCTTGCCTAACACCATGCAATGCTAACAGATTAGTTACCATATTAAGAACAGCAGCATCCCTTGTAAAGATCATATGCCCTAGTACAGGGGAAGGCCAGGACCAGGAGGCAGGAGTGGGTGGGTTGGGGAACAGGGCGGGGGGGGGGGCTTTAGCGGGCTTTGGGGATAGATTTGAAATGTAAATGAAGAAAATATCTAACAAATAAGGATTAAAAAAAAAAGAACAGCAGCATCCTTTTGATAGGAATTTTCATTTGGAAAAAAGTATATTTTAAACTACCAGATAATTGTTCCTCATTAGCTAGTGGGGTGTGCATGTCAGGGAGGAAGCGTAAACCTTCTTCCTGAGCCTTCCTTCTCCCAGTGTTTTTTTTTGCAGAAGGAGCCTGGCATGGACTCTGAACCTTCTATCAGGCAGGCCTCTCTGGTCTTTTATAATCAGTGACAAGATAAACACTTAGGACCCTGGACCTTGTGAGCAGCTGTGTTAAAGACAGCTCCCCGAAAGAGGCTTAGAGATGAAAGTCGTTTCCATTTAGTAGGCTTTTTATGTGATAAATATGGGATCCTTCATTTTTAAACATAAAATATTAGAATGTTAGATTATGAGGCTTGTCTGCAAAGTCCAAAGTGATATTTCTTGTTTGGAAGTGGTTTTATAGCAAGGCTGCTCACAGGAGTGAAAGGACAACTTTATCTGGAGAGTATAAGAAGGGGTTAGCCTTTCATGTACTGTCTGCTAGAACACTGAAGATCCTGGGGATTTTGCTGCCTTAAGTAAGCAAATCCTAGGCCTGGAAAGGACTGTGTCCAGAGTGAGTTGGGCCTGCTATGGTGAGTTGTGCAGGCCACTGCTGCTGTAAACTCCCACGTACATATTCTACAGCGCTCTAGCTGGCAGTACTGCCTCACAGCATCTAGAAACTTCTCCTTGGTGATGGTCTCCTGTGTATGAGAACTTTAGACAGGTTCTGGGTAAGAGCAAAGTTCCATGTCTGAGAGATTCAAGTGTCTTCCACGGCTTGCTCTGTCTGTGTAGCTCTCCCCTGTCAGGCGTGGAGGTCAGAACTGACATTTCATGTGTGTTAATTTGTTTATATTTTGAAAAGAATTTATTTCCTGCTTATTTTTACTTATTTTTAATGTGAGATCATACTGTAACATAGTTGGTTATCTGACCTTCTCTCTCCCCCCCTCCCTCTCTCCCTTCCTCCCTCCTTCCTCTCTCTCTACTTTATGGAAAGTGGTCTTGGGCTTCAGGGTGCTGCTTAGTGTAGAGTTTTTCTAGTATGCATGAGGTCCTGAGCTGGGTCCCCGCAATGAAAAGGAAAAGCTCATTGCTCTCTCGACTCCCCCCCCCCCCCAAGTCTTATCATTTACAGGGACAGACTATTTGGAAGGATCTTTAGAGAATTATTGACTGTCTTGGAACTGCTAAGCAATTTGGATGTTAGAATCTCAGATTTGGGTTGCTTTTCTAGGAACCATTAATTTTCTGTACAGTTACAAGGATTCACAGCAGGGGATAAGATGTTCTGAAAATAAGAAAAAGAGGTCAGATGAACTGCTGACTTCAGGCACATGGAAAGAAAGATCTTTATTCCAGTGACCTCTCCGCTCCTCGGAAAACTGTGGACCGCTAGATTTCCTGACCTAACACTGAGTCCTCTGGAGTTACAAGGACTGATGACGTTAAATTACAGGGTGGAGGACTGTCCTTATTAGACTAATGTGTGCTTTAGAGACATACTATCCTTTGGCATTTAGACAGATAGCTTTTTTCTCCCAAGTAGGATAGCTCCTTCAAATTCCCCAATATGGGGACTATGCAAAGATCGTAGAGTATGGGAGATCTCCCTCAACGTTTGCCTTAACGTGGGTTAGGTTTTAACATGGCCAATGGCTAAACCGTTACATTTGCTCAAGCTCATAATGATATCTCTTTTCACCTCTTCTCTGTTTTGTTCCGTTTGAATTTGGGATGGTAACCAGACACTTACACCGAGCTGGAGGGCAGAAGAGCTGAGCTCTGACCCAGACTCACTTTGTCACACCTGCCGTTTCCAAACTATTCAGAGACATGATCACTCATTGAGCAAGTATTTAAATGAGCACTTAGACAGCAGCTTCTGGAGACACAAGAGTGTGTAGCTGTGCTTTTCACACTCTCTGCCTGCAGCCTGGAGCAGAGAGCCAAGTCCAGCAGGACACGGAATCACTTCTCCTGTGTAGTCTCTGTTTACACACACAAGGGCCAGAATTGGACTCGATGATCAGCAAGGGCCCTTCTGATGCTAGCTAGCATGCAAGCTCTCACTCAGATTCATGAACCATCCAATGATTATTTAACAAGCTGAAAATTGGCCAGCATCCCCCCTTTCTCCCATTTATAGACTATAATGTTGAAGATGAATGAGGCTATGTCTACAAAATGCTTTAATAAGCAAGTTGGGAAGAGATATTATATAAGTTTGAGGCACTGTTATTAATGGGAAAACGACAACAAGGGCTGATGTTTTCGGAGAGAACAGATGGCTCCTTTGTTTAGAATTTGAGTGTAAAGAAGAGAAGGGGGAGAAAGATACTTGCCATATTGTGTAGGCCTTGGATTTGAGTGACTTTAAGATGCCAAAACAATGTGGTTAGGAAAGACCCATAGATTCAAAATAGCTCCTCACTGATCAAACTGTAATTAAAATAACAAAAAAATGACAGTAAGAGACTTCCTAATTAGAAGTGCCACGGTGACAATTGACACAGCGTCACCGAAGCTCCCTTTGAGTAGCTCTCCAGAAATGCACTTTTTTCATGCTTCACACATCACAGAACAAGTCAATGAGAGCAAACTGCAAACTCCTGCCTTCTAAGCCCCTATCTCGTCCCCATTTGTGTGCGTTTCTCATGACTTGAGTTGGATCCCTGGGTCCTGTGTGATGGAAGGAGAGAGCTGATGTCTGAAGTCATTTTTTAGCCTCTACACCTGAGCACCCCCTTCCCACCCACAAGAGGAGATGTTAAAAAGGGTACTTCTCCCTTCTACTCTCTCATTTTGCTTTTTGATGACAATTGCTTTGCATTTGGCTCTGCCCTTCTTTTGCAGATACTTCTTGGTCCATGATGTCTGCAGTAGTTAATCTTCACTGTCAGTCAACCTGACTGCTCTTAGAGTCTCCAGGAGACAATCTCCTAGGGCATATCTGAGAGGGTAGGACATTTCCAGAGCTGTTTAACTGAGGAGGGAAGACACCCTGTGAATGGAGGTGACACCAGAATGACTGAAAAGCAAGTGAGCTGGGTACTAGCATGCTGAGTACGTGGTTCTGCCTGGGGCTACAGTGTGACCAGCACCCTTACCCTCCAGCTGTTCCAGATGGGCGGCATCTTCCAACTAAGCGAGAAGAAGGATTTCCTAAGTTCGTTAAGTTGTTTTTGCCAAGCCTTTTGTTACAGCATCTCTTTAAAACAATACTGATTAGGAAAGTGAGAAGTTCTTTTGTATGGTTTCCTATATTTATTGGAGGATACCTAAGTTGCTCAGGCTGTCCTTGAACTTGTAATCCTTTTGCCTCAGTCCCCCGAGTAGCTTTGAGTGGCTTAGCCTATTCCTGGGATATGCTGTTCATATTTTAATTGTTTTACCACTGTGAGCATTTTTTTTTTTTTACCTCTATTTATTCACTGACCTATAAGATGAAGATATTGAACAAGATAATTTTCTTTATTATTTTTTACATTACATCTGTGGTAGCTGAGGACTCTGGGAAGAGATAGGTATATCTATGTGTCTAATTCATCTCTCTGCCCTTTAAGTAGAAATGATGACCCACCATGCTTAATATCTATCAGAAGGCTTTAGGAAACCGACACCCTGCAATTTATTCACAGATTCATTTGTGATTAGCATCCTCTGCCCTTTCTCGTATCCTAAACTCACTGATTGAAACTTAATTATAGGGAATTCCTTCCTCTCAGATTTTATACCACTTGTCTTTCGTTTTACTCTGAACCTTCTTGTTAATTTAATAGTGTAACTAGAGCTCGGGATCATCAATATTCCTTCCTCTTCTGGCGTTTGTCCTCAGGTCTTCTTAGTGTCTGGAGGTGGACGAAAGCCCCCCTCCCCCCGCCGTGCTGTCAGCAAACCCATGTACACTGGGCTGCATGTTAAGTTCTCCATAGGAACTCTAAACAAACGACTTGTCTTCTATCAGAGTGCATAGCACAGTGGCAGTCCTCCTCATATCCCAAGGCTTGACGACCATTCCCTAGCCTTGAATCCCAGCCATTGCTTTGCTATTATCTTAGTTCATGGCTTTCCAGATAGGCTGTTGTTCTGGGTATTACCTTCTGACACTCAAGTAAAAACTGATGTCCAACAAGAGTCACAGAAGCTTCTCTGAACAAGGCACACGGCCGTGAAGTCGATATGTAAGGGAAGAGCAGGAGCTAACCTTTCGGGATGTGCTGCCTTTTAATGCTTCTATGAATGTTTAAAAATGATAGCAAGTGCTATATTGCGTTGCTTTAATTGTTCACGGTCTTTTTAAACTATGCAATAAAATACCATTTAAGCTATCTGACCTTTATATTTTAGTGCTTTTTGGAAGGGAACAACACCTGGTATTATGCTGTGGCATCACTTTGAATTATTTGTATCTGCAGGCAGAAGAGCCTGTTTTGGAATCCTGGGGCTGAGGGTCTGCTGCCTTCCCTGAGGTTTAACCTGTTTCCGCTTAAGCGTCAAGTCCTATTTGATGGTTGTTGACCCCACAGCATCCAATATTCATAGCTTCGGACTTTTCTTCTGCAGATTTACCCAAGAAGGAGACTTGATTCATTTCTTATTTCCTGTTGGAGGTACAGGTGTGGGAAGGTAGCATGTTTGACCTAATCCATACTTAGGCGAGGAGAGCTCTCTGTTCCCCTTCAGTCTACTCAGCAATGCACTGTTTAACCCCAAAGGCCACTGCTAATAGGTTTTTAAAAATTGATGCTCTTAGATATAGCTCATCTTCCACCTCTGAACTTGTTTTTCTAGAAGGGAAACAGTACTCAGGTTACAAACACAGGGCACTGGAATTTCAGAGGTTCTATTGACCTACAAATCTTGTAAAGGTAGATGTAGTTACATTTGCATTGTGTGCATGTACATGGGTTGTGGTCTTAACCCTGCGTTGTCCCCCCCCCCCCCCCGGTGTTTTACAAGAAATGGGATTTTGTTTTCTCATGCTAAGAAATTAGACATAAATATTTAGGTAGGTCTGAGAACAATATGTATGTATATATGTATGCACATACATAAGTATGTAATGAAATAATTTGGGCTGAATTTATAAATTATTTTCAAATTTGTTAAAAATTAACGTGAATTCTCAATTGCTACATTTCGCCCTAGTGTTTATTTTTTCCTGAAGCCTTTTATTGTAAACAATTCCACTTTATAACGTTTGAGAGCATCTGTAGCCATATACCCATATCTTTTATTCAGAGTCGTCTGTTGTTTATATTTTGTCGCCTCAGTCTTATCATGTCCCCACCTGTGTTTCTGCCTTTTCTCTAGTTTATATACATATTTTTTTGTGTGTGGAGAATTTGAGAATAAACATGCATTGCTTCATGAAATTTTGGGTACGATCAAGTGAGAACAAGTTGTAAAAACCATGCGTGGTGCTCTATCCTTGACTGTGGTGTGTGGTCCTGTGAATGAGGCAGGTGGGGATCACATCTCCCTCTCTGTGTGGTGACTCAGTGTAGTGTAAGCTACTGGCTGTGCCTCCCTCCTCAGCTAACCCACTTACATTCTTCATGGCACTTCCTCCCGCAGTGCTCAAACCAGCCTAGACTGATACTCATCTAGTTGTCATGTCTTTTCACTCTCCTCTGATCTGGAACATTTATTTCTCCATTCTTTATATTTCACAGTGTTAGCACTTCTGTACAAACTGGAACTCCGTTTGAAAATACGTCCTTCATAACAGCTAATTATTTCTTTATGTTTAATTTGAATTGTGCATTCCCCTGTGGGTCGAGACCCCTTGGGGTCGAACGACCCTTTATCACAGGGGTTGCCTGAGACCGTGTGTATATCAGATTATGATTCATAACAACAGAACTACAGCTATGAAGTAGGAGCAAAAATAATGTTATGGTTGGCAGTTACCACAACATGAGGAACTGTTTTAAAGGATTGCAGCATTAGGAGGGTTGAGAACCACTGGTCTCCAGACCCCTGTGAAGATGTTGTGTGTACCTAGTGTCATACTGAGAGACTCAGAATATGTATTGGTGGCACTTTGCCAAGATGTCCTGTGATTTGTCTACTATACATACCTGCTATCCTGCTGTTTGCATTTGCTATAATTATTAGTACCACCACTATAATTATTAGTTAGGTTTCTTTGGAGATGGATTCTCATTATATGCTGGGTTGACCTTTAACCCCTGACCCTCCTGCCTCTATCTCTCAAGTGCTGGTGTACAGGCATGCGCTGACATGCCTGGCTGGGCAGTGCAGTTACTCAGCCATCCATGAGGAGGTACATTTGTCCTGCATCTGTGAAGCTTATCTTCTCAGTGTGTACACAATTCACTCTGGAATGATCGTTGCGGAGTTACAGCTCTCCCACCTTTCTCATTCTTCACTGTTACCTTCCCGTGTGTGCTCTAAGCGCATTCCTCGCCCTGCCTCGCCTCCCTCAGTCACCCTTTCTCTGCCTCAGATGCTACAACTCTCAGGACTTTTATTTCCATCTTTCATGATTAATTGCTGCGGTGATTTAATTTTCTTCCTCAATGTGTTCCACGTTTATCCAGTGAGAATGCGGCCTCCCTATGGCCTGCTCCATGTCTTCTTCATATTTCCTGGGTCTGTCTGGAGCTGTTGGAATTGAAGGCATTCTGATTTCATCCTTTGCCCTCCCTGTCTCACCTCTGTATCCTCACTACATCCTTCCTTTTAGTGGAGAATGTCATCGGGTACCAGTATCTGAGTATTGCTGTAATGCTCACTACTGGTAATTTCCTTTATAGGTCTTTTCAAGGGTCAGACCCAAGAAACTGTGCACACACGTGTACATTAATTACATAGACCCGTGTAGTCACGGGAACAATTAGCGTTTTGCTGCCAATTACTTTAACGGGATGTCCCACCAATGTCTTTAGCCAGTGCCTTTCAGGTTTTAACTCATTGCCAACCTGGTGGGAGAGAAATAGTTTCAAGTTGTCTGTACCCTGCCATAAGTAAACTGGAACATCTTTATTCTGTGTCTAAGCATCATATTTATTTTATGATTTTCAGTTTTTTGAACTGTTTATATCTTGCTTGTTGTTACTACTGCTGCTGCTGCTAAATTGAAAAGTGGGAGTCGTATCCTTTAGCCCAGCCTAGCTTGGAACTCTAGTGAACCTCCCAAGTGCTGAAGCCTTCCAGGTGCTGAGGATACAGATGTGAGCTTTCCTGCATCCAACTTAGTGTCCCCTCTTAACTGAAGTTTCACTTTTTACCTTTTGATTGGATTAGTTTGGGGGCAGAGTGTAGAGTTTCAAGGTGATCTAATTTTAGCTTCTTTTTCCAAATGATCTATCTCAGGTTCCAACAGGATTTAGTGTGGAAATATCTCTTCTGCCCTTACTGTGTGAAATTGGTGATTGCTTTTTATTCATTTTATTTAATTGCCTTTTGAGGAGCAGGCAGGCCTCTGCTGTGTTGCTCGGGCTGGTTTAGACATCTAAGCTCAAAGTGTCCCTCTGCCTGAGCTTCCCAGTCGCCAGGAGGGGAAGTGTGCACGGTCCTTGATTACTGCTTGTTACATTTTAACACAAGCTCTGAGGGAGAGCAGAGATGAAAGCAACCGGAGAATTAGAGGAAAACTGGTTCCTGGTTACATGAAGTCAGAGATTAAAGCTGAAAGCTATTTATGTCAATTAAGCACACTTGACCTTTTGCAAGTCTGCCTCTCTAGTCCCTTCCTCCCTTTCCCCCTCTCCTCATGTGAGTGTGTGGGTCTGGGGAGGGGTTGGGTGGGTGATGGTGGTGGTGGAAGTTAGACCTGGTAAATGCTAGGTTAAGTGGTTCCATAATGAGTTACATCTTTGTCTCTTGGTTTTGTGAGATAGGATTTTCCTTTTTGGTCAGGTCGACCTTGAACCAACCCACTATGTCACCCTGGACAACAGAGCGTAGACTCCAGTGCCTCTTCTTCCTATGTGTTGGGATTACAAATGTGTACTGCCATGTTTACTTGAATTTCTCAAATTTATTGGTTAGAGACAAAAATCTATCACTGCTCTTCTCTTAAGAACATTCATCCCTTGGTCTGTAAAAGCAACTTGTGAGGGTGCCGGTACTGTAGCTAGTGCTGGGATTGCTCTGTCCCCTAATTTATTATCTTCCCTTAAATCCTTTCCAAGTTAAGCTCTCTTCTGACAGTTATCTGTTTTATGCATTAATGAGTGCCCAGACCCCACATGCCTGGTATGGAACAGTGGTAACTGAATATTTTTGAGCGTGAAGCTGTCAGCTCTCATTTGGTTTGTTGAAATGTTTGTGGTTTGATTCCGACTCCTAAATGTAGATGTTTTAAACAACAGATTCTTACTTTTAGTATATATATATATATATATATATATATATATATATATATATATATATAATATATTTACTCAGAATTATATATGTAACTTCCTGGCTTTGCTAAAGTTGTAAGACTTAATCCCACACAGATAGACATGGTTTGACATTTACTTCTTGCTACCTAGAATCACCCAAGATAGGTACTTAGGAATACAGTATAATCTTGGCTGCCTGCCACGCTGGATGGGGCATAGATACATGGTTGAGCTTAGCTGCCTGCCACCTAGGATGGGCACCTAGGCTTGCCTGTAGCTAAAGCCGCATGCCCGTCCCCTGATGCCTGCCTTTCAGGGGATGTCTGTGGGATCCCACTATTGTTTTTCTCTGTGCCATTTGTCTTTTCTGTTCAGCAGGGGTTAGGGGGTCATCTTTCCCTCCTCACTTTTGTGTGTTTGAGTGTTTGCCTGCATGTATGTTTCTGTGCCACATGTGCGCCTCATACCCAGGGAAGCCAGAGAGAAGGTTGGAACCCCTGGAACTAGGGTCACAGATGGCTGTGAGCTGCCATGTGTTACTAGGATCCCTTTGGCAGAGCAGCCAGTGCTCTTAAGCACTGAGCCACCTCTGTATCCTTGTTTAGCACGTATGCTGGTGTGTTTTACTTATTTAGGCTCTGGGAGATGATTGTCTCTTGGAAATTGTGCTGTTTTCTTGAATATATTCACTTCCAAATGGGATCCTAAGAATGTATTTTAAATGAGCTAGCCTTCCCCCCCCTCTACACGTGCACATGCTTGAATGGGTATGTGTGTGCGCACATGCACACCCACACCACATATACACACATATCCTTTTCACACATCCAGCGAAGTCACTTACTTCTGTAGAATGTAAGAACTTAACATTCTGACCCTGTCAGCTCCCTTTTCATTTACTATTTCCATTTCTGGAATATTACTGTGTTTTATTTCAAAATGACCTTTATTGGTGTTCTTGAAGATATACATGTAGCTAATTCTTATAGAAACTTAGGCAGTTAAATCCCTGCTCTTCCACACACAGAGGAGGAGATGGAAAGAGAAGGAGGAGAGAGGGTAGAGGGAAGAAAGAATTATCTGTCATCTTGTTAGTTTAAATTATATGATAGTACATACTGTCACTAAAGTGTGTGTGTGTGTGTGCAAGCCTGTGCGGTTGCATGTGTGCTCATACTATGGACTGCTCTTCTGCTGCTTGCCCTTTAAATCAATTCTGTGTTTATGTACTTCCTGTATACTTGCATGGAAAGAATCTGTACAATTTTTCTGTATCACGGCACTCAACAGTTCATCCTCAGTCATTGTCTACATTGCACTTAGTGCAGCGAGCTATACCAGTGAGTGACTGCAGCTTAATTCACCTTTGTCTTTCCAGGGTCATGCTCCAGAGCTATCTGTATACATAATAGCTTCTCCCTAAGTGGCTGACAGATGTGAGTGAGTACGCATTAAAGTAGAAAAAGATCTGCCCACCTTTTCTTAAGAAATTAAACTTGGCACATGATGCATTCCAGAACTACAAAAGAAGGGTGAGGGGCGGAACAAGCAACACTGCCCTTATATGGCCATGAAGAAGCATAGTTTACAGTGTGGTAGATGTTGCCAGTGGTGGCTTGGAATTACCTGATGTCTCTGAGACAGGGCCTCCTGTTCCCTCTGTTGGTCATCATTTTAGCTCCCGATAACCCCTTTAAGTCAGCAAACCAGGGTTTTAGAGGTGGGGACTGACTTGCGTTTATCAGATGCCCAAGGCAGCCTGTGATTAGCTCAGTGCACTGTTCAAAAGTCTTTGGGGAAAAGAGTTTCCTTCATTGGCTTGCTAGTATCATTGCTAGTATTGTTCCTGTGTGTCAGATTCTGTACAAGTTGAGCTAGTTTCAGAGTCATTGTATTGTGAAGGACGACTGAGGCAGAATTGGAGGCACTGACATCTCATGTCCATCAGGCACAAGGTATAGAAATCCTTCACTACCTCTCCTTAGATTAGCTGAGAGATATGGTCTGTCTAACACTGCTCCCAAAGCATGGCTGTCTTCCTGCATGCTGATCTCTTAAGCATACATATAGGGAATCCTGGGTATTTAGACCTCTGGAGATGTTAAATGTGCTATATTGTTTGTCACTGTGGGGTTTCCCTCCTCTGTGTCATCATGGCTATCTAAGATAAATCATTATACCATACTCACTCATGATGCTTCCAAAACAAAGTGGAAGCTGATGGTAGCCTTGCCTATCCCATGTAAGGATGCTGTAAAATGTTAGAGTGATTTTGTAAGCACTGCTCCTGCTGCAGTGTCTCACTGTCTTGGAAGCTTCTTGGTTGGTTCAGTACGAGGCTATGAATCAAGTCAAAGGTAGTAGACCTGTAGTCATCTGAGCTCAACTACTGTGTGAGTTGTCTGAGCTCACCTACTGTGTGAGTTGTCTGAGCTCACCTACTGTGTGAGTTGTCTGAGCTTACCTACTGTGTGAGTTGTCTGAGCTCACCTACTGTGTGAGTGTATCCTGGGAAAGTACTAAAGAAGAAACTAAATATTGCATTTTGCTGTGCCTGCTAGACATTTGCACACTCTACCCGGCACTCAGTATACATATGCCCTCCATTATAGATGCAGGCGTAGAGACCTACTGCTGTTCTGCAAGTTCCAGCGCTGAGGCTCATTCCTGCACAGATAGCCTCGGAGTATGTTCATTTCCATACAGCTGCTGCCCCCCACCACATGTCAGATGATTATGCATTCTCTAAGCTTCTCATGGGTCTGGGCAAGCAAGATCTATCCAGTGCTTGACCTCTCCCATCCCTCCCTACTGCACACTCCATATGCTGACCTTTCTGCATGCACATTGTAATGGTTAATTGTGTACGTGTTTGTCTCTCCTGTTAGATGTTTGGCTGCAGTGTCTAGGTGGGCGTGGGTGCTTGATACCTATGCACTGAGGATTCTGCTGTCTCTTCCACGCTGTACTTGCTGCTTTTCCATGTGGACACTAAACACCCATAAACCTTAGAGTTAGAGAACCCAGTTCAAGAGCATCCTGATTTGGCTTCTGCTTTAATATTTAAGCAAAACATGCCCTTTGTTCTAGCTGTTAATTTCACTGTTTGGAGGGGAAACCTACATGCTCACCTTGTTAGTATTTTGGTCAGTTGAGTTTGTGTGTTATAATCATTGTATGTATGAACAGAGATGATAACACCATTGTGACTGTCACAGGAACATAAAAACGTTAGCAATGTGAGCAGATAAGTATTTCAGAGTTGCTGTTGATGTCTAGATGTGTTCTTCCCAATGTAGGTGAGCAATTTGGATTCAGTGTGGAGTGAGAAATCATTTTAAAGTGTTTTATACTCTTTAATTAATCAATTGAAATATTAACATAAATATTATGAGTAAAATGTTACAATGATGGTTGTGCAAGCTATTTTATGGATAAAATACCTCATTAACAATTTCAAAATAGTTAAAACAATTAAAGAAATTGGTGGATCATATATATTTAGAGTAACTAAATTTCAGTTAATAGAGTACATTTACTCAATTCCTGGGAAGAACAAGTATATCCTTTTGAAGCCATCAAGTTATTATGAAATATGAATTGGAATGGCAATATTTTTATGAGCTTGGATTGTATCATAATTATAATGGTTATAGGACCGCTTGATGAATTCATGTGTAACATTAAACAGAATGACCATTAAGAAATATTTTAAATTTTAATTATTTAACTTTACCTCAGGCCATAAATCTTTTAAGAAAAGTCTACTTAAGCATTTCACATGTAGTAATTGAAGGGACGGAGTTGCTCTATCCCTCGGAATGCTGGTCAGGAAACTTTCTGTTATTCTTAGAGGAGTTCAGATGAGGACATTCGGTGATGGACTTTAGGCATGGCTTTGGCTGAATACTGATTTTAACATTTAGCCGTTTGGTAATGGATCAATTCTTGTGGCAATAGATCTTTATTTGTCTAGGGAGGTGCAAGTGCCACTGGGGAAGATCCTCAGAGACCTTCGACCAGTTTACCTGTAAATGGTTTCCATAGTCACCACCTACTCATCCTGTTGTCTGTTTTAGATGTGCGTGTGTACACACGTATGTACGTATATGAGCTATACATTGTTTGTCTCCTCCATGTACTTCTCATCTTTGTTTTCAGCAGATAATCTTGTTATGGAATGCAATTTGTAGAGCATTCTATATCTTCATGTTAATTTATTTGCTGGATAATCACTGTGATGTTAACATCATGGCTAATCTTGGACATACTGGAAAAACAACATGTAAGACATACACTGTAATTTCCACTTTGCAGATGTGGAAACTGAGGCTTGGAGAGGTTGAGAGGACCCGTGGAATAGGAGAGTGTATTTATTTGTTGCTTGCTTAGCTCACTGCAAAACCAATGTGTTAATTACCTACTGCAGTGCTCCAACACCAAGGGCTGGAGACTCAGCTTGTTCACCTCTCCCTCTGCCCTGTCATGAGTAGAATATGACAAGGTTAGCCCTGGGTCGCCTTTGCAAGAAGAGATCCTTGATTGGTGTTCTCATGGGTCTGCTGAGAGACCCAGCCAGTCCTGACCTTGTCATTACAAGAAGCTCATTCTTGAAGCAAAGCCAGGGAAACATATTACAAGAGAGCTGGCTTTTCTGAAATACTCCTGTGATTCCCATGGTCAGTGGTCAGTGGTTCCACCTAGCCATCACGCTCTCCCATGACTGCGTGGTAAAATCACCTGGGAGCTTTGGATTCATAACTACGGTTAGGCCTTCCTTTATATATTGGTACTGGAATGGGCTAGGTTGGGGCCCTGGGTCTTAGCTTTCTTATGCCTGTCTGCTTAGGGAAGAGAACACCTGCTTCTTGTTTTCATTCCCTTTTTTTTGGTGTTTTGAAACCAGCAACCACTCAATATTACAGTTTTACTTACTGAGAGTTTATTTACTGAGTCCTTTTCTGGTGTCCAAGGCTGTGGAGAGGATGATGGTACAAGAATGGCATGAGTGTATGTTCAATTGAGTGGGCCATCAAGAAAGGGAGCAACCCATCCAGACTGTATCAGTGAGAGCCACCTGAAGACACAGCAGTGGCTTTTGTCATCTTCCCTTCTTCCCTTCTTACCTCCTCATCAGATTGGCAACCCTGGCCGGATGTAATTTCCAGTCATGAAGTGTCTATCATTCCCCACCGTTGTACTCCTGAGAATACCAGGTCTTGTTTACAGTGACTGGCATATTTGTTTGTAGTGTCTCCCTTTCGCTTCCTGCACCAACTTGAATTTACTAGTGCACACAGAAGATCCACTTCAATTGTTATGCTCCCTAGGCACATGCTGTGCATACAGTGACAGTCTGCCTTGCTGCTGTGGAAATACCCAAAGTCCGTCGCCTGGCACTGTGTGTTCTCTCCAAAATTAAGGTCATTCTTTACTGCCCCTGGGTGCCAGCCAGCTGAGCTGTACCCTGGCCTTGGATCTGTCCCATCCCGACTTGTTCCGGTACCTCCTGGTGGTGGAACACTCACTGTCCTGAAGCCACCTGTCATTCTCCTAGCGAGAAATAATCTTCCCTTCACTAGAGCCACACACTGCTCCGAGGGGGGACATTTAGGACTCATCACTTTGTGCCTCGATTGAGCGTCTGCCACTGTCCACTTCAGGAGGGTGGGGTAGCCTCTGCTTACTTCTGGCACCTTCTGCCGTGCTAGGAACATGGGACTCATTCCAGCATGGATTCCATGAGTAACTGGATTGCTTTTAGTTCATCTCAGCAGTTGTACAGAGTTATCCTCCTGAGCTCTTGGAAGCTCTGGCAAGCATGTGCAAAAGGTCTACTGTGAGGAAGCAAAATCCAGTGACCTAGTTACAGCCTGTTCCCTGCACTCGTGCCTCTGAGGCAGCTCCAGCCTCAGCTTGAAGAGAGATGCTGTCTCTTCAAGGTGCTGGTTGTTGGCATATCTTCCTATGGGGCCACCGCCTTCTTCTTTTCTTTTAAACATGATAACAATGAATTGTCCTGTAGAAAATCCAGTAACTGCTAACTAGAAATCAAGAAGAAAAGAAAACTCACCATGAACACTTCTAGTTACAGCTATGAAGCCTGCACTGGTTTGGTCTATATAACATTGTGGGGGTATCCTGTGCCCGTGTGTATCAGTAATAATTGGTAGAGAAGGTCACTGTGTTCTATAGGTGGACTGTTTTCATTCTCAGCACAAAAACTGAGCCACAACACATACTGTCACCATTGATCTGGTGCCAAAGTGGACTTCGTGGTGGCATAGTGATTAAATACCTTGTATTTCAAAGGGCTTGGGTGTCCTTTTTGTGCTTGAGCTGTGCCCCAGCAGCAGCTATGTGAAGAAAGCTACAGAGCAATGAAATCAATGGGACTGGAGTTTAACACGCCGGGTTCTGTAGCATTTGGTGTGTAACCTTATAACGGGCAGGGTGTGGCTGACTGTGGGTACCGGGAAGGTATGCTCTACCCTCTTTTTCTGTTTGGAATCCTAAGAGATTCCAAGGGCTTATGTTCCTTTGAGGGAAGGTTCTGGAAGACTACAGCTGTCCCTATATTATCCTCATTTATAGTAATGGATCTTAACTAAGCCAAGCTACAAATGGCAGGAGAGATTTCAAAGAGCATTGCCTGGTGGGGCTGCGGCTCAGTGGCAGAGCCTCTTTAGACCTTGTAGTCAATTCCAAGCACCAGAAAAGAAGAGAAAGAAAGGATACTGCCTTCCAGTGTGCCATGTTTAGCCTAGAGGTGTCTGGGATGGACAGGAAGACTTGGAGCCCAGAGGGCAAACTTGTGCTTTTTCCTCTGGAATCTTTTGTTTTCTTCTAGTTTGCATTTTATTTTGTTCTCTTTTGTTCTTAGACGGGTTTTATCACTTGAATGATTTCTAAGCACTATAGCGAATTTGAGGCAGGGCAGGAGAATACAAAGTAGAAAGTAAAATTTATCCCCAAATACATTCTGCTTTAATGACCATTGTTAAATTTTTGGAAAAAAGTTTTTTAGCGCCCCCCCCCCATTCCTTCCTACTCTCTCTTTCCCAGCGTGTATAAATGTGCATGTGTGCTTGTGCTCACATGTATGACTGTTTACAGTTTACTTATGTGAGGCATAAATAACCACAGATTTCAATGCCTTGAACTTTTTTACTAAAATGATATGTCTTTCCCATTATTTTTCTTTAAAAAAAAAACAACAACAAAATAATGATGTGTATGACTGTTTTGCCTCCATGTATGCCTGTGTGCCACTGTGTATTTGGTGCCTGTGGAAGCCAGAAGAGGGCGTCAGATCCCCTGAAATTGTAGTTATAGATGGTTGTAGCTGCCAGGGTGATGCTGGGAATCAAAATCAGGCTCTCTGGATGAGCAGCCGGCGCTTTTGACTGCTGAGCCATGAGTCGAGCCTCGAGAAACCCTTCAAAAACAACGTCTGAGCGCCGGCCGCTACGTATTTGCATGTAAGATTGCATATTCAAGAGTAGAGAGATTATGATGTGAAACTGTGGTCCTAAGGAAGAAAGTTGCTCTTGCAGGGGTAAGGTAGAGAGGCATGGTTGGTGAGGTGTTGCCAGCCATCCAAAGTCCTTCTTGGCAGTGTGGAGAGAGAGGTCCTAAAGTACAGTCAAGCAGGGCACGAGAGAAGGAAGATTTGGGGATATCTGCAGTGAGACTGGGTCACGAATGAAGAAATGATTCTAAGAATTAGTGATGAGCTGTCAGAAGGACTTAGGAGTTCGAGTAATCACCTGTTGGGGAGGCTGAAATGAGGGTGCCAGTCTCAGAACTAGATGATGCCAGGAGCAGCTCTAATGGACACTCAGCAGCCCATGTGTCACAGAAGATCATATATCCTTCATGAATATTCTTTTTGGGAATTTCCTGCACATATATAATGCATTCTGGTTACTCTTACCCTCTGTTCCCCTGTCCCCTCCCACTCCAGCCTCCCGCTGCCCTCCCTCCTCCTCCTTACAAGTCACTCCCCACTTAGACAGGGTCTTCTTGTCTTACCCAGGCAGGTGTTCAATTCCTGTTCTACAGTGATCCTCCTGCCTCAGTCCTGTCATCACTCCTTTGACTTTTACCTTTACCATGCCTGGCACTTGAAAAAAATAGGGCTTCTCTCCCTCCCTGTTTGTGTGTGTGTGTGAGTATGTGTGTGTTTGTGTGTGTGTATGTATGTATGTATATATGTATTATTTGTATATGTATGTTTATAATCCATCCATCTATTTGCCCATCTGTTTGTCTACCTTATTTAATCTTTTTAATGGCTACTATTTTACCTCAGACTTAGAATATAGTTTTCTTAAGGTCTGGTAATATTTAAAATCCTTTATAGCTTCATGATCAAACCAATAGTTTGGTTGCGGATGAATGTTATGTAGAGTTGCTACCAAAATGATTCCTCTTCATTTAGGAAACGCCAATTAGTATTAGAAGCTGGCCGGTACTGCACTGTGTGCTGAGACCAAAAAGTATGCTGTTTGTCCTGCTGTCTGTTTGTCCTGCCCTCTTGAGGCTCCTAAGCAAGGGACATACACTAAAGGAACAAGTGGCACATGTGCTAGCATTGTTAAAGAATCCAGAATTAAAGAGACATGTGTGTACACACAGACACACAACCTCTCACATACTTAATACACACACACTCACATACACACATAGACACACACTTATACACACTCACACACACTCATATACACACGTGTATTCACTTACACACATGCACATACACTCAAACACACCAACACACTCAGACACACATATGCTCACCCACTCATATACACATATGTCCTCACACTCACATACACACATCCCACACACTCACATACGCATGTCCACATAGTTATACGCTCAGACATATCCACATACACACTCTCACACACATACATCCACTCACATTCATATACAGTAGGCTCTCACATTTAAATGCACACGCTCACACACTCAGATACACTCACACATATTCATACACTCACAGACACATTCATATACCCACACACTCAAACACACACACATGCCCACACACTCAAACACACACACACACATTCTCACACATGCATATGCTCATACACCCTCATACATACTCTCTCACACACTCTCTCTCACACAGATGTACTCACATACTCCCACAAACACTCATGCACTCACACACACATACACATGCTCACACACACTCTCACACATACACTTATACTCATATACACATATACTTAGACACACTCAAGCACACATGCTCACAAACTCATAAGCATGCTCACACACACACACACACACACTCATACTCACATACTCATATACGCGGTTAAACTCTCAGACATGCATGTACTCACATGTACAAACACATGCTCACACACTTAGACACATACACTTACACACGCACTCAAACACATCTTCTCATTCTTAGAAACACATCTGCTCACATACACATGCTCACAGACTCATAGTCTCACACACACACGCTCATGCATTCTGACATACATATATACACACACACACACACATACACTCATGTACACACTCATACATACACACTCAGAAACATATATGCACACACATTCTCACACAGTCATACACTCACACACATATTCTCACACTCACATACATTCACATGGTCTACACAGGCAGGGACAATCATGGTAGGTGAGAGTCAGCCGCATTTTACAGAGAAGAAGACTGAACTCTAGAACTTAGAGCAAAGGCAACATTAAAAACAGAAATGACAGCTGGCCTCAGTTCCAGATCCAGTAAGTCCCTCCAGCACTCCCCATTCTCCAGTGACACCTCCTTACTAGGTCATAGACGCAGTGGCAGAGGGGGTTCTGAGCGCAGGCTATTTCTCTGTGTCCTTTCGCTGAGCTATTTTTGTCACTATTCAGTACATGTACAATGCTGCCTCTCGGAGTGTTCTGGCCAGACTGAGAGCGCATTCACTCCTGGCTGAAGCCTTGCTGTTCCCCCATGGCAGATTCCATGGAATCCTTGGCCCGGAAACCAGATGGGAACAAACTATTCAAAAAAAAAAAAAAAAAATCCAATTTCTGAGTCTCAGTGTACACAGAAAAAATGAGCACATGTGCTGTTGAACTAAGTGCATAACTAAGTGCACGGGGGTTTTCTGCCTGTGGGAGGTGAGGGGTGGTGCTGAGGTCCGTTTACCTTTTAGGCTGCAACCCCCTCACCAGTCAGTTTTAAACATAAACCCTGAACGGTTATTTCTCCTAAAAGCTGATCCTATTCTGCTCCTTGCACTTTAGCTTCCTGATGCTCCTGGGACTGAATCACTTCTACTTTTGCCTCCTAGTAAACTCAGAGGGGTCATCTACAGAGGGGTCATCTACAGAGGGGTCATAAGAGCATGTTTTTTTAGTAGCCTTCTCCAGAGCCAACACACATCTCACCTGCTGATGCCAAAGCACCACCTGGATTTCCATTTTCCTAGTTGTGAAAAGGAAATCAAATTTTAAGAAGGGTATAGATGAGCTGATCTGTATACAGACCTTACTTGATTACAATCTACTGCATAGAAACTGCTATTAGCTTATTAAATACTTTTCTAATCTGTGTCTGATAGCACTTTTTCTTGTGCCAGGCTTCGGGCCACTCTCATTCTCCTGCCACTGCAGCTGCGGCCCTCATCTCTGAACTTATTTGCTTTCCTGGGTTTCTGCCTGCTAGATTTTACCTATTCATTAGCTATGCTTTAATGAATTTTCATGCATTTAATCTTCATTTATATATTTGTTCATTCCTTTAATGGACTTCTCTGTGTGTGAGGGGTGTCGACTGTGTTCCAGCCTTTCATAATTCTCTGAGCTAGTTGAAGTCTGCATGTAGTGTCTGTGCGGGTCACTGTGGACATTACTAGAGTTTCTGATGGGCTTTTTTACTCTATCCTCCTAGGATCTAGGGGCCATAGAAGGTAAGGTGCATATTAGGAGCACTTATTATCCTTCATTTAAAAAGAAGTAGCTAGTGTAGGCCTGTAATCCCAGCTCCTGGAAGGCAGAGGTGGAGGATGGCAACTTCAGAGGGGCGTGGACTATAGAGCAAGTTCAAGGTCATCCTGAATAATTTGGTGAGAACCTGTCTCAAAATAAAAAGTATAAAGAGGGGCTGGGGAATGGGGCTCAGTGGTTGGGTCCTGGGGAATGGGGCTCAGTGGTAGGGTCCTGGGGAATGGGGCTCAGTGGTAGNGTCCTGGGGAATGGGGCTCAGTGGTAGGGTCCTGGGGAATGGGGCTCAGTGGTAGGGACCTGGGGAATGGGGCTTAGTGGTAGGATGCTGGGGAATGGGGCTCAGTGGTGGGGTCCTTGGACAAGTAGAGAATGAATATAAGGAGCTAACCTTTCTAGGTGTTGATTACCTCTGAAGAAGGCATGATGATAGGAGACAACATTGGTTCATGAGAGAGCTGTGAAATGAGAAGAGTGGAGTAAGGAGCTTTGGAGTAAGGAAGAGGATGGATCTGGGGAAGAGCACCACTGTCATGACAGAGCAAGGCCAGGCTGAGGAGAGGAGAGCTGTGGCATTTGAGAAATGGCACGAGACTAGGATATCCTCTGGACCATAAAGCAGTTCCCTCAAGAAACCTTTTCCCTTAAGTGGCATATTATGTGACCTAAAGTGGGTCTGAGGTGGAGTAGGGAGGTGCAGTTTGTGGAGAGAAAGTGAAAATGGTTTTCTGGAAACTTCCTTTGCCAACAATGAAGGTTGGCAAGGCAGAGCCGAGGCAGTGGATCCCTTGTTGTTCCTGTGTCCTGATCACTTTCCCAGGCCTGCCTGCCTTCTTCCTCCCCTTGAACTCCATTCCAGTTAGTGTCTGGCGAGATTCAGACACAGACAGACAGACAAATAGACAGACAGACACACAGATACACACAGGATAAGCAGGTAGTGTAAATCTGCAATTATCATTGGATTAAAAAAGGTTGTGTTAGATGCACATATGTGTTTGGCTCATCTGTTTTCTATTGGCTACAATCCCCTCTCCCCTTTAATGCGCCAGTCCTTTCCCATGTCCCGCTGCAGGCAGCAGAGGACCACTGCCTGGTACAACTGGTTCCAGGGAAGAGAGCAGGACTGTCCTAAAGAGCTGGCTTTAGAGATTTGGCAGGAGTTAAGTTCATAGCCTTCAGTGTTCTGTTCTTCAGCTCTTTGTGTCTCTTACATTGACTGCTTAAGATTTGCCCAAGAGCACATAAAAAGGAAGTTCACCTGTGGGCACATGTTTGCATGTGAATGCAGGCCTTGAGGGCACTTTTGGGGATGCCCATTGTAAGGACCTCATGCTGGGTGTACCCTCTGGAGACTGGCTTTTGGGGAAGAAGGTTTGCAGTGGTGGGGGAAGGTGCGCTCACTCACAGCTGAGCATCTCTGGAGGCTGGCTGTGGAGTCTTCAGGGCTGTGCCAGACCCGGGCGCTCTGAGTGGGAGGCTTTGCGGAGTGACCTGCTAGTTTGGTAAAGGAAGGAGAAGTTTCTAAGCCAAAGGGTAGAGAAGAATAATGAAGGTTTGTAGAGGACCGTGGAACTGAAGGCAATGCATGCGCATGGAGGTGAGGCATTTGTCTCTAATCAACAAATTCTCCAGGACCTTTCTACAATGTTGTAGACTTTCTTCTAGAAGTTGTGTGGAGCTGTTACAGTGGATTTGGGGAATGGCTGTTGCAAAATTACTCTGTGTGTGTGTGTGTGTGTGTTGTTTTCCTTTTCGTTTTCCTTTTTTTTTTTTTTTTTTTTTTTTTTTTTTTTTTGGTATTTCAGTCTTTTTAGGAACTGTTAGGCAGCTGTACCTCTGGGCAGCGTGCCTGGCTGACTTTACAGGCCTTTCCTCCCTGTTCTGCCTGGCTCAGCTCCTTCTCATGCTCCTATAATGAAGTGTGGCAGCAAGGCCCCTGGTGCTGCACTGAGCCTTAGGAGCTGACCCAGCGCAAGCCCTTGTGGTTGCCCTCCTCTCCCTCCCTCTCCCCCTCCTCTCTGTCACCAGCCACCCCCAGCAGCTGCAGCCACAGCCCTCCACTCCCTTAAATAAATAAGCCAGTCGCTCGAAAGGGTTCCAAGCACATTAGTCACATATCCCAGAAGTTTAATACAAAATTATTTTGACAGCGAGCACAAGAAGGTGCTTTCTAGCTGAACGCACAGAACTGGCTTTTTCCAACTGGGCTTCCTGCCTCACAGACAGATGATACGTTTTTGTAGATGGAATGGCTGTGCAGTGCCTGTGACTGCGACGCTTGCTCCCCTTGGATGTGTAGCAAACTGCTCACTACCAAATGTGTCTGGGACCAGATATAAAACCAGGGCAGGGACAAGAGAGCTATTTCTCTTCCTTGTTTATTAAAGTCTCAAAAGAACTGGAACAATGACTCCCCCGTCAACATCCTCCCCAGTGACAGACAGAGAGAACACCCTGCTCCCAAGGGGGGGGGGGCGTCAGCATGCACCTGTCCCTGGAACCCTCTTTGCCTCTTCTGCTTGTGTCTTCTGGGCAGGGAGGCGGAAGGCGGGAGGAGGGAATATCAAGGTTTTTATTGTGAGCGTAACTTCCTCACTAATAGCCTCCATGAGTCACTGGGAGATTTCTGTTTATTTATTTATCTGGCTCCCTCATCTTTTTAAAACCCAGACTTCTGCATGTCCTGAAAGTCAGGACAGCTCCAGTGGTCGCCATGCTGGTGGCTCTCCATGCATCCAGCTGAGTAGTGCTTCCCAAAATATTTTCTGACTCACTTATTTGGCACTTTTTGTTGCTGTCACTGGGCAGGTTAAAGGGTCCTGACTGACCTTCGGCCATACTAGCTTAGAGCTGATATTGTCCACTTGGCACAGAGAAGGAGGCATGAAGAACCCCTGCACACTGTGGTTACCTATGAGAGATTTCCCCTTGCTATTTCACAAAGCATCTGAGGAGTCAGACATGTCTCCTCATACAGCTTGGCCCTTTCTTTTAGGGAAAGAGACAGAAGGCCTTTTCCTGAACAACACTGCTTATTCTGAAGGTTTCAACTGGTTGTGATGGGGCTGATAAATCCTTTAGCTCCAGTGTTTTCTATGTTTCTCTCACTGGGATCCATTTTTAAAAACTCTTAACAAAAATCTTGTTGGCTTCTACCCTGGACCAAGTCAGCTGTCCACATTGGTGTGTCTTCATGGAACCCACTGTAGAAACCACTGTGTTAAATGCTTCATGTGGAAACTTGGTGACTGCGGCCTGCCTTCTGTTCTCCCAAGCCTGAGAACTTGGCATCTGTGCAGATTGGCCCACATGGGCTAAGGATGAGCCTTGGTTGCCTACTCTGAACTATTCTCTTAGAAGGTTCGGTACCCAGCATTCCTCAGGCCTTCATACCTAAGTCTAGACTCGCCTATCTTGGAGATTACTGGGCTGCTGGCCAGTCCTTCATAGCTGTTCATAACACTACAGTGACAGGGACACTCTCAGGAAACCTTTGCTCCAGTGTTGGGGACAAAAGCCTCTGTCATGGGGGTACCCATGAGCAGAGTAGTACTGTATATAAGCTGCTTTTAGGGAAACTTTAGGCTGAATTTATCCAGGCAGTGGAAGGTAGACATAGGTTTATCTCCTCAGTGACCAGCTGATGCTTCTCCAGCTCCAGCTGTGTCCATGTGACAGACACTGTGCTTCAGCTGTGATCATGTGATACTGTGCTCCAGCTCCAGCTCCAGCTGTGATCATGTGACAGACACTGTGTTCCAGCTCCAGCTGTGTCCATGCGACAGACACTGTGTTCCAGCTCCAGCTGTGATCATGTGACACTGTGTTCCAGCTCCAGCTATGTCCATGTGACAGACACTGTGCTTCAGCTCCAGCTCCAGCTGTGATCATGTGA
>NC_034601.1:19814881-19835104 GCF_900095145.1 Mus pahari
TCCAGCTGTGATTATGTGACACTGTTTTCCAGCTCTAGCTATGTCCATGTGACAGACACTGTGCTTCAGCTCCAGCTCCAGCTGTGATCATGTGATACTGTGCTTCCAGCTGTGATCATGTGACACTGTGTTCCAGCTCCAGCTGTGTCCATGTGGCACTGCGTTCTAGTTCCAGCTGTGATCATGTGATGCTGTGATCACACTTTGTGATCACACTTTGCCCTTTGTGATCACACTTCATATTCTTACACTGCAAAGACATTTCTGGAGAACTTTTCTAGCTAAGGTCTCATTTGAGTCTTTTGGTGACTCTGAGGCTATGGATACTGAACTGAACAAGATTATGCATGCTTGCCTAAGTTCACGTGTGGCAGAGAATCATGGGAATTTGAACCTAAGCTTCCTGGTTCATGCCTTTGCACTGCAGCAATCACTGTCATTCAGCAGGAATTGTAAAGCTATTGACAGGCTCAGGGTACTAAGTGCTTGGTTGTATGTCAAGCACTGTTAGATACTTCATTAAAAGCCTGTTTAATCTTTTAAACCACTCTATAAGATGGGAATGATTATGTCCGTTTTGCAGAATAACTAATTTTATGGCAGCTATTACCTTGTTCACTGTTCAACTTCACAGAACTGAAGGTTCTCAGGTTCTAATTAGAATCATCTCTGGGGGATTTTCCCGTATAGAATGTGACCCTTGCCTGTCCTCAGTCCTTACTAGAAAGATAAAGAATAGATTACCCAAACCAGGAAAGCTGTCTTGTGGGTGACCACATTCTGTACGAATCTTACATAGAGCTCAGAGTTTAAAGAGCGCCTTTTCCTCTTCCTCTTTATTCCATCGGTTTCTTTTTAAAAACTTAAGGTTTTATACATTTACATTAATATTAGTAAACTTCCACCCTATTGAATTGTGTACTAGTGGGCAAGGGATTTCTACTTCTAAAATCTCTTTTCCCCTTTTCACTAGAATAATTATTCTTCCTACTCAAATCATTCTAAGTTTTATATGATTTTGGGATGTGTAGATAACTAAAATGTTTTAAATGGAATAACAATTTCGGGGATATTTCAGATAGCCTTTTTACTTCTGAAATGCAGTTTCCAAAACCTGAAAGTCGATATTACTTGAAGAAGTATCTGTGTCATGCAGGAAGACAGATGCTCGACACAGTTCTGATTGTCCACTCAGTTGTCCGTTGCTTTCTCTGGAATCAACTTTCCCCCAGCACTTACGTTTACAACAACCCTCACTTCCAAACACACAGCACGCCTGTGCTCTTGCACACGCGTCCAGAGTGCACACACATCCGTAGACAGATACATACAATTGTGAAGGTTTTATTGCTCCAGTTGGCAGCTTGAACCTGGGAGAGTGGGACCTAAAAAGGGAGCCGACTAAAGTCTCATGTAATAGCCAAGTTTATTTAAAGCATTGGACAATTTATACACTGAGCGTTAAGAAGAGTCACCTGAGTTAAACGTACAATGAAAAGGACACGACAAGAAATGTTTTCCCATCCCCTCACTTGGGTGGAACACAAAATCACATTCTGTGTTTTGAAGAAACTTACTTCACAAGACTTTTGTCTTTCTTTTTCTTTTTCTTTTTTTTTTTTTTTTTTTTTGAGTTTTCTCACAAGGCCTCAGGAATCTCTCCTCACACAACTTCATTCATGGCCTGTTTCCGCAGTGGAGAACAGACACCTCTGAGATTGCTAACCTTGCCACATTCTCTTTCAGATCTAGTTCTCATCCCTTTAGGTGAGCATAAGAAAACAAATAAAAAAACCAAACCAAACCAAACCCCACCGTTTCTCCCCTTTCTAAGTTTAGGGTGTGAATCACTTCTCCCTGCCCTCTGCGTTCCTGTGAAGGTTTCCTAGATGTGCTCAGTGGGCTTCCAGTAAAGACAAACAGCTCAGAAAGCTGATTGCACTCATACCCACAGCCTGAGTTCTGTGACCCAGACATTGGAACTCAGTGCCTAATATGGTAATAAGAGGAGCGGGAGAGGGAGCTGACGAGGATGCCAGACGTGCAATGCATTGCTAAGAAATGTACGTGCACTGCTGAAGAAACAGGGCACTCCTTGATTTCCACGTTATGTAGAACATGAACTGTGAAGTTCTGAGAAAGAAGCCAGTGTTCCAGGCATCTGCCACAGGGAAAAGTTTATTTTCCCTTTGCTCTTCAGACATGAGTCGGCTTAATTCAGTTAGTGTTCAAGTCAGTGCTAGCATGGGATGGGAACTAAGAAATCATTCTTACAGCCAGCAGACATAGGTTTTCTGCCCAGTTCGACTGCCATTCAGCTGTGAAGCACCCTTTCTTCCTGGCATGCCCTTTTCAGGGGTAAAGTGGCAGGGCTGGATGCTGTGATCTCCAAGACATCTAATGTATCTGTTTGCTTTAGTTCTAATTTTGCTCAAGATAATTTCATTTCCTGTGGAATTCCCCAAACAAAGCATTTTCTAGTTCTTCCAGATACTTTCTGTGACTTGAACTAGAAAGACAGAATAAATACTGGTCTTGCATTTTCCATTGTGACTTCCTTAAGTATGCTTGGGCATACTGTTCCCTTTCCTTGGCACGTCTTTGCTTGATCCTAGGTGTATTAGGCATTTCTTCTACCTTGGTCTACTTCCTTTCCCTATTCGCTCATCTCTGGATAATCAGTGTGTGTGTAGGGAGGCATCTAGTACATGTCTCAGGTTTACACTACAGGTTTACACGAATTCATTGCAGCCTTTCCATGGCCTTGCCCAGTCACTGNTGCGGTTATACATTCAGCCTGCTTTATGGGAGAGGTGGGGCCAGCAGGAGGCAGATCCCACATGTCTCAGGTTTACACTACAGGTTTACACGAATTCATTGCAGCCTTTCCATGGCCTTGCCCAGTCACTGCTGCGGTTATACATTCAGCCTGCTTTATGGGAGAGGTGGGGCCAGCAGGAGGCAGATCCCACATGTCTCAGGTTTACACTACAGGTTTACACGAATTCATTGCAGCCTTTCCATGGCCTTGCCCAGTCACTGNTGCGGTTATACATTCAGCCTGCTTTATGGGAGAGGTGGGGCCAGCAGGAGGCAGATCCCACTGCTTCCCTACGCTCTACAAGATGGATCTGGGCAGGAGATAGTTTTTCAGGCGGGAACTGGGGGAGTCACAGATGTTAAATAAGACTGAGAAGAATGGACTGTGGTCATCTGCTTGTGAGACAATGTGCTTTCTGTCTTTATGGGTTCTGCAATCTGTTGTCCCCAAGTGCTGTAGTCTTGTTACAAGCATCTGTGACTTACTCTTTTGGTAGACAGTTGTAGTCAACGTTAACCTCTTCCCATTCCCAAGGTATATTTCTAACATAAGATAAAGGAACTTTCTCTGACAGAAGATAAAGGAAATTCTTGACAGATTTCCAGCCTTGTGGTTATTACGTCTCAAAGGCAGCTTGTCTATCCCGAGTAACTGTACTGTCCTGAGAAAGCCATAGGAGATTAGGAGTCTCCTTTTTCCTTGTTGAGGACTCTGCAGGAACTACATTTCTCTGTTACAGTTTTGCTGGCTATAGAGCAGCCACCTGGTCCTGGGAGAAAGGGAAGGACAGAGATGAGGCTATATAAGCAAAGGGATTGCTTTGGAGAGATTGGGAGACAAGAGGCCTATGTTCTCTCCAGAGAGGCTACGTCAGAGCTCACTCTGAGTCATGCTTCATTCTCCAGATCCTCATTTTTCTGTCTGGCAAATATAAATGTGATTGCTTCCTGAAAGTCTCTTCTAGCCCCAAAGCCTACAGATCAGTTTCTTTGTGTTTCGTGTTGTCCCTTCTTGTTCAGCAATACCAAGTGGATCGATTTGCACCAGATTGCCATTATGTTCTTTAACATCAAACAAAGTCACACTTCTGTCTTGTGTGCTCACTGTACTATCAAGATCAGATTCTTCAGTGTAGTGTCTGACTCCCCTTCTTCCCCTAGTTCTTACCCATGGTGCTAGTCGAGGGCAACCATTTGCTTGTCTGGGTGGCACCATCTTAAAGATGACCTGAGTGTGAGCACTTTGTGCTATTGAGTATAAAAGAATGAGGACACTGAACACTGTGCGCGGTGGCTTCTGATCAGGGCCAGAACCGAAGGGTAAAGAGCAAGCACGATTTCTGGGATTCTCTAGCAGTCTCTACAAATAGCTCAGAGGTAGACGTAGGGACACCGAGACCAGTGCATCTTCTGCTTCAGTAAAAGCATAAATTTTAATGGTTACAAATGCTCGGTGCTATTATGAGGAAACCACAGGAAAGACCAGTCATATAAACAGTAATAATTTATTGACCATGACTAATCCTTTGGGGAGTATGATATATGACGTAGGCTTATAAGCGCTTTTCAGTGGACTAACCCCTTCCACATTCAGTAATTCACCAGAACTCTATATACCTTGTCCATGAAGGTGGCAGGCTTAGGAGTGTTACCTTCATTTTACTAATGACCACAGTGAGCCTCAAAGAGAACTGTTGGGTGTTTGGTGAGAAGGTGGCAGGACAGAGAGTGTGTGTGGTTTCAGGCTGGTACCTTTCCTTTTGTGTAAGGGTTAGCTTTCCTTATAAAGCAGCACGAGGGCACACACTCTGCTGTGCCCATACACAGCTGTATACAGAGCATAGGATGGTAGGGGATGCTATTTCATTCGTCCTGAATCCTGTGACATTTGGTGACTGGTTCTGTGATTAGCAGGGCTGTGTGTCAGTCTCTTTCTGTTCTCAGCTGAATTATGCCCGCCCCCCCAGACAATAGCAGTAAGGAGTTCTGGTTGCCCACTGCTCATTCCTGTGTGTCTGCCTTCACTTATTTAGGGCAATGACGAACTAATCATTCTCTTAACTTTTATTTTGTGCCAAGCTTTGGGCTCTGTGTGGATATTCTGAAGTAAACCACAAATCAAGACCTGGAAAGGACCTCATAATTTATGTAACGTAAATCTGTGGCTCTGGCTGGCCTGGAACTCATCCTGTAGACCAGGCTGGCCTTGAATTTGCAGTCATCCTCTAGCCCCTGGCTCCCAAGGCTATCGGTGCTGTCTCCCCAGTTAGAGACACAGATGCCCCTTGTCTCTGACTCTGTGTGGTTGTGGGAAGACAAAGGCTCCTTACACAATCTAAAGTGGGTTCACACTTGTCAGTCTCCTGCTCTAGCCTCCTGAGTGAGAAGCATCATGTTGTGTGCATGTGCCAGCCTGCCCAGGTGCCCTCTTGTCCTTTAGGCTCTTTCCCAGTGTTCATGTCTGGCGATGGATAAAACTTGACTGTTCTCTGGGATATCTGTAGTGAAGGGAAGCTGTATCCCTCAGCATTTAGAGCTCTATATTCAGGTTCTTCTTAATTTCCATCAGCATTAGCTCACAAAGACACAGTATTAAGAAAAACAAGCCTTTCTCTTAAACTCACATTTTCTTCTTAAAGTATTTCTTAGATTCATTCATTCTATCTCCGTGTCTGTCTCTGTGTCTGTCTCTCTAGTTGTCAGCTCTCATTTTTCTGAAAAAGTTTCTCTTCTGTGTTTTGAGATTTCTTCTTAGTCTGGAAATTGAGGATAGGAGAAGAAAGCCTGCCATGTGTTCTCCCCTCTGAAACCATGTTTGGTAGTGGAATTATATCCATACGGCGACTCAGGCTTTGGGCTATGGAGGAACATGCCCTACATTCCTTCATATGATATTTGAACCTAATTACACTTTCTTAGAACCACAGAGGGAACCATGACAGCCCTCTCAAATAGCTCTAAAGGGTAAATTCTGAGGTCCAGAGTTGCCATAACTGTAGACATTGAGCCCAGTGCCAGGTATTCGCATGGAGTCTGTGTTGGCTCACACTGTGCTCCTGATCTGACTACTCTCTTAGCTCCAGTCCCAGGAGGGTGGGAGTGGACCTCTGCAGGGTGATGACTCAGTGAATCTTGGGGTTTGCTATCGTCCACCAGGGCCTGGGCTTTGTTTAGATTCAAGAATGCTGAGTAACTGATAAAAACTAATTCTGAAGCACTCTGCAGATAGAAAGTGCTTCCTATGTAATAAATAATAATGGTTTCCCAAGATTACGCCTAGCCATAGATAAAAATGCCGGCCTTGCAGGCTTCAGACCTTAAGGTAGAAGAGTGGTTGGTTGGGGCCAACTCCTGTCAACTTTATGTAGTTACTACTTTCACCCCCAAGTGATGGCATGCACCCCAGTGTGAGCAGTGTTTATCTTCTAGACTCTCTAGGAATGAACCCCTAGTTATGGTTGGAGTATAATGGAGGATGCAGTGACAGAAGAAGGGAATCCAGCCCTTTCCATGTCTTGTCTCCATCCCCTTCTCCAATAAAACATCTGACTTTGTTGTTTCAGTTCTTAGCATGGAGTGGTAGAGTCAGGATTTTTTTGAGTTGATCTGGATAGCTTTGAACTTATTCTATAGTCCAGACAGACCTTGAACTTGATACCAGTTTTTCCTTCTTCCTGAGTAGTTGGGATTGTAGGCCTATGAGAACAGGCTCAACTTCATGGGAGTCTTAAGAGGTTGATGTTGGCACAACTTCCCAAAGTAGCCAGTGGTCCAGTCATGTCCCCTCTGGCTTTCGACCATCAGTTTCAGAGTAACATCAGTTGGTTGTACAGGGTGTTTCCCTACACTCCCTACCTGCTTCCCTAGACAGGCTCTTTTTTTTTTTTTTTTTTTTTTTGATTTTGTCTAGGGAATTGCATGCCTTTTGTTTGTTCTGACATGGGGTCATTCAGAGTCAAGTTTGGTGACAAGTGACCATGTCCAAGAGGCATGAAGCACAGTGCCAGCCATGTTCTCCTATCTTATTAGAGCAAGAAAGCAGAAATGCCCATTGAATCTTGCACTCGTTGACCCTTTCCTCCTTAGCAGTGGGCATCTAGTCAAACTGTGCTACAAAGACTTATTCAGGACCTACTATGTTCCAGGAGCTTTTATAGGCATAAGCTTTCTAGCAAACTTCAGCAGCCCAAGCAAGGGCATGATTATAAAAGTTGATATAATAGAAGTACACCTAAAAACATAACAAACAAAACAGTGTTTCCTTCATTTTGACTGTTCTTTGAACCGGTCACTTGTCCATTTGTTTTTCTCCTGGGAAATCAACGTTAGCATTGTCTCCTCTCCAGCCTGACCCAGGCAGAAGCTTCCTGTCCTCCCTCTTCTTTGACCTCTTGGGTTCTTGAACTTCTCACACAGGGAAGATGTAGATTCTGGGTGAAATTCAGGTTTCCCTAGCTGCCCGCCTTGTTTTAGGCACAGGAGTGTGTATTGGGAGTCAGAGGACATGGAGGGGAGGCTGAGTGACCATGGGATCCTATGGCCATCTAGTATGTTACTGCATTGCAAGATCCTTAAATGAAATGGTGGCATTCCCAAAGCCTGGTTACCTAAATGCCACAGCATATTATTAACTGAAAAGGGCTCCATTTGATAGAAATTGTTTAATAATACTTAATGATTAGCAATAGAGGTAAGAACCTAGTAGTAAGATGTAAAATAACTTTTGTTGTTTCTTTGGTTGATTTTTTTAACTTTGTTTTTCCAGACATGGTTTCCATGTGTGGCTCTAGCTATCTTGGAACTTGCTCTGTAGACCGGGCTGGCTTTGAACTCCAATATCTACCTGTTCTGCCTCCGAGTTCTGAAAGAGAACTTACTCTTTAGTTTCATGCTTATTATACCAGTCTTTTAACTTCTCTAGGAGGTATGCCCATATGGGTTAAATGTAGAAGACAGGTGGTAAAGCATTTCCTCCTCCAAAGACTAGTTCCTTGTTTTGGGATAGACTCTGGGAGGCACATTTGACACTCTGGCCAATATTTCAGTGGCAGAATTCAGAGAGGTGAGCTCTATATTGACCAGGAAGTTAGGAGATGCTCTTCTCCAATTTCCACCAAAGCTTGAGATTTGAGAATGCCTGACCATCCCTGGACTACCATTACCTATCCTGAATTAAATGTTGGGGCGTAAGGATAGTGATCATTCTCTAGTAGAAATAAGACTGAGCTTCAGGGAACCAATATTTTCCTCCTCCTTCCTCTTGCTATAAACCTTTGACTTCATTTGTTTTCTCCTGTCTTTGTTTCTATGTGGGACACTAGCCCTGGACATGCTGAAATCATTTGTGTTAGCGTGACTTCTCTCACTGATTGCACATATACAGTTTGTACCAGGCAGTGAGGTTGCTTCTTACAGCTCAATTTCTTATGATGGTCAAAACTAGTCTAGGCAGTAGGTATGTTATTTGTATCGAGTGGTAAGTTATGGACAGATAAACAAGGCCCTGGCAGCTGTCACGATAGGATCAGATTTAGAATGACCTCTCCATGGCAGCTTTTGATTTGCTTATACTCTGCTTCCCTTGCTTTCTTCTTGCTCTGCTCCCACCTGGAGAAAGTTGTCGCTGAGACCTGTGTGACTGTCTGGAAGGAGCGCTCTGTTCTTACCTCTTCCTCCCTCGGCTCCTGGAGCTGGAGACCTCCCCTGTGTGCTGTATTCAGACCCTGCCTCTTCAGACCCTGGATTGGCTGTCAGGGGTAAATTTGCCGCAAAACACCTTCTAATGAGTTCTTTATTTTTCATAGTCCACTTGGTTTATCACAGGCCGGGGACAGCCTGATATTTGCTTTCCTATCTAGGATCAGGTACAATGTACACTCTCCCCTTGGTGTTTTCTTTTTATATGCTCTTTATAATACATTATGTTACAGTAGAGTTTAGAGATGTTTTTGAGCATTTGGGAGCAGCCTGAGAATAGGCGCTTCTGTTGGTGGCTGCTGATGGCGGCTGTGTGGTACAGCCTGCCTGGCGCATGTGAAATCCCACTCTCTAGGGAACAGCCTCAGCCTCAGGCACTTATGGTATTGGTGCTTAGCATTTTTGTATTACTTTATATTTGCAAAGTGCTTTCCAGTGATTTATTAGCCGCTCTTGTTTTTAATAGCCCCCAGAGATAAGTTGATATTCAGCCTTCCGAGAATGTAAATGCGTAGAGGAGGCGTATCTCATCAGATATTATTGGATCTGGGTCCAGGACTCTGACCTCCTGGGATGAGGCCATTTGGGGTCACTGTCTTCTGTGGATTAGTAGGAGATCAAATGGACTTAACTCTGGCTCCCAGAGTCTCCGAGGCAGAGACGGAATGACTTGAGATCTATTTGAGGAACTGGTATGGGAGCTGTCACCAGGAGCCAGATAACAAGCCTGCCTCTACTGGTGACTGGCTCATTGAGTGTGAACATTGCTTTGCTGACCCATGTCTCACATTCACTGCTCAAACAACGGCTTCCTTCACAGTCACTTCAGGGCTAGGACTGTGTTAGGTGCGATTAAGCGACTTTGAATTCTTCCTCTGTGGCTCTTGTGTAGTTGGTCCATGGGTGTTAGAGGGAGGAGATGGGTATAGGTCTAGGCCACCAGACTCCTTGTATTACAGAGATGCTGGCCTTGCTTTTTCCAGATCCAAGGTCTGACAGTGAGGTACCTTAGCTTTATTTTAAGAAGCATACTGCCCTGGTCATGGTAAAGCCGAGAGAGTGGGTGGATCCGTTGGTGAGGAACCAGGCAGCCCAGAGGTAGCAATTCTTTATCTTGTGACTGTTGTAGAAAGTCATTAGCAGTCTTGATTATCTCACTGGTTCGACATACGTTTTAGGGATGTGATGTAATGCGAGGGAACATTTAGTTGTCAGATTTTAGGGCTGGATCAGATTTATTCTTGCAGGAAAAGTCTAGTTGTCCTGGCAACCTGAAATTGATTTTCTTTTTGCTCTTGTCAGCTGAAACTGGTCCCCTTTGAATCATTCCTCTAATTTAATATAGAGAGCTGTATGTCCCCACCTGGTAACTGGATTGTTCTTAATGACAGATGTCTCCAGTAAACAGTTCCTCTGTCCTACCTGTGCCAGGAACTGTGGTTTATTACTGCTGTCACCCTATGCTGTTCCCTTTGTGCTTATTTGTCTGTGGAGTTAGATGTAGAAAAAAAGCATTCAAATAATTAAGACTTTAATCAGGCCTGTAGAACAGTGATGTAATTGGCAGCCAATCATATCCCTTCATTTTCAGTTACCTCAGGCCTGGGTGAGATTCCAGTGAGCTCCAGGAGGGGGAGTTATTTTGGGGGGATGCCTAGCAGTTTTGTAACTTAGGGATGGCGATGTTTATGGCCCAGAACGCAGAGAGAAAGGGGAGGTTGCCCCTCTCCTATCCATTCTCTCTGTCAAGGATAGGGAGGTGGTCTACAAAATATAGAATTAACAGTTAATCAGAAATTGATACCCACAGCAGATGAGGAAGAGGGAAAAGAATCTGCCTCTTTGTTAGATGATTGCAGACCTTGTGGGCCACAACTCCCACATCTCAAGACAGAGAGGAAAGAGACCTTATGGCAAGGATCTGCTGCCAGTCATTTTGATGAAACCTGGAAACCAGCAGAGATGCAGAAGTGAGGAGAAGAGGAGATGGACAGCAGCCATCACAGAACCCGGTGTCCGGAGTCTACAGTCTGCCCACTTCACTGTGATTCCTGGGACAGTTCTAGAACCACTATTTCCCAGATGGTTTAGGAGTCTTCAAAGAGAAGCCATTTTTACCAGGAGTCATAACAGGGTCACTTAACCTTTTTCTAGCTGCAGTGTTGGAACACCCTGACACAGCGGAGGGAATGCAGGCTGTGGAGATGGATCGTTGAGGTTTAAGTCCAGGAGTCTCTGTTTTGTCACCCCATGACCTTGCCAAGTTGTTTAGTTTCTGTGACTTGACATTCTCCTCTGTCAAAGGGCTACAGGGACTGACAAAGCTTCTGTGACACGATGCATGGGAAAAGCTTAATAATGTACATACATGAAGCATTTAATCGACATTGCTAAGGTTGTTATTGTTCAGAAAATATTTGAGAACATGAAAACACTTACCAGTCTTTTACATAGTTGTGGATAAGGTAGGGACATGCCAGCTGGGTTGTCAAATAGGCAGTGACTGAGTTTGTGGGGGCCATGTATACTTGCCAGTAGTAATATGGTAGAGAAAGAACATGTGTCTTGATGAGAAATGTTCCAAAATCAGATTCCAGGAATATGCAGGGAAGATGAAGGAGAGGACCATTTTTGCGAGTTGCTAAACCCATGCTCTCCCCCTCTATGTTTTTCTCTCATGAGAATAATCATCTTGAGTGATTGGTATGTGTCTACTTCCCCTGAACCTTTATATAGCTGATATACTTTGGTCAAGGACCTTCAGAAATCAGGTATATAAGTTGTATTTTTTGTTCTTGAATACCCTCTCCTGACGGCACCCTGAACAGTCACGTAACTGTTAGTTAGGTTGGAATTTTGTCTGTCTTCCAGCACTCTGCTTTACCTGTATACAGTCTTTCTGGGTCCACAAGCACAGTGAACCTGTTTAAACCTCTGCCACCAGGGCCTTGGGAGACGTGGCCTTTCAAATTGTCTGTTCCCAACCCAAGTTGCCTCTTCCCCACCTCCCCATTTCCTCTGTTCTCTTCTATCCCTCCTTTGTTACATACCTTTCTTCCTGTCCTTCTTATAAAGTTAAAGCTCTTGGTGGCTTGACATGAAGCTCAATGACAAGGTATTTATATGATGTGATAAATTCACGGAGAAGCAGGCTGTGGCCATCTTGTCCCCTCTTTGAGTTACCAGGTTCCCCACTGATATGACTGACTGGCTTTCCTTGTCTGTAACTCTGTGGAGCTGGATAGTCTGTGTTGAAACCACAAGCCTGTTTTGTAGCCACGTGAGTTAGCACTCTGCAGTCTTAGGACGCCGTGGTTGGGTGTGATGAATTCATGAGTTGTATAATTTCTTGTCCTGTATACGGCTGATAGGAGGGTGGTCTGTGTACACTTCTCTCCTCTGGCTCCTGGCAGGATAGACTTAGATCTACTGATCCCAAGAACAGGGAGCTCAGAACCTCGGCCATGAGCCCTGGGCTGTATTTCTGAGGCAGCCTCAGGTACCTTACATGTACGATATCCCTGCCTCCAACTTTTTCTTGCTTTCCCTCTGGACTTCTCTTTACACACCACATCTTCACATGTGTTATCTCAGGCGATGGCTCTCTCTGCCAGGAACTGCTTCATGCTCGCCTCAGTTTCCACTTCTCCTAAGCAGGAGCTTTCCATGTGGAGGGATACTTCCATCAGCCCCCATCCTGTCCCTTGCTGCCCGGCCTTGTGTTCTGGTGGCATCTCTCCCTTTTGGATCATGGTTCAGGGGCTGGCCTTGGAGGTACTCTGTCCTATACTGGTTCAAGAGAAAGCCTGCTCTAGGAGCAGAGCTCTAGAGAGCGGGTACCAGCCTCTGCTCAGTTCTGTTGAACCGCTCTTCTCTAGCACAGTGGGAGAGGCATACCTGCTTTAGATGATGGGCCACTGCAGTTAGGTTGGAATATCGTCTGTCTTCCAGCCCTGAGGTTCCCAAGAGTGTCACCTTCTATCAGAAACCTTTGCCTCTTAGAACGAGGAAGTGGTTTTCACAGTGACCTCCAAATTTCTCACTTTGATTTTTTTTTTTTTTTTTTTACCCCTCCTGCTTTGATCATTTATCACCATGGATTGAACTCAGAGCCTACCTCTGCTACAGGGGTGCATCCCATCCTCTGGTCATTTATCTCCTTTAAGAAGACTGTGCAGTCATTCACCCTATTACCGGAAAAGCAGACAGAGTTAAGGTGCTGTGTTTGTGAAATTGGGGAAATTACAGCTTTGTTTTATGACTCTGGCCTTTGGGAAGAGTCCAGGGTCAGACTGCTCCCTTGATGTCCTCGATAAATCCACTTCCCACTAGCACTGTTAGGATCTTAACTAGATTGCTGCTTATGAAACATCTTCTCCTGACTTGAAATTAAATGCTGTTCGAGTGACTCGTCCATAATAATCCTTTATGTTTAAACTGCTTCTCTTTCAGAATATAAGTAGAACAAAGCTACATGAGGCAGGAACCACACAGAGAGATCAAGCCCAGGACACCGTTCCCAGCCTGTGCCCACCAGACTGTGTGTATGAGAATCTGTGAAATGGGGCCAGCAGTCAGGAAGGGCTCCTTTGTGGGTGTCCTGGGCTTGTGTAGAAATAGCACTTCTCCGCATGTGGGCACATTTAACACAAGAGAAATAAGTTCCTAAGTGGGCAGTGCCCACCAGTCCTCCTCCATGACTACACCACCTTCTTCTTTGCCATGCCAGTTACAGAAATGCTGCTCTTAGGTTGTTGCATGATTAGGAGATCTGAATTTTGAATTGTTTTTCATCGTTTAAAACTTTATATAATATCTTAACTTTAATGGAATATTAAAGTTTTTTTGTAAGTACTAAGCTTAGTATATTTTATTCTTTAAACATAGTAAGTATCCAAATAATAGAGTGTGAAGATTGTTAGAAGTATTATTAAGAGCATAATTTTGAAAATTTGGAGAACTCTTGAAATTTTGGTTTATTGTCTTCGAATTTCAAAGAGTAAACAATGTAATTTAAAGCAAACATACTTTAAAATATTAAAATAAAACAGAATCAAACCTAGTAGTGTTCCAGCAAAGATGCATAGACTTGAAAGTGTGAGCTCTAAGGTTGCTTGTATTGGAATGGTGTGCACAGATGGCTTCAGTGGGAATGAATAACAAAGCCTATTTAAGCCTCAGTTTAAGTGACTTTAATGAGGGATAGCTGTGCCTTGAATGCTCAGTTGTATATTAAAGGATGTCTGTAAGGACCCAGAGTAGTGTTTAGTACATGACCTGCCCGAAGGCCAGCCTCTGTGCATGGTGGCCTGCTTATTGGGTGGCACACTCATAGATGCTGGCTGCAGTGCTCCTCGGTGGCCACATTGCCCTGCTCTGTCCTGGCTTCTCTTCCTAATCTAGACCTTGGCACCAACCTGGTCCTGGAGTTGTTGCATGCACAGTGAAGGGCAGCCACTTAGTGGAGGTTTTTTTTTTTTTTTTTTTTTTTTTTTAGATTTTGTTGATGCAGAGCTATTGAATACCTGGTGGAATCTTATCTAGTAGGGTGTAGGGGAAGGTTGATGACCTGACCGTGATGGAGAGGTGGGTTCTTTTTCATTGTTGGCAGAGGTGATTAGGCCTGGTCTGGAGTTATAGCAGATGAGAAGGGCTGGGTAGAAGAGAGGCCCACGGAGAGGTTAAAGTTTGAAGTCTGAGTTTGTGATAGAGCTGAGCCACTGAAGACCTGCAGCATGCTGCGGTATTGTGCAGGGCAAGGAAGGTGGGGCTACTTTCTAGTCAGCCCCACATGAGTGTTTGCATAGCTGTTCCTAAGTGTGTGTGAGTAACGCGGCCGGTGGCTTCAGGGACTTACCCAAGGCCAGAAAGCTAGGAAAAAGCTTTCATTTGACTAAAGAGTTCAGTCTGGTAATGACTGTGAGTGACAGAAACGGGCAGCAGGAACAGGGAGGGAGAGGGCCTCTGCCCCATTTCCTGCACCCCAGGCAGCTAGTGAGTAGGAGTTCTGAGTTTCAGTATTTGATAGCATCACCTCCTCTGCTTTCCCAGAAACTATTCCTCGAAGTATGAATTGAGTCGTTCCTCTGTGGGGAGATGTCTCAGTTCAGAGCTGACTTTCTGCTCTGGTTGTTTACTGCAACATGGCAACAACTGGTAATTTAGAGGGAGCATAATCAAATGGAAAAAACAAAACAGAGCACACTAAATGAAGCAAAACCCCAGGGCTGTGGAGCCAGGGGGCCTGGGTGTAGGTCTAAGGACCTGTGGGAATTGGACAAGTAAGCTTGTTTCCTGTAAATCGGAGGAGAATGGTTTCTATGTGATAAGATTGCTCTGACAGTGTTTTGCACACTTAGTGTGGATCATAGGGTAATGAAATGAAGGAGATTATGAATTTGAATTCTCTTCCCCTATGTGAATTATAGAGATAAAGAACTGACCAGCATGTGGAAGTTGTGCATATATATCTATAAAACATGTCAGGGACCTCATAGTCCCCCTTTGTTCAAGATCTGTGTGTATCTGAGTTCCAGCATGTATGCATACATGCCTGGACATACATGGAAGTTGTTTTAGAGTGTAGTGGTTGAAGCTACTCACCCAGTGGGCATCTACCCCAGGGGCTCTCCTCTGCCCTTTGCAAAGGCTGGCCGCCAGCATTCTCTGATTATTATTATTATTAATAATTATTTAATAAGCTCAGCTGTGCCTGCATGAGGGAGTCAGCTGGAGAGATCCGTGAGCTGTTTTGAGCTCTTTTTATTGGTGGAACTTCTCCCATGCTCGCTGCTTGTGGCCTAGGACCCCCTTTGTTTTGAAAGGACTCACTGGTCAGAAGAGGAAGGGAGAGAGCATCCTGGGGCCGAGGACATAGCTCCTTGCCATGAACCTGTTTTTCCTGGGCTTAGGTCTTTCACAGATTAAGGCTGAGGTTTCAGGGCTGTTTAGCTCCTGTGTCTTCGAGACTGTGGGGAGAAATCTCTGATTGGGGCTGCTTCAGATGTGAGGCTCTCTTCCCCTCCCCGTGTGTGGTTTGTGACTTGTGTCTTGGCTATTCAGGTTTGAATGAGTCAACACACTGTGACCCTGCGGTGTGCTTGGCAGCACACTAAAATCATTCAGAAGGCAAGGTTGCCTGTCCTGACCCTGGTGCCCACTCACTGCGCATGGGTGAGAGGCTCTGGTCAGTTTTAGAGTGTTCATTCTCTTACTGTCTTATGGGGTTGATGTGGAAATCAAGAAGAAACGTTTTTGTTTAAAAGTAATCTTGGGCCCTTTAGATCTCAGGCTATTTGAAATAGATAACTAGGGACCATTAAGATGACTCAGCAGTTAAAGATGGAGGATCAAGCCTAGTGGCTTGAGGGTGAGCCTTAGAATCCACACGGTGGAAGGAGAGAACCAACTCTCAGAAGTTGACTTCTAAGACTTAAGCACTATGACATACACGTCTTGCTTTTTTACACACAAAATTGGAAGAAAATAAAAAAGCAACTTATATCCTTGGTTCCTCCTTGAATAAATAAATGTGCTGATCCTAAAAAAGATAATCAGTCTAAACATGAGGGCAATTGGAAAGTGGGCCTCTTTGTACTTGGTGCCTGTGGTCCCTGATTTAGGCTGGTACCGTAATGGGGGTATTTGGTTGGAAGGGAACCATGTAAGTTAGAGCTGAAGATATTCAGCTTTCTGCTCTCTTTAATCTACCATGGTTTCTATATTTTCCTTGCCATTGATCCATGGCCTTGAGAGCTCCATTTTAAAAATAATCTCTCTCTGTCTCTGTCTCTGTCTCTGTCTCTTTCCACACACACACACACACACACACACACACACACACACACACACACGCACATGCACTCGCACACGAATGCTAAAGCACACATGTGGATGTTGGAGGACTGGTTGGGGGGGGGGCAAGCATCTGTTCTCCTGCTGTGTGGGTCTTGGGGATTGAAGCCTGTGGTCAGGCTTGGTGGCAAGTGCCTTTACCAGCTGAGCTACCTCTTTGGCCCTTGACCCCATTTTTAATGCAACATATGGATATGTGTTTCTCACAGAGACATAGTCGCTGGGTGGCAGAAGGTTCCTATTTGACAAGTAGAGGTCTAGGAAGGTCACATGTTGGGGAAATGGCAAAGTCAAGACTAGAAGCCAACACTGTTCTCTGCTCTTTCTAACACATCACTCCTTTCTGTCAGGTGGAGAGAGAACCAGATGGTTTGACAAATGGCTCTTGTTGCTGTCAAATCTGCCTCTTTCTGCTCTGACAGTCATTTCTTACCTTCCCTCTGTGGGGAGGGGGGTGTGATAATGGGAAGGGGAGGGTGTAGGGGGAAGGAAGACAATCCCCATGATCTTTCTGTGGCAAGAAGCAAGGCAAAGGTAGTGAGTAGTCATCACCTTGAGTTTCAGCACACAGAGGATTTGGAATGGTGGGCTGTGTTTGGAGACATTGATTTCATATCTATCTATCTCTAAAAATCATGTTTAGGATGCCATATCCATAAATACTAATAAGACTGTCTGATTCCAATTTCCAGGTGAGATTAGCATTTTATTGAGTATTTTATCTGTCAGATTCAATACTCAGTGCACCATCCTCCCAGGCTTATTAGCATAATTGCCATGCTTAAGCAACAATAAAAAAAATTCCGCAGTAAAATAGCAGTTAGTGCAGGCAATTTGTTATCAAAAGCTTTTACTTAAGGACAGCTCCAGCCTGCAGTTATTAGCAAGTAAGGGTTATAATTTATTTTTATTTGGAAAAACAAAAAGAGGGAAAAAGAGTTTTCCCTTTTTGTTTTAGAAATAATAGAGGAATTGCAAAACATCGGCTCTCTAGAAAATTGTCCACATCCCATCTTGCTTTGCTGAATGCAGGCTGTGCTGGGAATTGACTCCACTTGAGGCATGTTGGCTCAGACAGGAAGTTGCTCTCCCAGGCACTGGGACAAATGAGTGGGAATGTCCCTTTCTGCTTGTACAGACATTTCCAAAACACTTTCCAATGTGTGTTGCTGTTTGAATTTCACACCAGTTTTGTGAGGGCCCCCATTCTTAGAAATAGAAATGGGGTTGGGATGACTGTGTCCCAGGTGAGGCTTTGAGTGGCATGGTCCCTCAGGAACTCTTCATCCAGCCTGTATGATAACCCCTCATGTTCCTGTCCCCAGTTCCCTTGGGTGTTATTTATTGTTATCACATACATGGATCAAGTGACAGGCAACATGCATAAACTTGTCTTTACACACAGACTTGTGTATATATATACATACATATCTATGCACAAACACATGCATGCACATATATTTTTTTCTCCATATATTTTTAATTTAGTTTGGTTTGTGTGTGATATGCACTTGTGCCTTTGTGTGTGCGTACCCTCATTCCTCATTCCACATTCAGGCCAGAGGTTCCTATCAGCACATTTCCTTTCTTCAACTTACTTTTGGAGACAAGCTCTCTTAATTTGGGTAGACTGGTTGATCAGTGAGCTGAGGGGATTTGCCTGTGCTGTTCACGTATTGGTGTTACAGATAAAGCACCACCACTCCACTTGCTTGAGTTACAGACACTTTAGCTCACTGAGCCATCCCTCTGCCCCTCTGAAATTCAATTCTTTACTCACTTGTGTTTCCTTAGGTATACTGGTTAGAACGTTCTTCCACATGAGTTTCTCTTGACTCATGTGTCTTCCATTCTCTGCCTTTAAAGTCTGTCTCTCGCTCTCTGTGCATTATCTGTCTCTCTTACTCTCTGACTGACTCAGAAAAGTATTCATGATTGCCATCTGTGAAGGACCTGGCACAGGAGAAATGGTTTTATAAGTAATGGTTCAGTCTCTGCAAGCCAGACAGATAGGATTTTAAAGGTGGAGATTTAGAAGTCATTTTTCATCTTTATTTCTTGAGAAAGATATCAGAAATAAATAAGAACATTAAATTGGGGCTTTTTACTGTGGTTTAGCCTGAAATTACAGTGATAATTTTCAAATTGAAGATAAAATTTTTGGTGAAAATGGACAATTGAAGCTCGTAAACGTTGAGATAAGTTACTTTAGCATCTTACATTTTTGTTTGCTCAGTAGGTTCCAGGAAAGGCTGAATCATCACCAACTGGAATGTCTCTAATGCGAAAGGCTGTTTGTAGTCCACTTGGGGTTTGTAGGCTAACTTAGATAGGGCATTAGAAGTCATGTTTCTACTATCAGGGTAGCAATAATAACTTGATAATGTTTTCCTCCTTGAGGGCCTACCATATGAAGGAACTCAGCTAGGCTGTTTTCTTATGCCATTTAGTTTCCATAATGCATCCAGTTATGCATTGAGTGAGCATCTATGGTGCACTTACTGTATACCAATCACTTTTATGCATTGCATGTATCATCTCATTTAAGTGTTGTCACAACCGAAAGCCTTGGTTGCTGGTTATCTTCTGTGTGTAGGGAGGAGAGCCTAAGTGATTTGACCTTGACACCTGACTAACAGCCAAGCTCCTAACACACTTGTGATTGGACGACTTAGCAAACGAAGTAAATTAATAAGGAAAAAAGACTGAATATGGAGAAAGGTGACCCAGAGTACAATAAGATGTCAGGGTTAGTCTAGACACTCAAGAACAAAGAATTTGAAACTGGGCAGGATACTTTTTTAATGTTTGAAAACTTCAGTTAAACGGGTTCTTGGGGTTTCAGCATCTGTTTTGACTGTATCTTAATACCACTGTGGAGTTAATTCTCTCTCCCAGTACCATTGTAGAAATAAGTTTGAAAAACACACACAAAATGGCATGCGAGAGCTAGCAGAAGCACATGGTTTGTGGTGGGTGTCCAGCAGCTCTTGAACTGCTCTAGAGGAAGCAGTTTTGTGTCCTGGTAAGGGACAGCCACCAAAGCTGTTTATCTAAGTTGAGTATACCTCATAAAATGTGACCTTGGAAAACAACTTCTTTGTGTCCCAGTGTCCCCATCAGTAAAATAAGTTCCATATGACCATTGCAAGAATCAAATGAGTGAAAATAATGTACGCAGGATAGTACTTAGGACATGACAGCCCGTATAGCGTTAGCTCTTTCTGCTCTCTTGGGCTTCAGTGGAGAAAGGGCCCTGTAGATTCACGCCCATTTACTCAAGGACAGTGGAAAAGTTTAGCTCTGGAGGTAGAGGTGGCAATAGCACAGCCACTGATGTCCTTGGAAGAGCTTTGGGTTTCTCTGTCTTTGACCTCTGGTATCTGCAGATAGCAGAAGGGAACAGGAACCCTACGTGACAGCAGAGGAGTGGAATGGAACCCACGTTGTGCCTGATAAACTGTGATGAAAGTTGCCTCGTGCCTACCACAGGCAGTTTGCTGGCCAAAAATGGGCCGAGAGTCGTATTTTTCTGGCTCTCTTTCCTTGGACTGTACATGCCTGAATCCTGTCCTAGAGCTGTCTGACATTTCTTTTCTCTAGAAAACATTGACAAACTTTGAAATTATCAGGCGGGGGCCGGGTAGAAATGTCTTCAATAGTAATCCACTCTAATTTAGGTCCATCAGCCACCTTTTCAGGGTGGATCTATTGTAGACAGTTTTCCCGGTGTTCTGTGGACGTGGACTCTGTGATGGAGGGTGCTTTAGGGGCCTGTGCTTTATGTGCTTCAGTGTTCCAAGCAGCAGCTGGACAGTGTGTTCGTGAGTGTGTGTGTGTGTGTGTGTGTGT
>NC_034601.1:19835149-19867649 GCF_900095145.1 Mus pahari
TGTGTGTGTGTGTATGTGTGTGTGTGTGTGTGTATGTGTGTATATATATGTGTGTTTCCTGGAATTGATAGTATGGATTTGGGGGCATTCTTTTACCTACTCAAAATAGAAACACTTGCTCATATCATTAGAACAAAACAAAACCTTTATAGGAAAGGATGTTAAGATGAAGCCTTCTGCTGATTGTGGGACTTGGTGGTTCTAAAGCACTTGAACACAGATATTTTCTGTGTACTTTGTAGTGTCACTAAGAGGCAGACAAGGCAGTGATTCTCTCGTGTGCCCTTCTGTATGTAACGGAGGTTCACGGAGGCACCGGGAGTTTCCTTGAAGCAATGATGGATGCACTCCCAGAGTATTTGACTCTGGGGTGTGTTTCATTTTGCCACCTTGCTCTGAGTTCAGTGGGGTCAATGTTACCAAGTGCTACCAGATTATACAAAGTAGGAATTTATCCTAATAATACCCATTTTAACTTTCTTCTTCAAGTAGGTTGGTTAAAACCATCTATAATTTGCTATGAATTAAGTATAAATATAATTAAATCCCTAGGACTTTCAGTTAAACCAGCATGTGTTTCTCAAAAAAAAAAAAAAAAAAAAAAATTCAAATGTCAAAGTATTTCCTGAAACTTGCTTTAATGAACAGGAGAGGTGAAGGAAAACCTCTTTTTTTGCATGGTGATTAGGAAACAGGATGTGCAAACCTGCTGTATGAATTTAAAGAGGCGCACTCATGCTGATGCAAAACCTGGATGGGCACCTCACAGAGTTTCATGCTGGCAGAAATGTTAAGCGGAAGAAGTCCTCCTTCAGCATATTAATGACGTTGGGTTTGCCTGTAAATGAAAATGTTGGATATGAGAGATTATGTCTCTAGACAAAAAAACAAAACAAAACCCCCAAACCAAACAACAACAGCAACAACAAAACCAACCAACCAAAGTGACTCCAGGATCCAGCTCTGATTGCAGGCTGGTTTTAATGGAGAGCCCAACGTGTCCTCTGCCGAGAGGACAGAGGGATGGGAAATGCTCCTGAACTTCTTGCTGACTTGGAGCAGCCTGCACTCTGCTTGCTTGGAAGTGGAAAGAATTATATTCTCTTTGGCAAATGCTTTGGAGTCCCTCCGAGTCTGAGGCACCCGGGAAGTCTGGAGCAGAGAATGCACATTCTGGAACATGGTTTCCTTCCTTCACACTGTGTAGTTTCTCTTGCGGCACCTTCTGAGTGTACTGTTCTCTTCTTGAAGGGCTGCAGCAGAAGCAAGTGGAATAGGCTTCCGTTTCTGTGGATGACTCTCTTGATCCCTCGAATTTCTGAGCTTGGTGGTCTTTGTTGACGTCTACAGAGTCATGTGACACGTTTTAGTGTGCTTTACGCATCAGATACAGATCAGCGTCTCCATTGTAAGGTCATATAGTCGTGTATTCTCTACTCTCACGGGAGTCTGGGTATCCTACACCACTTCTTCCACTTCACACAAGTTTAGAAATAAAGCTTTTGTGGCAAGGGTAGCATAGAGGACAATGAGGGATTTTCCTCTCTTTGTCTTACATTCTTCTATTTCTTCAGATTTGACGATACCAGTTACTTTTAGAAACCTTGAAAGTACCCTTAAGTTAGATTACGGTGATGTTAGTACAAGTCTGTGACTTTATTTTGTATATGAATTACATCTCAGCATAATTATGAAGAAATTTAGTCTGCCCTTCAGTCAAAAGCTTTCCAAATTCCTTTAGAGAATCAAACTAAGGGTATATTGCCAAGTTTTTACCTCACCTTGATTTGTTTGGGGGCAAAGTTGTCTTGCATATTAACAATGATGAACAGAAATAAGAAAACGCTGATGATATAAGCATATCCACCAACCCCCAAATCTATTTCTTCTTTACTTTGCACACAGACTGTTTTTTTGAGCCTTAAAAACTAATACTTCCTAAAATGTTGATTAGTGAGATATCCGATAAGAAATAACAGGGTACTGACAGCCCTGATTGTATAAATAGGCGTTTGGGATTGTGTTCATGGTTTGCTTGTCAGCACGAGAGAAGTGTGTGATTATGTTGAATGATGGTTAATTTTCTTATCCACCCATTTTAAAAATAAAGATATACAGCTGGAAGACAGGTGCCCTGGAGGTGAAAAGGAGAGCCGTGTTGCTGAATCCAGAAAGGGCTTAGAAGGACAAATTCCACTTTAAGTGTGTTAGCATTTGCATCCTGGATGGACTCTGGTTATGCTTTGGAGTTGGAGGCTGCTCCTGGTCCTTTACACAGAATGTTTGATTTACTCTTTCTTGCTTTAGGGTGAGTCTAGACCGCTGCTGCTCCTTTTCCTCATAGGTCCTTATCTCATCCTAGTGGGCGTGCTTGGAGGCAAGAGCGGACTTGCCTTTCCACCTTTGCAAGTGTGCCCTTTGTACACTAACAGTCCTCTTTGATTAAGTATCCAGTGAAACCAATTCACATGAACTTCAATTAAACTTTAATGAACAAGTGGGTGTATTAATATCAGCTGAGTAATGTAGGCAGCACAGATTCCAGTAAGTGACTCACTTCTCTGTGCAGCTCATTGCCCATGCACGGTTAGAGTTACTAGAAAGCTTCCAGCTATATTTGAGTGGATCTGGTCTGGGTCTTGTAATTCTAGCAACCCTCAGGGCTTGTTATTCATCTAGTGACAAAACCACAGTTATCCAGACCTCTGTTTTCAAAGCAAGTTTGGGGATGGGAGTCTTGTTCGCATCGATCAGTTAGGTTTTCTGTGGAGCAGTGCCCGTTAGAACTTTTCGTTTTTTTTTTTGTTTGTTTGTTTTGTTTTTTTGCCTTCTTCTTGTGATTGCTCCCACTCCTTCAGTGGCAATTCTTTTCCTCCTCCAAACTTAAAAGCACATGGTCTGAATTAGCATCCTAGTGGCTCACTTCCATCTGCATCTGCTGCTCAGTAGATGAGTTCTCATGGCTACACCCCAAACAGTATGATGATCTTGGAATGGTGTACCTTTGTGGGTACAGCCCTGTTTGGGTTAGAGACTGAGGATTATATCTTCTTCCTAGAAAAGATGATGGTAAATGTGTCTTAGGGTTCTTGTTGCTGCTGTTAAAGGTCATGACCAAAAAGCAAGTTGGGAAAGGAAAGGATTTATTTGATTTACACTTCCATATCTCTGTTCATCACTGAAGGAAGTTAGGACAGGAACTCAAACAGGGCAGGGACCTGGAGGCAGGAGCTGATGAAGAGGTCATAGATGGGTGCCACATACTGGATTGCTTACCATGCTTGCCTAGCCTCCTTTCTCATAGAAACCAGGACTGCCAGTCCAGGGATGGCACCATCCACAAGGGGCTGTGTCCTCCGGATTAAGACATGACTGACAGCTGGACCTTATGGAGGCATCTTCTCCATTGAAATTTCCCTCTTTCAGATAATTCATTTGTGTGTCAAGTTGGCATAAAATTAGCCAGCACAAAATCTAATGCTCTTAATCTGAGATCTGGCACATAAGATCTCAGTAAATGTTTGTTAACTTGGCTGAATGGAAGAGGGCTGAAAGGATGACTTGGGAAAGAATGGGCTTAGTCATTGATAATTCAGGAGTTCTCAGTCCTGTAGACATTGGACTTACATTAGATTTAGAATGTCTGTGTAACCTCAGAGTGACAGAGGACAGAAACGTGGAAGAGGTGATTTTCAGGGAGGATTTAAAGAACAAATTCCAGAAACTGGCTACATGTGAGAAGGTGAGGGGTTGGGATGGGGACAGGAAAGGATGTGGGAAGGCCATGCCAGGCTATGCAGGAGCAGGAGCAACAGCGGAAGCATGGAGGTTCGAGGCAGTGATCATTGCATGTGTGGTAGAGCAGGAGACATACTGAGAGCCCTACATCTCACCAACAGTTGGCCACCAATCCTCATCCAAGTTCCATTTGCTGTTCTTTCTCTGTTCTTTTGTACTTACTGTAAACCAGTTAAAGCTGATGCGGATGCCAGGCAGAGGGGCACTGTAGAAAGATCTTTAAGTCTTTCAGGTCAGTGGGCTTGCCAGCATGGCATCCATTTGAGGTTCTCCCAGGCCATCCCTCCAAGGTAAGGGGCTACATCTGTACATCCTGCAGCCTGGAAGATGAGGGAGTATGCACTCCAAGTCGTTAGATAAGTGGTTTGAGTAAGGGACTGGCTTGCCTTTGCCGGTCTACACAATCCAGTAATTCGCCTCCCTTCCTGTGGAGAACAGAGGGATCTCGATAGAAAGGGAAAGGCAGAAGGGTAGGAGATGTTCTGATACTGCTTGGCTTCTTGCCCTCCACACTCTCCAATGTCAGTACAGTTCTTTAGGAGAAAAAACAAAACAAAACAAAACAAACAAAAAACCAGGAGTCTGGAACAGGAGGACAGGGCCAGTTTAGAAGTGAGGAAACTGGGATGGTTTATCTGAGCAGAGACTGATGTCATTTGGTCTGTAATTTAGCCTGGCAAATCTATCGCTGCAACCTCAAATGAAGGACACTCTTAGATTGCTGAGACTTGAGCAAACAAATGTTATGTAATGCTGTCAAGGTCTGTGGTGCAAGGATCAACCCCCAAGCAGAAATAAACACTCCTCTGTCCCAAACGTGGGACATAAGTCTTCAGTATCAAATCTGGGTCTCCCTCCCAAGGGTCTTCGTAGAGTCTGTCGTGGGGAAGAAATCCAAGCAGAGGAGGCACTCTTTCCTTGGTACACTGGGTGAGAGTGTTTAAGAGAGTCCATGCTTGGAAGCTTGAGGGAAGGAGAGGGGGTTCTCCCATCAGAAACTGAATAGAATGATGATTTACATGGAGAATCATAAATTACTTATAGAAAACCAAGGAGTGCCTATTAGATTTTCAGAATGTTAGTCAGTAGTTGACCCATTCTCTATTTCTACATCTTTTGGGTGTAGACTATAGCATTGGCATTTTGAAATTATTCTTAGGTAATTCTGAAAACGTTCTGATTTTGAATTCACACTGAGTTACACTGTACTTAATATGTCTGAATGAGAAAGACACTCTGAGGGCGTGAGAAGGAAGAGAAGGCCGAAAAGGTCATGGGGAGGGTGTGGTCCCAGCTGGAGAGGAAGCTAGAAAAGAAGCAGGGGAAGTAAGGAGGAGGCTCAGCATCCAGACCACTGAGGAGGGTGCTCTGCATCCCGGCCACCTGCTGCTCTCTCACCCTGGCCTGCTCCCCACAGCCATGCTTCCGTGTGTGTGTGTGTGTGTGTGTGTGTGTGTGTGTGTGTGTGTGTGTGTGTGCGCGTGCATGCACCCTAGGTCCACATCATGGCAGGAGACTGAGGGCATAAGGACACTTGGCCTTAAGAGTGGCCCTGAGGCTCTTTACCATAGGCTTCAGTGTTTCCATTCTGATCCTACTGTTTCTTCTGAGCTCAAGCCCTCAGCAAGCTGTACATGTTCTCTGGACAATGAACTAGGCCTTACATCTGTAGGCACACCTTAGATTTTTGTCAGAATCAGTAAACTCTTTATCAAAAGGTACAGACCTGACAGATAGCGAGTGTACACACTGAGAAAGCCATTGTCCCTGCCCTGGCACAGGACCCTCTCTGGTCTCTGTGCATACCATGTAGAGGTCTCAGTGTAATTTTCAGTGCCATTTTTCTTCTTTAAAAACTATAGAATTTCTCTTTCTTAGTGGGGAGCACAGCCTCAATCAATTCTAATGAAAACTGTCTGTCTGGTAAAGGGACAGGAACGCTTCCTTCACAGTCAGGCTTGGTGGCTCACAGAGAGAGCAGCCAGGCTGCAAGCATCTTGGGTCCTCTGTGCTGAGGAGCTGACTGGCTCTCCCTTGGTGTTACCTTGGTCTTTAAGGGCTTTGGAATCTCTGTAACTGACATCATTTCTAGATCATAGAATCTGTAGCTATGCTGGACATCCTCACTAGGGGTCATAGGAATCTTATGACAGTAATAGGCCTTGTGAGTTCTTGACAAGAGCAACAGTCAGAACTCTTGAACAGCTTCTGTGGGGATGGGGTGTAAGGGGTCCAGGAGGGTGATAGTGTGCAGGTTCCCAGGAGGGTGATAGAGTGCAGGTTTCTGTTTTGAAGCAGGATTGTTAGAACTTTAAGGTGAGATGGAAATAAACGTTTTGGTGTCCTTTTAGAAAAAACAAGCAAGCAAAAAAAAAAAAAAAAAATCCCTCCATTTCTGAGGAAAGTGACTGGACCTCATATCCCAGAGGGAACCAGGAAACAGAGTCAGGGCCGTCTCTGTCCCGTTGAGTTCTCAGACAGTGCTCCATCTTAGATGGCAACCAGCAGCAGCTTCTCTCTGCACTGAGTGCGTCACGTGACTCAGTCCTCATGGATGTTCTCTGCAAGCATGCCCTTCTCTTTGTTGTTTTAAACAACTTTGACATTTTGCAAAGTGAGATGAACCCATGTTTGCAATTAGTTGCCTAGGCTTCTTTCAGAAAATTGACACAGGAGTACACCTGGACTCCAGTCCACATGTGTCACTCTGAAAAGGAAAAGCTACATGTTATGTTCATTTGCTTTTGTTTTGTTTCCTGTACATGATATTGATATTTTAATCTTGTATGTTATTTGATATTCTTCAAAATGTATTTTAATTGCTGTGATGTTGCATTATGTATTTCATGAATTGTGATGCATCAGGATACTTATCCACTTCCATTATAAGTAACAGCTCCTTACCAAGAATGGAAGTGCCTAAAGATCAGGTAGGGACACGGGACCATATTCTTACTGGAGAGGAATTTGAAGTATTTTACATCACCTCATGCAAGTAGGCTGTAGTGTAGCAGTATTTTTGGTAAAGAACTCAGTGAAAGATAGAGCTCATACATGTAGAACTGATAATGTAGAGAAAATTCATGATAAACCATTGTAGTCTATGTTGTTTTAATCAAGATAACATTAGTTAGAGAAAGAGTGACAAATTATTTAGTCACCTTGTGCATCTCCCACATTTGATAAGCTCCCTTAGACCTTTGGAAAACCTTTCCTTTTCTCTTGTCGGGAAGTGGATGTCCATTGCTTTGCCCAAAGCTTGTGATTTTTGCTGCTGGGCAAATATATACAATTGTAGTTACCATTCATTTCAGTGAATGGCTTGTGATGAAGAGAGACTTTTGAAAACAGTTTATGTTTAGATGAGAGAGAACACCTACTATTGTATCCTAAGATGCAATGATTCCATCTCTTGTCTCTCTGCCTGTCTGTGTAGCAGCTTGTCTTTTTCATTTGCCTAAGGTACAGTCTTTTGGTCCTTGCTTGCTTGTCCATACACTTGTCTGTTCTCCCACCACCTAACCATCTTACTGTCCCTGCCTACATCACTCATTTGTTGGTTTCCTGATTTGTTTGTTATTTCTGTTGATTCATCTATTCATGTCTATGCAGGATGATGTCAGCCATCAATTTTCAAGGCAAGGGGTGATATTGAAAGGGTTATAAACCTCTTTTGCACTTCTCTTAGAGGATCCCAGGCATGAATTCATGAGAACCAGAGAGTGAAAACGACAGTAATTGGGCCATTTCCTTTTGGGTGAAGATCTGAAGGAATGGTCAGCACTGACTGAATCACACATATATGTGTTCTATATAGGATGTTCTTAAAAGAATGCATTTTGCATAATATCATTCTAAATGACATTTTTGCTAGCAAGCTGTCATGAAGACATGGAATAAACAAAAATTGTTTAGGTCAAGTTGGGAAATTTGAAGAGATGCCCGAAGGCCATGTGTCCAAATGCATGGACTTACAAAATGCATATTGTAGTATTTTCAGGAGGTTAGATTCATGGTGATGGACGAAAGCTGGGCAAAACTGAAGGAAAGGATGATGAAGGGTAGGTCCCTCCTGTAGCCGAGAAAGCTCTTCTCAAACAAACTATTTAGTCTCCTCATCAGCCTCGTACTGCAGTTGGAATCACAGTTTTGGATAAAAAGAGGAAACTCTGAGAAGCTGTCTGATTTTTCCAAGTTTACATGTCTCCTGTGTGGACCAGAGACTAGCTTGACTCTCAGGGTTTTATTTTCTGCAGTCAACAATACAGAATGCTTCAAAATCCCGAGCTGTGCATGTCTGTCAGCTCTCTGTTTCAAACCTTAGAACAATTCAACCTTGTAAAGGACCCTGCAGATAGCACAGGTTTCAACCCCTTTCTTGGGAGGCAAGAGGGTTACTATACAAACATGATAAAGACATCTTGTAGCATATGGACAGAAATTCAAATGTATAAACATCACTCAGCATGGTAGGGTTTTCTTTATTTCCTTTTTAACTTGACCCAAGTCTAATTCCTTATACCACCTGACCCCAAAGACCTACGGGTGTTTTCCACAAGGTACATTCCAGGAAGGTGAACAGTCATAGAAAAGAAGAAAATTTCCTCAAAATTCAGTGTGCTCTAGAAAGCCAAAAAATAGCTATTGTAATATCTTCTGCCAGGGCAGCTGTTATACCCACAAATGAGCCTGAAATAGGAATGGCTTCTGAAATCCCAGCACATTCATTTAGTTCTTAACTTTCCCATAGGTTTGAAGCTGCGCCTTTTTTTCTTTTTTTCTTTCTTTTTAATCATGCTAAACTGTGACTTTGCTAACAACACTCTATTCTGGGTAGGAATTCATTTTGGCATAATTAAGAACGAAGAAGGAAATGACAAAGATTCTCAGCTATAGAACACATCTTACGTGATTTTATTTCTGTGCTTATCTCTTATTTTACTCTTTAAACATTTAACTGCCTACTGTGTACCTTCCACTGTGTTATCTGGCAAGGACATACCAGAAGAGAGGTCAGTTGGCAAACTGTCTGCAAGGGGCGAGTTTCACCTTTGTTGTCCATATTGCCTATATTGAGCTCCCCACTCTACTCTGAGACAGTGCTTAAAATGCTTGAGTTTCCAATAGACATAAGCAATTATGTAGTCATTATGTTCCAATAAAATTTATTAAAAGAAAACATGGCATGGATTGGCTTCTGCTTATGGACAGCACTTGCCTTCTGGTCCTAGACGATGGTGTAGTGGCTTAGCATGAGCTGTCAGTTCAACACTGCCTAGAATCACCTGAAAAGTGTCTTAATTGAGTAACTGCTTCTATCAGGTTGACCTGTGGGCATGTGATTGAGAGATCAACATAATGTTAATTGGTGGAGCAGGTGGCCTTGGGCTTTATAAGAAGGCAGATAGGGCATAAACATGAACAGGAGATGGAATGGGAAGATGAGCCAGAAAGCAGGGTTTTCTATGATCTTTATGGTTGCTGCCTCCAGACTCCTAACTTGAGATGGATTGCACCTTGGAAATTTAGTCAAATAAATCCTTCTGCCCCACTCACTGGGGGTGGGGGTGTTCTAGGCTAGCACGATAGTGCCAGCTCACTCCCTGGGTCTCCCGTTTACTTTTGAGACAGGGTCTTACCAAGTCCCATGAACTGCTCTTGCAGAGGACCCAAGCTCCCATATCAGGTAGCTCAGAATCTCCTGTAAAGCCGACTCCAGGAGCTCTGACTCCCCTGACTTCTGTGGGCACCTGCTCTTATGACATGGCACAACACCCACAGATGCTCGCACACATGACTTCAAATAATAAAATAAACTTCCTTTCAAAAGCAAGCTTAAGACCATGAAGTGATGGTGCATGATGCTTATCCCAGGACTCTAGAGACAGAGGCAGGAGGATCTCTGTGAGTTCGAGGCCAGCCTGGTCTAGAAACCCTGCCTCAAAAAAAAAAAAAAAGCAAGCTTAGGGACTCTGGAAATTACTCAAATACTATTTTACTCTTCACAAGTGTTAGGACGGGACCTGAGGACACCTGTTTAAAGAAAGGGGGTAGGGGAAGCTCGAAGTGGGGTTTAGGAGTGAATGCTTGTAACTCCAGTACTGGGAGGCAGAGTCAGGGTATCCCCAAGGCTTGCAGGCCAGCCTAACCTACTGCGCAAACTCCAGGCCAACAAAAGACTCTGACTCAACAAAAACCACTGAAGAACAGCACCTGAGGCTGACCCATGGCCTGTATGCACACATGCAAGCACACACATGCACATGCGCACACACATGAACATATATTCATGTGCAAAGAATCATCCAATGAGCTCTTGATTTGAAGGTCTCATAAGAACAATCAAGCCACCTTTTGGGGACCCAATAGGTGACCCATGGATATCTTGGCCTTAACTGGAATAATGAAGCCATTCTGGTACTAGGAAAACCCAAAGGTTATATCCCACAAGCCAGGCAGAACAGGAGACCCAGTGATGAGACTCCTTAAGTTGCTTTTGCTCAGGGGTTTGTCACAGCAGCAGAAACCAACCCAGAGTACACATTTTGTCTGGCTTTAACATTATTTGGTATGTGATGGGTGCCTGATATGTGTTTGTCGAGTATCTGTATTAATTACTACATGACTGAATGCTTTGCATTTGATCTGTAAAAGCTCATAGGCAAATGGAAGGTGTAGGAAGCATATGTGTGATTCGTACACTTTAAGAAACCATAAGGACCATGGAAGCAGAAAGAGGGCTGTGTGTGAGTTTTGAGAATTGTGTGCTCCATGAAATGGATCGGGAAGGTCACTAGGCAGAGACAGGAGAAGCACATTGGAGGTGGAACAGCACTTGAAAGGCAAAAAAGGTGACAGTCCCTCGAACACCGAGCAGAGCAGTTCTCTAATGTGAGATTCCTGGCTTGTCTGATTTTCACAGTCAGTTGCTATTAAAACTGGATTGTCCTTGCGCTCCTTACAGATTTGGGTTTTGTAAGGCAACATTAATATTTGTAAAAGAGTGTGATTTTGAGAAGATATGCCAGAACCATTTCCTGGTGGAAATAATAGAACTTTTCCAATAAGCAGGATCACTATTGAAAAATGGTGTCTAGACCTATAGCTAGCTCCATTCTTTCTGTGCCGTAGAATGGACGAATGCCTCGGTAGAAATGTCCCCTTACCTGTCTGCCTTCATATGTTCCTTGAGATGTTGGGGGCTCTTGCAGCCATTTTATGATGAAGTGTCATATTGAGCTAGTAAGCTAGACTTGAACGAGGGTGTCAAGTTGGATGTAGCTGCCAGATCTACTGCTTTTGGGTTCCTGGTTGGAAGCCAAGTGAAGTGGAGAACTAATTAGAATGACAGTAAAAGTTATATCTTCATACCTTACCTTCAGTGAGGAGGTTAGTTTAATGCCCAGGTTTGTTTGTAGAGATCTATGGAAGGGCTAGGCTACCTTTGAAGGTGGCAGTTGGGAGGGAATTCATGCCTATAAAGTAGGCTGTCAGTTGTTTGGATTCTCTTGCTCAGTCACCAACAGAACTTGAGATATCCTGAGCATCCTTTGTTTTTGCAGGTTCTATTGTCAGAAAAGTGAAAGTATTCCAGAAGCACAGATATACAAAGGTTCTGTCTCTTAAACTTCCTTTAGAAAGTAGTTGAATTCCCAATTTTGGCTGAGACCTTTCTTAACAGCTCTTCTGATAGTTAAATGTCAGCAACTTCAAAGAAATGTCAGTAAATTATCACAGGAAGAAATTGCACATTTATTTAGGTGGAAATATTTTAATTGACCTTAAATTTATAGCAAAATACCAAGAAATTTCTCCCTTTTAATTTTTTTGTTTGTTTCTATACTGTTCTGTTTTGGTTCCTGTTGGCATGATGACCACCTTGACCAAAAGCAACTTGGTGAGGAAGGAGTTTTTTTAAACATGCGGTTATTGTCCATCATAAAGTGATGCCAAGGAAGGGGCTCGAAGCAGAGTCTTCCGAGTGCGAGTCAGCAGCCTGCACTCAGGCTCAGCGTGGGTACTATACCTACACTGTACCATCCCCACACCTCCCAGACTCGGAGCCTATTGCCAGCCGGGGGCTAGCTCTCCTACATTAACGAGCAATCATGAAAATGCCCCACAGACATCCTCACTGCCCATTTGTTGGAGGCCGTTCTTCTGTTCAGGTTCTCATTCCCCAAATGCATAAACTTGATAACTAAGATTAGCCATCATACAAACCGTAGGAGATAAAGGTCTTATTTCCCTTACACTATGGTTATTTATCAGGTCTTTGTTCCTTCTAAAATATAGTGAGTTCTTTAAAGTGGAGACAATTAACAACAATTTTATCCCCGAATCCCCACAAAAGTCTGGGTTGGCTGGCCCTGAAAATATATTTACTTGAGGGAGTATGCTCAGAAATGGTCGGTTCTATCCTGGACCTATCCTTATTTTGCAGCTCTCAGCCCAGCAACAATTTATTGGGTATTTGACTTTGTGTCATGGTGTTGTGGGTATCACCTGGTGTCAGGATTTACAAGTGAATAAAACAGATATGGTGTGGTGATTGCATGCTTGCAAACCTGGTGCCTCTGGAGGCAAGACCTGGAGGACTGAGTTCAAGGCCATCCTGGGTTATATATCTAGACTCTTTTTCAGACCAGCTAATCCAAACAAAGAAAAGTATGGTTGATTTGTCGGAGGGTGCTACAGTTTGGTGGAATTACTGGCAAATGCAGTTTGTTACAGAAATTTGGACTAAGTACTAATAATCTATGCCAGAATGTGGAGACAGTTGATTTTGCCACGGGAGTCAAGAGTCTTCAGCAAAGAGCATTTGAAACGAGTCTTACTGTGTTCTAGTCTATTTAGTATTGGTCTTGAGTGTCAGTAAAAATGCAGTTATATATGTATATATACATATGAGTCCCTGAAGATTTCATAGTAGGGTGATTTCAATGTGTAATAAGACAAGAGAGGCACATGTTTCCTGATGTCATTTGAAGGTTTCTCATGATCCACAGGACAGTGGCACGATCTGAGTGGGATAGACAGCAGTGGCAGTAATGATAACAGAAAGAGTATCTTAGCTACAGATCTTCTTCCCTCCCAAGGAATTGTTTGTCCAGCCTCTGTTCTCCATGGTGTAATTCCATCACAGAGTTCTCTGAGAGTTGGAGCTTTGGCTTTCAGGCCCACCAGTTCTGAATCTGACTCTGCTGCTTATTGTGTGGCAGAGGGTTGTGCATTATCCTCATCAAGGCTCAGTTTCCCTACCCTTGGAAGTGGTGATAATGGGAAGTGCCTCACAGAGTTGTGGGTTTCAAGGCGGGCATGACCACAGAGTTTCTCTTGGTGTCAGGATGTGAGGTCAGATGGCTGCAGAGGCAGGCAAGGCTTGAAACAAGGTCCTTTGTTCAGTGTAACCTTTCCTCCCTTCAAGGTGCTGAGGACAGGAAACATTTTGTTCTTCTTAGGTAATAACACAAGTGTTTACATGATGCAGGACTGGCTCCTGGCTACATTCTCTGCTTGTGTGGTGAAAAAGCTTCAAGATGTGAGGGAAGTTCCACCTCTGAAAGAGGTGGCAGGTAACTGTGCCTGCCAGTTATTGCCACATAGGATTCATTTTTTTGTGAGCTTCTATGTATGTCCTTTGCTTGAAAAGAGAAGGTTGTCAAATTATTTAGATGCTTTGAGAACCCCACAGGACACTTGGAAAACGCAACCTGTGATGTCCCTCAGTAAATCAAAAGATCCTCCAATCAGGAGCAGGGTTTGTTAAATTTCCTCCCATGTGCTCCCAGGAAGAACCTATGCTTTGGTTTTAGGTTTGGCCTGTGCTTGCCTAAAGAAGCACAGTTGTGTCTTCTGTGTGTGGTTTTTAACTGTGCATGTTAGCTTAATTTGGAGTGGCACTATGAAAGAAATACACTTTCATCATCCTCTTGCTTTGTGGTAAATGATAGCAAACACTGTACCCTTCCCCGTATTAGGAATTTCCTATGTATGTCATGCAATTCTCACAGCAACCGAAGCGGTATCTCATTTCATGGATAAACCCATGGGAGTTCAGAGTCCTTCAGAGGCATGTGTACCAGTGGGTTTCAATCCATGTGTGATATTAGGATCACCAGAGAGTTCCTTAAATTGCTGCTGTCCGAGCCCACTCTCAAGAGTCACGAAAGCAGAGTATCTCGGCTAAGACCCAGCTATGGCACTCTGCACCACTGTGTAGTCACTTGCACATTGGAAGTGCTCATTAACTATTCACCTGAAGAACTGTACCTTCACTACAGGGAGCTTGCAGTCTAGTGGGGGAGGTAATATATGCATGCTTCTATTAGTAAGTAACAGTAATAGTCAGAATAGCCTCAATATATAAAATGTTATTTATCCCTAAAATGCTACTAGAATAAGTTGTCTTGTACATTGATTGTGCTTATGCTAATTTTAGTCATCTTTCTGTGTATGTGTGTGTCTTAAAAAGGGAAGGATGAGCTGGATGTGGTGGCGCACGCCTTTGATCCCAGCACTTGGGAGGCAGAGGCAGGCAGATTTCTGAGTTCTAGGCCAGCCTGATCTACAGAGTGAGTTCCAGGACAGTCAGGACTATACAGAGAAACTCTGTCTCAAAAAACCAAAAACAAACAAACAAAAAAAAAAAACAAAACCAAAAAAAAAAAAAAACAAAAAAGAAAAAAAACAGAAAGGATGGAGGGGGGGGAGGAAGGGAGAGAGAGAGAGATATTGGTTGATAGATGGGTGGATTTGGGCAGTAAAAGTCATGCTCATATTACCTATTTGGATATAGTTTTTCAGTGAGACAAATTAGAGATGATAAGCAAAGCATTCTAAGTTTTGTTAACCCACCAACAGTTCACGTGACAGCTTCAGTACCAAGGGTAGACATTTCTCCAGTGTTCATGGAACTCAGATATTTTTTTGTTTATCTGGAAAAGCTTTTCAGGTTACCCTGAACTCACCATCTACAGGAGTAGGTCTCCACTTTTACTCATTTGATACACTCAAGATGGCTAGCGTTTATGTTAAACACCATGGGCTATGATGGAAGGTTGGCAAGCTGGAGCAAGGAATGACTATGGAAGAATCTGGAACTCAGCTCCATGCTTGCTAACTTAATAGAGTGACCCTGGGATAGGGATACCTTAGGGAGAACACAGTTCTCTAAGAAAAACAAAGGCCCTGGAGTGCTAGGGCTTTAGCAGGGACTTGTAGCAAGTTGCTTGTGAAACACCTGGCAGTTGATGGACACTGGTGGTCATGTAGACAATTGGTGTGTTTATGGCCCAGGCAGTATACCAGTACTGATGAATATACTGGTGCTGTTGGGCAGTCCTTGGTTGTCTCGCAGTTGCTGGTGGATCATGGTGGGTCATGGTGAAGCAGATAAGAGTCAGTGGTATGCACATTGTTGTCGGAAACACATATGTAGACGGCTAGGTTGATTTCCCTGGGGAGAGGAGAGAGTGCAAAGAGCCCATTGTCTAGATTCATAAACTGGATTGAGGGCCTGACCATTCCCCCAGTGACTGACAGTTTCTCAGTACATCACTTGTTCTTTCTGCACTTCTTTCGCTTCACAGATGGCAGGAGGCAGTGAGTTTTGCCTCGTTTACTTCACAGCTCTCATAGCCTGATTGAGCACCTGGGAGAGCAGTTGATGAATGACAGCTTTGGTCCCAGGAAGGTTATGATGGAGGCGGTGTGCGTGTGTGCTTTCCCTAGTGGACAGACTGATGATCTATGAGTTTTCTATTTAAATTTAGCCTGAGAGCTGAAAGGCCTTTGGAGGAAATGGGAGGTATCCAAGGTTGTATTTCTCATTCTCCAGAAACTGTCTCTTCTCTGTGTTTCAGAGATGAAAGTTGAATCAGTCTCAGTCACAGCCGAGGGTGTAACCCAGTGAAATGGGCTAATACCCTGTATCTGATTCATCTTCATGGCACATGCCGTCGGGAGGTAGCTGGCTATTTTGCAAATGGGCTTTTTGACAAAGGGGAAAAGTTGGGATTCGTTTACTGTAAATTGCAAGTAAGAAACAACAGAAAATTAAATATTAGAACAACTTGGCTATCATGAAACCACATACTTTCACATCAGTAAAACGTGGAGTTCTGAGTTGAGTGAAATGCGAAACTTCTTGCCGACCACAGAGAGTAAAATGGAGTGCTTCTGTTTCATTATTAATACCATTGTCCTTATTTCTTTAAATGAGAATTGATAGCAACCATAACAGAATATTTTTTTCAAAAACAAATACAGGAGAGGAAAATAAACAAAACACACACACACACACACACACACACACGCACACACACACATGCGCACTCACACGCACTTTAGCACCACCAAATGAAGTTTTCAGAGAAGCATGACTTTTATCTGTTCCTAAGTCATGAGAGTCTAGGAAAAGGCTATGTGTCCATCAAGAGACAGCTTTGCCCAAAGGCTCCTGAATGCCCTCCATAGCTCTCAAGCTAGAAGATGACAATGTTACATTGTTCCAAGAAGGGCCATGCTATCCAGTGATGTTTATGAGGCAATGAACAGGTGGCCTGTGTTTCTTTATATCTGTATTAATGAGACACAGGCCAGGGATGCTTGGTGGCAGATGTGTAAAAGGTTATAAAGCTTAAAAATCGTGGCCACTTCCTTGTGACAGAAGGATACTCATTTGCTGTTCTCTTACATGGTGTTGTGAGAAGTTGGCAGCATGGGGGTGGGGTGGGGTGGTCAATAGATGTGGGTTTCCATTCTTCTACCTAGTGACTTAAATTTCAGGTGCTGCCCTATCTAGATGTTTGCTAGCTATTCTCAGATAGAATTTGTAATTACTTCTTGACTTTTACTTGAGAAGGGTTTGGGCTGTAATGCCAGTGGGGAGAGAAGCTGAGCAGAGTGGTCAGTTAGGTATGTATGGCTGAGGAGAGTTGCCTCCCCCTCCCCTAACCAACCTAAGTGTAGAAAAGTCAGGAAATTAGCTACTGAGCATAGATTTCTTGCCAAACCTTGGGTTAGGTGTGGTATTTTACTTAATTTTCACAGTAGCTTGTAGCTGTGTAACTTTAGCTTGCTGTTCACACCTGTAGCCACTGAGGTGCCATAAGAATAAAGAACTTCCCATTTGGCAGAGCTATTAAGCAGCTACAGAGGCCTTCAGCTGATACCTTGCTCATGCTCGTTCTGGTACAAAATAGGTTGTATAGAGCTGTACACTGTAGTCTGTGTTTCGCCTGTTTCGCCTGCACTCATGGGTATCTTATTGACCACTCTTTCTTAAAAGAAAACAAAAAGTAGATTTTAATAAGCAACACAGAATATAGAATAAACTAAGAACAAACCTGTAGAAAATTTTCCTTTTTTTTTTTCCCTTTCACGAGAAAGACAACTCCTTGTCAGTTCCTGAGTACCCCCCAGGGATGACTAGGACTCTCTGCACACATGCTCCAACACTGTTGTCCATGGAACACGTGCATCCTGCACCATGTTATGTTTAAAGTCTCTACAAAGGGATGTGGCAAACATTGTGTTGCCCCTTGCGTTCTTGTGTTGTCATGCATAGATTGTATGTGTCATTTGTGCATCAGTTGCTAATATGTGGTGCCTTGTTTTACAGTGAATTTCTGTTTATAAGTGAATTTGAGCATAATTTTGCATAGGCTGCACTGTACTTACACGACTTTCCCTTGTTGCCAGTTGCCCTGTGATTCATTTTTCATTGGGTCACTGAGGTTGCTTTTGATTTGTTGTAATGAAAATTTGGGGGACCGTGTATGTGTCTCAGCCACAGACCAAGGCTTGCTTAGCATACCAGAAACTGGGTTAGAGCCATGCACTGTAAGATGTGATGTCAAAATCTACCAACTAGCTAACCATAACTCCTTTAGCTGTGGAGTAAGTGTAACACTCAATTAAAAAAAAAATGCTTGCAATTTTACTCGCAGATTTCAAAAAAAACCAGACTTTTGGAGGCCACTTAGAAATATCTTTTGTCCCTTTTAATTATTAAATATTTCCCCCATATTTCTTTCTTTTTATTTTGGTCTCCTATATATTTTCTTCTTTTCCTCCTTCTCCCTGTCTGACCACTGAAATTGTATTTTAGTAAAGATATAAGATAGACAGCTCTGTTGATATTTCCTTTTATAGCTAAATTTCCAAGCAGTGAGTGTCATGGGATCTATGAATCCACTTTCTCTACATTGATTGAAGAGCCATTTTGGGGGCTGGAGAGAAGACTCAGTTGTTAAGACACTCACTGCTCTTGCAGAAGCCTGGGGGTTTTGTTCCCAGTACCCTGGCTAGGTGGCTGTCACCCCAGCTCTGGGGGATTCAGTGTCCTCTTCTGGCCTCAAGACCACCTGAACCTGTGAGCAGCACACAGGCATGCTCATAAATAATCTCACAATGTTCTTTACAAACAAAAGACATGTTTTCTTCATATTTATTCTTCAATTTGTAAATATTTATGATTTTTATTTTTAAATTTGAATTAATTTTTATTGTCTGTGTTTTGGTAGAATGCATGTCTATGCACCATGTATCATATATATTATGTTTAAAATATGCATACTTATTTTGACAGACCAGAAGAGGGCGTCTGATCTCCTGGAACTGGAGTTACAGACTTGAGTCACTGTGTGAGTGCTGGGAATTGATCCAGTGCTCTGGGATTGTAGCCAGTGCTCTAACCACTGAGCAATCGCTCTAGATCCAAGCATCCACTCTTTTAGTGCTTGGAAGTGTGCCTGACAGTTTCAGTCTTTTGTTCCAGCTACCTGTGCACCACACAGTCACAGATGGATAAAATACTTTACTATCTGATGGGGTCACCTCACTCGCTTTAGTTATTTTTCCAGGAATTTGTTTTTTTTGTTTTTTTTGTTTTTCTTTCGGTCCTTGCTTATTTTTCCATGAACTTTAGAATAAACACGTCTAGCTCTAAAAATAATTCTCTGCTGATATTTTTATGGGAATTGCTTTCCCCTTACTCAGAAACCAAGTAAACTCGCGTTGTCATATGTTAGCTATTTTTCTGTTGTTAAACCTTTCTGTGATGCTAAGGATTGCACCCAGTGTCATGTGATTGCTAGGCAAGTGTTTTACAACTGGGCACTGTCCCCATGAAATCTGGCATGTTCTCAGGAGCATGTACATATTTCTTTACATAGATCTTGAATGTTTCCTACATGTTTACCTTCATACCTAGGAATTTCTGCCTGTTATAATTAAAATGATGCATTCTACTATTTAATTGTATGTGTGTATGTATGTATGTATATGTATGTATGTGTTAAGCTGTGAATTCTGTATACTGAGTTTCTTCTAAGCCATTTCATCAAATTTTTACTTTACTTGAATATTTTTAGGTAGATCTCTTTATGTTGGAGCTATCACATCATCTGCCCCAAACTCTTAATTTACCTTTCTCTCTGTACCTTTAGAATGCTCTAGGTTGTCTCTAGTCATGTTGCTGTCTCTAGAAGAGTATGCTTAATGCTTGCCTTAAGAGTCAGGGTACACATCCTATTGCACTTGACTTCAGTGGAAATGTTATTAATTGTGATGGTGGCTTCTGGCATATATATCATGTAAAAAACATGCACACTTATTTTGAGAGTTTTTATTTTAAAACTGAAGCTGATCTGAAATGCCTATCTAAATCTATTTTAGATTTTTTTCATTTAAAAATGGAAATCATACATTTAAAAAAATGGCTATATTTTATTCTGTACATTTGCTGTGATATATAAATAAAACTTCAAATATGATATGCTCATATTTAGTCAGAAATTTTGTGCATGTGCACAAGAGTGTGTATGCGTGTGTGTATCTAGACTCTGGGAGTTAGTAATTTTTAAGTGATTTTTGTATTAATTTTTATGTCAGATTTCTTGGAAGTCCTGTGAATAGTATTCATTTATTAACATTTTTGAATTTTAATACCCATGTAATGCTTAAAATAATGTAAGTTAATGAAGGTTTTTTTTCCTGTTTTTAAAACTAATTTCATACATACAACTTATTCTTCAAATATGTTAAAGAATTCCCTTTGAAGCTACCGCAACTTGATGTGTGTGTGTATAGGTTTATTCTCCTTAGAAGTTTACTATCTCATTTATGATCTGTAGACTTGGTATATATGTTTTCTGTGATCCTCTTGTTAGATTTTAGGAAACCCATCTATTCCCAATTAATTATGTAGACTTTGTTACTTGAGGCTGTTTTGTGCCTCCTCAGCATTCACTTATTTTCTTTCATCTTACAATGTTATAGTTTATAGCTTTTTGTTTTATTTATCTGCTTCCCCTTTTGATTGATGTAGCCAAAGTTAATTATTTATTTTAAAAATCAAATTTTGTCTTTGTTTTTTTTCCCTTGTTTTTATTGGCTTAGATACATATTTCCTTTTTACATTTTAGTAACTCCTTTTTTGCCTGGTTTCATTTTATATATATTTTTTAATTGTCTGGGTTTGATTCTCAATTCATCTATCTTTATATCTGAATATAATTCAGGTACTCTGGTTGTGCATGTTGTGCTGTGTGTGGGTAGAGAGTGTGTGTGTGTGTGTGTGTGTGTGTGTGTGTGTGTGTGTGTGTATGTGTCTGTGTATACATCTGGAGAAAGAGAACATCTTTACCTGGTATTATACCACCTTACTTTTTGAGAAAAGCTCTTTCGGTGAATTTGGATCCACTCATTAGGTGAGGCTGGCTGGCTGGTGACCTTCAGGCATTGGACTGTCTTGGAATGTCCGGGCTAGTGCTGGGGTTATGGGACACTACGTCCTATTTAGATTCTGGTGACTGGATGTTAGGTTCTCATGATTGACACTTTACCAGTGAAATAATTTCTCCAGACCTATTAATGTTTTAAGTGAATATTAATATAGTGTAAAATCTCTTCTGAGCTCTTCTTTAGAAGAGTAATTGTTTATTATTCTGTGTTTTTTGTTTGGTTCCTTGGCTGTGGAGAGTTCAGTGGTATACAGATTCCAGGGAACACAGTCTGTTTGACTTATGCCTACCACAGTGCTTCTCATGTTCTTTAGATACCTTCATTTATTGAAGTGCTAAAATATTTTTGGAGTTTTTTAGGTTACCTAGATGGTTCAGTGGGTAAAGATTCCTGTTGAAAAAATCTTTGTAACATGAGTTTGATTCCCAGAATGCACATAAAGAAAGGAGAATGGAACCCACCCCACAAAATTGTCCTGTGACTTCCACGTGTGTTACATGGCACAAGCGCACACCTGAAGCACACACAAAAGCAAAGAGAAAACTTACAAGTTTATATTTGAATTTCTGGATACTTGGTCATTGGGGTGACTAGAAGGCAGCATGCCGCCCCCCCCCTCCGCCCCCACTCCGAACCTCTCCTATGCATGTCTTCTCCTGTGTCCTTTGGGTTAGCTTTCCTAACAAAGGTATTAATGTAAAGAAAAACAACAAGAAGCAATGTTTTCCATGGAAATAGGTAAGTACTCAAGGAATAGTTAGGATGGGGGCTGAGTCTCTCGTGTTGCATGTGTGCATTCTTCGGGTACTCTCAGGCACTGCTAATGTGGGGGCAGAAGGTAATGTTAGGTATGCTTCCTATCACTCCTTCAGAGCATATTAATGGATTTATTTTTAAATTCTACTAATATAATTTCTCCTATGTCAAATATACCTGGATAATCATTCTAAAAGATTAACCCATGAGGGAAAAATACTTCAGGATTTTTCTGTTATTCTATTATAATAGAATCGGGATGCTGGGATCTGGGAGGGTGGCAGAGATCGCAGATTAGGATGATTCTTGTGACGTTGGACACATTATATCAGGACACTTTATCCAAATCTTTCAGGGTCCCAAGTCCAGCACAGAGCCGACTTGTTCTAGGAGAGGAATTATGCGGAGCTAGGAGAGAGCAGAACTTCAGCTGCTGACCAGTTTTCTTCCTGACCTTTGCCCATGATTATTTCAAAAACCAGCTTTAGCTCAAAACTCAAGTTTCACACGACAGTGAGAAGAAAATTGCAAAGAAAACAACTGATTGCAAGACACAGTGTGATGTAGAGCTGTTGGAGAGCCCTCGGTGCTAGAGATCCACTTCCTGTTTCCTGAGGAGCCTTCTGCACTTTGCCTTACTGTGCACTCTCACAAGCACTTGGCATTCATTACCTCTTCTGGCACACCCAACAGTCTTTGCTAAGGCACAGGCCTGCTTGCTGATTACACAGGGGAATCTGTGATGTAGGTTCCTAGGTCTAAGAATTGCCGACTTCCATTCTAGTCTCCTGATGAAGCTGCTAATCTGGGTGCCAATGGTGGTTCTTCTACAGGGACACCTGCCCACACAGCATGATTAGAAATTATAATGACGACAATGATGAGTCTTCCAGGACACCCACGTTTTTTTTTTTTTTTTTTTTTTTTTTTCTTTTAAGTTATTGCCTTTATTCTTCTCTACCATAATCACTTGGAGGAAAATTTCTTTTTCCTTCTCCTTTAATGTTTTCTCTCCCTTTCTAAGTCCACCCAAAACAAAGGCGTAATTCTGGTGTAGATTAAAGGTTGTTGATTACCATGATCAACATGTCAGTGATTGTACATTTCTCAACATGTGGTGTGATGAGACTATGCTGTACCACGAAAGAAAATCTTTGGCATCAGGCTCCAGTAGTGCCAAATATGCCTGGCGAGATTTTGGTACAGGCTCCTTCCAGTCTCTGCATCTGTGCCTTCTCGTGTCTTAAATGGGCTTCTAGTTCTTTTGTACTCAATGTATTAGGAGTGTAAGAATCCAATGACGTCCTAAGTAAGGAATGCGTCATTAAGGCTACACCGTTAATGAAGAGGATGGTTATTAAAGCTATTTTTGCATTACTGCCAGCTTAGCCAATTAAGGTTATATTTAGTGGAGTCCAGTCAGGGTGTGTAGGTGTGAGATCCAGGAGGCCATTTGCTATAGGGTCAGGGGAGAACCAAAGCAATAGGCACAGTCCTTTTTAAAAAGGGCTTGTCATTGAACTTCCATCTTGAACTCAGGAAAAAAAAGAGCCACAGGAGCTGGTACTTGGGGAGAGATGCAGAACTCAGGAACAAAGAGTCTCCATGAAGAGGGAGAGGAGGGAGCAGCGCAGGTGGCTGGGGTTTGGATGTGTGTTAGTGGAATGAAGGTTTGGAGGCAACCCGAGCAATTAGGCAATTAGAAAAACGACAGCACTGCCTTTGGACCTGTATATCTGGAGTGTGGGAGGACAGGCAGACACACACAGGGTGGCTGTGGGGAAAACAGCATCCTCAGAAAAGATCCTTCTCCAAGAATGCTCTCCAGGCAGGGCAGAATTTGGTTCCAGAATCCACAGGGAGAGCCTCCTCATTGACTCTTCCTACTGCCCACTATTTGCACAGTGCTTGGCTCCGCACATCTGAATGTACTCGGGAGTGGGGGGGCTACCTTTTCATTCAAGGCCCGATTACTCAAGGAAGTTCTGACTAGGGCTTCTAATGGGGAGGAGCTAGCAAGGAGAAATTATGGTTTTCTCTGCTCCTCTCGAATGTTTTGGGCTCCGTGATATTTCTGTGACACTCACTCCAAGAGACAACATTTTTCTAGTGGTAGGATTAAAAAGCCCATTTGGTGCCTAGGTAGATATTTTAGTTATAGTTCAGTGGGGTCTAAAAAATAGACCGTTTTCTAAACTGTTTTATTTATTGTAACACTTCAGCTTGTAAACTCAGCTACGATGGTGTTAGCTTTCATTCTTCCTATCTACTGACATGATTCCCCTTGTCCTTCCTTCCTTCCTTCCTTCCTTCCTTCCTTCCTTCCTTCCTTCCTTCCTTCCTTCCTTCTGCTTCCTTTTTAAAAATAAAAATGTGAATTGTCATGGAAAATTTTGGAAGACAAACTCCCTTAATTCATTCAAAAGGATTTTTTTTTTTTACAAAGCAGGGCTACTAGTTTCCCAGCCTCTGCAGTGAGGACAAAAACAACTGGACATACAGAATATCAGCCAATCTGTCAATATGTTGCCTTAGTGGTTTTCTGTTGAGAAGTTCTTTTTATTAAGACAGGACCATGGACTCTTTGGAACCTTCTTACAAGGTTTGGAAAGAAGGCTCTTTGTTTTCTGAGAAAGACACTCACTGTTAAGCCTAGTCTCGCTTCATACAAATCCTTCTGCCTCAGACTTCTGTGAGCTGGGCTACAGGCGTGTGTATGGACCAGTAGGCTCAAATGTGGGAAGGTCATTATTTGATGGTTGCCAGCTCTAACAATTAAGTATTTTACTAATTAGTAGAAATGGGAATTTTACAATGATCAATTTTTTTTATGGTGATGGGTGCAATGTTGGCTTTTCACATCCATTCATTTATTTAAAAAAACTATTTATCTACTTTCAGTGAATCATTGAAATGCTTTTAGTTTTTATGAGAAAAGCAAAAAGTTGACACTGTGTGAACTCTTTATTGTGCAGCCCGCCTGCTCTCTGCCTGAGGGGATTTTCATTGGTTTGGAGGTGGTCTGAGTGTGTTCAGCCACATTTCCCTGTTGGGGCTGATGAGTTATAGACACAGAACAGCATGCACCTCCCTAGCTTTCTCTCATGTTACTAACTCACATGAGCAAGTTGTGCTTATTGGAGCTCAGAAATTGGGGTAGCATGACTATTGTAACTACAAATTTTATTCTTTTTCACTAGTATATTTTGTGCATTAGGATTCAATTAAGAATATTCTTCTGTACTTTCTCATCACATCTTTAATTTAGTATAGGCTTTCCTCATGTTTTATGACCTTGATACTTGAGAAGTGCCTTGTTTCAAGGCTTGGCACATCATAGAATCTATTGATTATTGTTTGCTTAATGCTTTCTCGTGATTAGATGAGTTGTATAAGATGCTTTTTTACTGTTTCATGTCAGTGAGTCTATGGGCTCAATGTGACTTATAACTGGTGGTATTATCCTTAGGGGTGACCATGTTTGCTTTGTTTTATTTTATGGTAGAGTGAAAGACTATTTTCTTGTCCTGTTAACATTTTGACACCTTTGCAAATTATGAGCTAGTGTTCATACTGACTCACGATGGAGAGCCAAGACTCAAAAGCACATGGCTTCCCAACCTTAATAGAATACATGATTCATATCTAAAAAACATGTTGAAGCTTTGTGCTTTTGGCCTTAATCCTGAGCCCACTTTATGGATGAGACCAATTTTAGTCTTGAGTTTGTGTGCATCTACTTAGTAAATAACACAGGTACTGGAGTCTGGTAAAAAACATGAGTCTCCAGTGGCAAGGCATATAGTAGGGAATATAAGAAGGCGTGAAGGGTATCTCTCTTTCACACTGACTTCTGCAACCGTCAATTCCTTGGTATTTATGGCTTAATGGATGTCCACCATTTATCCCATGGGACAGGAAAACATGATGGAGGGTGATGGAGAGAATGCTGTTTGGACAATGGCATAGAAATTTCTTTATTCAGGGTCCCCGGATAAAATGGATAAGAGAGATTTTCACAATGCTTTAAGTATCTTTATACATTGAGCCTTCATATTTTTGTTGAACTTCTCCTACTTGGTGCTGTTTTCCAAGGATGCACAGAGGCTTGGTGAGGAGAAAGAGTGGCAATTAGAGCTAGATCAATAACATGGTTTCAAGCCACAAAAGGCCTCAGGGTAAAAACCCAAGTCTCAAGAAAGATGCTATCTGCCTCTGTGGGTTGACTGCCTCTTCGTCTCTACCCCTTGGTCTTGTTTGCTTTCCTCGTCTTTTCATGTGGCATGGAACAATTTTGTAACCATGACAATTTGCCATCACAGTGCCTTGTAGGCTTTTGGTCCTAAGGTGTACAATGAGAGAAACTATGTCTGAATTGTGAGAACGATTATAAAATTTATCTCTTCATCTTCAACAGATGCTGTGCTCTGCTTGTAGGCTGGGAGGGGGAAGGCAGTAGAGAATTGGAGATGTGCTGTCCAGTGTAACAGCCACTCTTGCCATGTGCTCTTCCTGAGTCCTTGAAATCTGGCTAGTGCTACATGTTTAAAGGATGATATTTTGGATATATTTGTGAAATAAAATTTTAACATTTTTAAAAGTTACTAGAGATTTCAAAATCATGGGTATGTGCTCTGTGTCTGCCGAACAGTGTTTGGTCAGAGCCTGGGGAGAATACAGAGCACAGGAAAGTGACCTGTGTTCTTATTCTGAGTCCTAATAATATTGGCATTGGAAGGAAAAGCTCCAACAGTCATAATTTTCATTAAAAATATTCTGATTTAGGAGAATTGGCTGCTTTTATATTATTGCTTGGACTGGAGAAGAATCTGGCATTTGGTATTTTCATAATTGAGAACATAACTTGCTGACTTAAAAAAAAAAATCACAACATTTTGTGCTTGGCCACATGGATCAGATTTTGGCTTTTTGAGAGAAGGGACTGAGTCTTTTCTCTTGCTAATATCCTCGGCACTGCCCAGAAGTCCACACACACAGTCAAGGTAACCAGCTGGCTTGTTGAAAAACTAAAATACTTTGAAAAGGAGAATATTTTATGGAGCTACCCCATATTTACTGGGAAGGAGAGGGTAGACAGCTACCAAAAATAAAGAACATAGATGCAAGTGTTTCTTTAATTCTTGATTTAATTACTATTCTCATCAGGTGTCTCTGTCAACTCAGCTCCTGATAAAGAATCTTTCAAAATACATAGCCTTACACTCCCTCTAGGTGAAGGAGGCAGAAAAAAATGCTGCGTGCACATGTAAGCTCTTCCCTCTGCTCAGATGTTCTAGCTAAAGCCTCCAGTCTAGATTATTCTCTGTTCTCCTGTTTTTTGAGCCTTTCATATACCTATTTGTTGGAGGATGTGGGGTAATAGTGGAAGACCCAGCTTAATCTCAGAAGAGACCGACGTTTCTTCTTGTTATTTTATTTTTATTATACTTCATAATGAGCCAAGTGTTCTCTGAACTAGAGATCCTCAACCTTTCACTATGTACCTCTTTATCATGTAGTGTGCAGCCCAGAACTTGGTGAGGGACCATGTTTTCTGTAATATAATTTTTGTCAGTGAATTCAAGAGCTGTTGTGATTCAGCTAAGGGGACCCCGAAACCAGACACAGCATGGTCTTGTTCAGAGGCCATCCTTCCAGAACCTACCTTAGCCCCATTGCTTTGTAAGTCTACTCATGCACAGCCTCACTTGCAGTAGTATCTGAAGCCTTGATTCTCCTGTAGAACAGAGTGGAAGATGCTGGTATTCCTGTGAGCTGCAATGTTCAAGACCCTTGTTTGCTTCTAGGACCTGCTATTTGCTACCAGTGCTGTCCCTGCCGGCAAACTGCTCTTTGCCACTGAGCATTCGTTTCTTCCTCTGTCTGAGTTGGCCAGTATCTTTGTCCTTGCAAAAGTGTTGCCATTCCTTAAGTTATATAGGATACATGCGATCTATAAACACTAAATTAATAGATTTTTTTCACATATGTCTGATTCTGCTGGTCATAGGCCAATAACCCTCTTCTGTCCCCACTTTGGAGGAGGGAGGGAAGGGCAGTGGAGTAGTTGTGTGGTAAAATCCACTTTATTCTAGCTGTGTGAAAAGGAACAGTGAAAATGTGGTAAGCAATTGCTTCTAAAAAGCTTGGACTAAAAGCACTTGATGGCTCTGTGCTGGCTTCCCGGTAGACTCATCTCTGTACTGCCCACATAGCACAATTAATAGTTATTACTTGAGAAGGAGCAAATAAAAGAGAGAGAGAGAGAGAGAGAGAGAGAGAGAGAGAGAGAGAGAGAGAGAGAGAAAAACATCCTTTCATCTTCTTGAGATGTCTCCTTTGTCAAGCCTATGGAGCCATACCTTTGAATCATCCTCAGAAAGCACAGAGTGAGGGACTAGAGGGTAGATCTTGTGGCTCATTTTCCAGCCACTTCCTATGCTGGGGACAAGCGTTTAAGCTCATCCTTCTTGCATGCTGATATCTTGTCAATATCTCTTGCTGTTCACCATGCATCTTCAAAAGTGAGGGTCTTTCTCATATCCTTGCAGCAAACACAGACCACTATGTAGAAGCACAATTATCTCATGGCCGAAAACATTATGAAATTTGAAGTTAAGCTTGGGGTGTGGAAGAGCCCGGTGCCAGTAGAAAGGATTCTTCATCAGCCTTGGTGACTCTAGAGAACAGGCTGTGCAATGCTCAAGCCATGTTTTAGGAATGAAGTGATCGCCAGCTTCCTCTAAATCCGCTATTCTGCCTTCAGTCAATCCCTCTCCTGCTGCTAGACTCTGTGCATAGGAAGCCATCATCTCACTTACAGTAAAAAAGAAGCCCTGCTTTGAAGCTTCGTGTCCCAAGTGAGCATGCCATTGGCCCCTAAATTCAGTGTCCTAGGCATAAGGAGTCTGACTGATACAGATGTGATTCCAAATGTTATGTAATATCTTTGAGCATCAGCTTGCCATTTGTTAAATAAAACTGAAATTCTTGTCAGATTAGAAGACAGTACATAAAACTGGCAAAAAATAAGCACTTAACAAATGACTGTTGTTTTTGTTATTATCTATAACCATAACCATTTCCCATGGCTCTAGACTTTTATCTAGATGAAATATTCATTGTGAAAGTATCCTGCCCTGGATAGAACCTATATACTTGTATAGTAATAAAGTATCATTGAAGGACAGAACCAATATTTCTATAGTTTAATAATTTCTGTTCACAGAATTCTTCCTTTAGCTCTGAATCATTACTATATTTTGATTTTTCTCCTCATTTTTTAAAAAAATAGTCTGCTTATGCCTACTGTAATCTAAACGCTTGTTCCTTAGTGCTCTAATGGTGGTCAACTTCTGTAATTTCTTAGGCAGTTCTCTGAGTGTGGTTCACAGAGCAGTAATAAAACCTGAGACCTTGTTAGGAAGGTCATGTATTAACCCTCACCCAGCCCTGGTGGCCAGCTCATGGGTCAGGATTCCTCGGATGCTGCAGGGCCTTTGTCTAACCTTTTCTACTGTATGCTTGCCAGTGTATGTTTACCCCTTCCCAGAGTATTTCCAGATAGTGAAATGATCTTCCCGACCCTTTCAATTCACCCAAATCATTATTTTAGCTCTGATAGTAGATTTGCTGTGGACTTTTTCTGTACCTCAGGGAGAGATCTCCTAAAAGTTTTGAGTGCAATGTTTAACACAGCTTTCCCTTGGAAAGCATACATTGGATTTTCTTGTGTCTAGAAACATTTCAGGGATGTTTTTATGGCCAATATGACCCTAGGAGATGTACTTACTCTTGCTTCTTAGAATTTTACTCAGTGAGCTCTAGATAAACATGTTTGACCGTAGCTCAAGGTTGTTTCCACCTAATTTTTTATTTTAGACAAAACTGACGTAGAGTTATGATGTGAGGACCTCATGCTGTATCCTTACAGAGACCACTGCTAATCTTGAGTTAAAGCAGTGTGAGTTCCCTTAATTTTTTTTCTATCACCTTATTTTCATAATCTGTGTCATGCATATGGTTCTCTGAATGCACAGTTAGTATTGGGATGTTTTTGTTTGCTTTCTTCACTTTGAAAACTTTTATAACAAAAAAGGACTTTCTATCATATATGCTACTCTGCAATAAACAGATGATCAATGAACTCGATTGTTTCATTCTCATTAATAGATTGCTAATCTCTATTTTTATCTTCCTCTTGTTTTAGGATGGCAGATCCTTCAGGGTAGGACCCCTGTCTGCTTATTACATCTCTACCCTAGCTGTAGAAAATCCCCTACTGTAGTTACTTTCCCTTAGGAAGTGTTTGATTAGAAAGTGGTTGGATCCAAGAGAATGCCACTTGAAGACAGGTCTACATGAAATAGAATCTCTCTCATCACTGATTTTAGGTATATCCTGAAGAAAACATCAACTTTTTTTTCCTCTTTAGTCTAATAGGGCAATGGGTGCTGAGGTCTGTTCTAGAACTTGCTTTTCTGCCTCTGGTTATAGATGAAGATCCTGGATTTACCTGACTGATCTTGCTGGGATGTTCTTGAGTGGTACTTGGCTGGGAACAAACACTTTCTATACCTCCAGTTAGATGTTTGGTATGGCTAGAAATATCAGACCTTCTGACTTTTACGTTCATTTTGCGCACATTGGTGATGTGCGTATAAGAACCTTTTATTACTATGGACTTAGCCAGCAGTAACCATGGTGAGTAGACCCATCACACAGCATTTTTTTCTGAGTCAGTTTAAAATGCTGACAATTAAATATACCGTACTCTTTTAAGCAATCCATCAGTCTCCCCTGTTGTCATGGTGACCGGAGTATATTTAGAAATGTGACAAGTACACTGAGTTCAATTGCACTTTTGCCAAAACATAGTTTTGCAGCTAAAATTGAATTTCCTGATTGAAGATCCAAGTGCTGTTAAGGGGGATGATCGTTTCCATACATTAGTCTACAAGTCTAATGTATCACTGTTAAATCAGCCCTGAAGGCCCCATCCTGCTATGGAGGTAATGCTAGCTGAAGTGATTTTACTTTCAGTTAGGGAGGAAAAGTCCAATAAAGGGGTCGCTGTGCTTTTTTCTTTACAAGTGAAATTACATCTGAGTAATATAATTACTTTAATGATTACCTCCTTTTGTATTTATCTATGAATTCTATGTGACTTGAAGAGTCCCTTCCCCAGCATTGTGTTTCTAATCTAAGGAATTTACCAGGGTTCTCATCCTCACTTTTTTTTTTTTTTTTTTGGCTTATAATCTATTCTTAGAAAAATGAGAACATCCTTTTGTCTTTGGCTCTGACCTTGGATACAGAAGCATCCTTACATTCCTTCATCTTATTCTTTTTGGATTTGAAAAGAAGTATGGGAATGTTGTTGAAGAAGACATTTTTAGTCAAAGGAAAAGGGAGAAAAGTTCTGCCTTCTCTGTGAACTTGGTTGGACCCTTTCTTCCTTTTCCTCCTTTCTCTTCTCAGTGCAGGGCTGAGCACGGCCGTGGGTTTGAGCTCCTTGCTCAGTAGACCACATCAGCTGTGGAACCTTCATAGTTGTTGGGTCATTGTCACGATCCTGGTTTCATTTCTGGCTAAAGTTTCAGTCTTCTGCTCTTAAGTTGAGAAATCACTGCTCCTGGACCATCCTTGTTCTCTTGGAATATTTTCGTTCCATAAAGTAATAGGTTTCTCTTCTATATCTAACTCAGTGTGTCCACAATTGAAGCACATTTTGAACCTCTGATTATAGTTAGAAAGTCTTGATCTGTTTTGAGAACATTGAATATAATCTTTCTTGGTAAGAAATATCTTAGATAAAATAGCCATGGGCACGACATGGTGAGTGTTTCCACATTGCTTCTTTTTTGTTATTCATTGGCTCTGCATTGCATCTTACAAGGCATCTTCAACATTCTTACTTTACAATAAGAAAACAGGCTACAAATCATGAACATGAAGATAGCTAGGTTAATAGTGGCAACTGGATTCTGATCAGGGTGGACTTGTAACAAGTGCTTCTAGGAAGATAAACAGTGTAGGATAGTTTTATTAAGCAATGGTCTACTGCATGGGGAGTTTATATAGAGTAGTTGTTTTAGAGGGTTTGTGAAATAGCAATTCCCTAAGGATGAACAGGTAGCAAGTATTTCTCTCCTCCTGGTTTTAGAATCTAAAGAAATGTACTCATCAAGGAGAGAGCTTAAATCCCACCTACTCTAGTGATTTCATCCTGAATTCCTTTAAACTCATAAAAAAATGAACTTCTATTCAACTGCATTATAGCTAACATTATCTTTCACGTTAGGAATTTAAAATGAGAAAAAATAACTTTAATGAAAGCGTTCATATGAAAAAGTTCATGTAAAATGAAGCACAAGAGGTACATCTCATCTCCCCCTTTTCCTGTATGTGTAGTGTGTATATATGTGTATTTCTTTACATATGTTCATGTGTGAATGCTCACGCATTTGTGTGCACATGCCTATGCAGGCCCAAGGTTGATTTTGGGAATCTTCTTCAATTTCTCATCCATTTTATTTTTTGAGGCAGGGTCTCTCAGTCATACCCAGAACTAACCCTGAAGGCAGGCAAAGTCTAGCTGGTCAGCTCATTCGTGGGATCTCTGGTCTCCTGTCTCCTAAGGCAAGAATTCCAGATTGTGGTTTTGCCCATCCAGCATTTTACATGGGATCTAGGAATGAAACTTGAGACCTCTTGCTGGAGCAGGCATTGATTAGCGATCTCCCTAGCGCGAAGAAGCACATCTCCCAAACAAAACAGGCTGAGGTAAAAATGGGAACAGCAGTGCTACATTCTGAATTTCACTGTTGTGATGCTCCTCTTTTTCTAAACTCAAGATTACAGAGCAAATCCAGTCTCAACACAGCTAAGTGGTTGGAAGAGGAAGGAGAAAGAAAAAAGAAAAAAGGAAAAACCAAAACAAAGCCAAAATGTAGTTATGGGCTGTCTTTTCTTCTTCGGTCCTCTACCAAAAGTTTATCTTGATAATCACTGAAATTTGGTAATTCTTAATGGTTAGTATCCAAAAAGTAATGATAAAAATAGTTAAAGGTTTAACTTGTAAAACTAGTGATGTAAAAGTAATTCTAAAAGTTGAGTGTTAGGCTAGGGATCCATTAGGAATAAAGACGCTCACAACGAAGCAGGCAGTCACCAGTGAAGTCATCACAGGACTCCA
>NC_034601.1:19870149-19911866 GCF_900095145.1 Mus pahari
ACACTTGAGATGAAAACAAAAGCACATTCTTATAATATTTCTGTTTTTTAAAAGAAACCCCAAATTCTAGTATTGTCACTGTACCCCACATTTCTTTCCTCATTCTTTGGCAGGGGCGTCTGGTTGCTTAATAAAGCTTCCTTTTTTAACTCTCTGTCTTTTAGCTATGGTTATTATTTTCTGTGATCTCTTTTTCTCCTTGTTTAGTGAAACCTCAACTGTGAGACTAGAAAGCAGGAATATGGTAGAACTAGACCCAGCTAGTGCTGTATGAATCCCTGTAAGCAGGAATATGGTAGAACTAGACCCAGCTAGTGCTGTATGAATCCCTGTATTTCACTCCTGCTTTGGGGAGCACTGGTCCTTGCTTGTGCTGCTGTCTGGGACATACATGGATGAAGTTTGTAAAATATAAGGGGGCCTGCGGCTTCTTAGATGAATCGGTCTTAAGTTCAAAGGAACTGAATGTTATCTCTCAGGTCCTCCTGTGATCCAGCATTTGCTCACTCTCTTCCACTTGTTAAAGTTCACACTTAAAGGTTATGAACTTTTCTTGATTCTTCTGTGTCTTTGTTGTGCACCCTGAAGTGTGATCTGCTTGGATTTTAGGTTACCTTTGCAAGTTAAAACTTGTGCAGTCCTATGGCTTTGGTGACTGACTTCTCGACATTGCCTGACAGTAGCTGATTCCTTTCTACCTCCCTGTTCCTGGGTAGGATCCTGCATTACTCGTTTGAAACATAAGGAAGGTTTCCCAGAAGTTTGTGGCTTTGTTGCATGGTTTTTATCCAGAAATGTTCTTTAGAAGCCATCCTTTTATCCAGGGATTTATCTGTGCTCTTGTTTTTCTCCCTTGGCTGAGCTGCTAAGCATTGGAACACAGACCATCAATGCCCATCCTTCACTGCAGACATCCTGCCGTGGCCATGGTGATAGCACACGTGAAGCAAGTCCCTTACACTTGGCTGTGTGACCCCTCCACGACAAATGTAAGCTCTGGAGGCAACAGGTCTGTTCTCCCGTGGACAGCCTGGCATTTGTTGATGTCCACTGAATTGTTCTGAAACTGAGTTTCCCATTATTTCAGTCTTAGTGTTCTGATGGTCATGTGGAGACATGCACTTTTTACACAGGGCACAATCCCAGGGCCAGCTTCCGTCCTTCCTGGCCATTTTCTCCAAGATATCCCTATCACCAGCATTTCCCTCTTGGGTGGATAAACACTGCTTTCCCTTTTCTGTTTTCTCCTGCATTGCTTTATGCTGTCCAACTCCTGAGCTTCATTCAGACCCTCCTCTCTTTGTTCTTGTCACACATTTCCAGTGCCACACAAACATTGCCTAGGCTTATGAACGTTTTAAGGTTTACATTATCTTTAGCTTTAAAGACTTTTTAAAAACTTACTTTTCATGCCAATTGAAGCCCCTTTCCCAGTCTGCCGTCACATAACCCCTCCTTTCAGCTCACCTCCCCTTCTCCTCTGACCAGTGGTAGGACCCCTTGGATACCAATCCACCCTGGCATGCCAATTCACCTCAGGACTAGACATATCCTCTCCCATTGAGGCCAGACAAGGCAGCCCATTTAGGGGAACAGGATCCATTAACAGGCAACAGAGTCAGAGACACAGTCCCTGCTCCTGTTGTTCAGGACCCGTATCAAGACCAAGCTACACAGCTGCTACGTTTATGCTTGGAGCCTGGGGTGGAGGGTAGGTCCAGCCCGTGTATGTTCTTTGGTTGGTGGTGCAGTCTCTGAGAGTCCTTAAGAGTCCAGGTCAGGTGACTCAGTTGGTCTTCTGTAGAGTCCCTAGCCCTTCAAGGCCACATAATCCTTCTATCTCGTCCATAAGGTGACCAGAGCTTCATCTAAAGTTTGGCTATGGATAATTGTATCAATGTTGGCCAGTGTCTGCACTATGCACATGCCTAATACATCCAATGTGCACCACATGCATGCTTAGGGTCCTGAGAGTATCAGGGAGTTGGATCCACTGGGACTGGAAGTACACAATCATCTGATTATGAACCTCAGTGTTAGTCCTGGGAATCAGGTCTTTTGCAAGAGCTACAAAAGCAACAGTGGCTTCCAAGAATGTTTTGAAGAATGAACGTATTTAAAATATCTAACCCTATTTTAAAACTTTTTAAAAAACATTTCTTCATCAAATTTAACTTACTTTGAAAATTTCAAGTGTGATTTTTTTTTTCATTTTTAAAAGTGTTAGGTATATCTATAACATCAGATATAAATATAGTAAAAGACTGTTATAGTTGCACACATCAGTGTTTCTATCATGCCTCACTCTTGGGTCACAAAGGCAACTGTAGTCGGTTTAGAAGAGAACTGTCACTAGTTCTGTTCTTCTGAAGGGTCCTTAATACTTTATGTCATTGACTTGTTCATCCTGCATAGTTGTTACACTATATTTTTGAGATATACATCCCCATTTCCCACCCTAGGTCCTAGCACCCCAACCCTGCTAACCATTGTATGTATTATACATAGTACCCTTTTGCTAGATCTATGCAACAGTTTTGCTTTCTTTTTAAAACATATACTTGGTTTTCAGAATTTGTCATTTCAAGAGTTCTTCTCCTTCAGTGTCTCCTCCATTCCCTTCTGTAGAGAATTTTATTATACAGCTGTGAAAAACTTGCATACACTCCCAGCTTCACTAGAAATACTTTCTTTTATATTTTGCACCTAGAGCTTAATAACTCCATAAATACTGGTTGCCTAGTCATTAAATTTCTCAACAGCTCACATGTTTAATAATTAACTTCATGGTCTTTTTTTTTTTTTTTTAAATGTCTATTCCTTACTAGAGTTTCACTGGTGACTGTCTCCCTCATTGCAAGTGTCTTTATTCCTAATGGATCCCTAGCCTAACACTCAACTTTTAGAATTACTTTTACATCACTAGTTTTACAAGTTAAACCTTTAACTATTTTTATCCTTATTTTTTGGATACAGGGTGTCATTATGTTAGCCTTGGCTGGTCTATTGCTGCTTGTTATGTAGACCAGCCTGGCCCCAAACTCACAGAGATCCATGTGCGTCTGCTTCCTGAATGCTGAACTCTCATATCCACATATCATGGACACACTTTCTACATACATTGTATAGGACATGCATTGAATTAGATGTAGTTATTCATTTGTTTATCTTTTTCCAATAAAAACCTGTCATTCTAGACACCGCTCTCTGTTCTTTTAAATAAAGACTTAAATTGGGATTCAAGAAACTAAGTTTGTTAACTCTCTTAAAAGTGTGTGACCAGTCAGAAGTGACTGACCAATACAGTGTTAATGGTCTACAAATGAAACTGTGTACCGTGGTAGTCTTCTACCTAATGAGCTGGCGTAGTGGCATTGTTTTATAATGCCAACTCTTGAAGGCAGCAAGGTCACCAGTTTCAGGCTAGCCTGTTTTTCTAAGCCTCAAGAAAAAAAGCAAGAGACTCTGCTTCAGAAGAAAAATAAGTGAAATTTGCACAAAATAGGATATTAACTATATTAATTGTGTAATTCAAAGACTCAAAGATAAAAACACAAGGCTTGATCTTTAGTTTACATATCTGAAGACATGCAGACCCTAGCCTATAGTCTTATGTGCTTCCCTAACTATAAAGAAGAGTAGTAAGTGGTGCGGCCAGGATGCCAGGGCATAGGAGTGGAAAGCAGAGGGTAGGGAGTCAAGGCATCAGGGAGAAGACATGGGGAACATTAGCTAAGACAAGTTTTGTTTGAAGATGCTATAATGAGACATGCTGTGAATGTTCAATAAGTAGTAATGATAAATTACAAAGCCCTGACTCATAGAACCTCATCAGAGTATCTGAATAAATTCACATTAAGGGGGCACTAGAAGTTGAGTAGATCTTGAATCTACTAGGACCTGACACGTTACATACTAAGGGTTGGTTAAGTTTGATTCTAAAGCTACCCCACCCCACCCCACTTTTTAACACCTAACCCCAGTTTGTTATGTCCAGCCCCATTCTTTTCTCCTGTTGCCTGCCATTCTCTTCTTCCTTTCTTCTGTTCAGTTCAGGAGCCTGCAGAAGGGCAAGTAACATTCATGTGTGCCGCTATTATGTGCTCACTTTGGGTCCCGATTATTATGACATCAATGTGTCTATTTCTGGGTAGGAATAATGTCAGTGTATTCACATCATCTCCTGCCAGAACGCCTTACAGAGCATTTTCCTGTCATTTCATTTACTTCCTGTAAAAGAGTTTTGTGTTTGAAGGTTTCCTAAGTGTGTTTGAAACACTGTTTCTGATAGATATTAGCACTGAATAATCATGTCTGGAGGGTTTACACTATGTTTCCCCCTCTCTTCTGGGTAATTGTGGTGCATTGCTTAGCTCACATAGCTCATGAGACCAGACCTGCTCATCACCACTCTACTTACTTTGCTGGGCCTGGAGAGATGGCTCAGTGTTTGCTGCCTTTTTAGAGGACCTGGGTTAGATGCCCTGCACCCACAGAGCATCTCACAGCTTTCTGTGGCTCCAGGTCTGAAGGGTCTGATGCCCTCTTTTCACCTCTGGGTATTAGTCACACATATCACATATGCTGCACAGGCATATGTGCAGCCAAAATGCCTGTACACAGTACAGAACAATAAGGAAAAAAAATAGAAATCCCCCTGTGGTTCTGGGCCTTGCCTCTGTCACATGCAAAGATTTCTACTATTACTAATGACACCAGTCACACCGCCCTTAGTTACCCTGATTAATCTGCATGGAAATCATATATCTAATTGTTAACAGTTATCAGTATGAAATGCAACTTCCAAGTAGCCAGATTATTATTTGTTCATTCTTATTGTATTACATTAAGTTATATTATTTAAGGCAAGCTCATTTTTATTTATTTCTTCCTAATCTGTCTCTCGAATATTCAGAGTTAGCTACACCTTTTCCTGCCTCTAGGTAGGTACTGTTTACTGTTGTTCTAAGAATACTAGTGGATGAAACTTCTTTTTCAAGATAGTCTTAGCCTTTTAATGTCCAGTGCTATGAGCGTGAAAGTAACTTGCATTTCTCCTCAGGATTCCTAATGTCTCCCATTTAATTTTTAGATTTGTCTATCGTAGGCCCCTCTTAAATAACACATTATGAAGTTGTGGATTACCTGTAGGCCAAAGCAATTTTACTTTAAAAAAATTTCTTGATTAATTTAAACATAATCAGCCAGTATGTCAGATGATTTCACTGTTTCTGATCGATGCTGACAGGTGAGGAAATTAAAATCAGGGAGGGAAGCAATTAAAAGCTGACAAACTTTACTTAACGAAACCACCAGATCATGTATAAGCCATGGGATATGCTGTATTCTTGATAAGGGTCTTAGAATGGTGGTGACCGTGCAGGCAGGAATCACTTCAGTTTGGATGGGCAGAGTTAGGGCCGCCCACAGTTGGGCTCTATTGCCTTTTCCTGATCTAACATCTCAGTTACCTTGGGGGGCAGAGTTCCACATTTAATATCATAACATCACTTACTGTAAATAAATCTCATTATAAGTAATCTTTTTGCCAGTTGAAATTTATGAAAGTACAAAAAAAGTGGATGAAATAATTCTTGGTCTTCTCTAAGTGGTTGATAGGCAGTCATAGTCCAGGCTTCTGAAAAGAGAAATTAAAAAATGTATCTTTCCTCAGAAGGCCTAGCTATTAGGCTGGGAATGAATTCCAAAGGAGGTCAGATCTCAGTTCTCTACTTTTATGGTTCTTGGCTTGGCATTCTTTGTTCAGAATATCTGGGATGAAGGGCTAAACTGATGTAAGCAGAATTGTTTTTCCTACCCAGCTTTGTCTTATTGCCCATTCATTAGACTTTTTGTTGCTAAGTTTTTGCATCATTGCTTAAGGGTTTAAATTTTTTTCTTGCTTGAAGTGGTAGATTCAAAGCATTGTTTGTTAAAAGCCCATTGAAATGGTCTGTTGTGCACCATAGTCTGTGTGCCCCTACCATCCATTGTCTGTGTGCCCTCACCACACCATGATCTGTGTGGCCCACCATCCATGGTCTGTGTGTCTCTACCACACCATGGTCTGTGTGCCTCCACCAAACTATCCTTATTGTCAGGCATTCTACCTCCCTCTCTCTCTCTCTCTCTCTCTCTCTCTCTCTCTCTCTCTCTCTCTACTTCTTTCCATTGTGGGTTTTATGTATGTGATTAGTTTTATTAGGATAAAACAAAAAATTTAACCATGCTCTTTTAGTTTCACTTTACATAAATTCCAATCAATAGGTTGAGAATTTACAAGTCTGAGTTTGAATATATATATTTTGTTTTTGGCTGAAACTGCATCTGGAGGCGAGAGGATTCTTCTTGGGAGAGGGAAGATAGTTTGAGAAATGATAAATCTCCTCCAGGTTTGGGGTCAGCAGTCCTAAAGTCCACAGAAGTAGTGAAGGATATCTAGCTTCATTGCCAATGGCTGTCGCCGAATTTGCCAGCTGTCCTGTCTCCTCATGGGTTATCAAGAGTTTCACTGCCTTCTGGAACACCTGGGAACTGTGGCGGACACAGTAACTCTCAGGCCACACGCTGGGCCACCAGCACATGCTGCTGACGTGTTTGGAAGGCTTCAGCTTCTCCGTGACCCGTAAGGAGAGTTTTGGGTGAAAGCATGTCTGAAAGTCCCTGCTGCTGCAGATCCTTGCTTAGTGGCTTGTGTTCTGACACTTTGTGTATGGATGCTGCATCTGTGAAACTTCACTGTTTGTGGTAACTTCGCATTAACACTGGCTTTCTTGGTCATGTGTCACTTTGTGCTGAGCCCGCTGATGCCAAGTTCTTGTCCCTCTCCTTTCAGCTGTGGTGAAGCAGAATCTTAAACTAGAGTGTCTGTGTTTTCTGGTTAGTTTTAAAATTAGTATATATTATGTAGTTTTACAGTTAGTATATATTATTTGTGCACAAGACAGGTTTTCATCATGAACTTTGCATGGTGCATACAATGTACCTTAGTCCTATTCATTCGTACTTCATTCACTCCTGGCCCCTACTGCTCTCCTACAAGTCCTCCACCCCTCTCCCATGGACTCTTTTTAACTTTCATGTCTCCCACCTCCCCTTCCTCACTCCTCCCATTCTCTCCCTTACCCCCTTTCCTCCCTAAAATCATTATTCTTATTTCTGCGTATGAGAGAAAATAGGAGATATTTATCTTTCTGAGTTTTGCATTCTTTGCTTAATTGCAATTGCAATTTCTGATTTACATACTTGTTTTCCAATCCCTGCAGTTAAGTCTCTCTCTCTAATCAGGCGGTTTCTCACCTCATATAAGAGGCAAATGCTTGGTATGAAAGTTTAAGGTTAAATTTTTATCTGTTCTATGTTAGCTCTATGACCTTTGAAGTTTGGTTGCTAGATTTGTAAAATTGGAGCAATGAGGACTCATTGAGCATATAATGAAGATGATTTAGGATGTAATGAGTGTGGTATTCTCTAGACTACAAAATAAAGTATAATGTTAAAGGAGGGTTAAGGTTTTGATTTGCGGGGAGGAGATGAGATTTTGGCAGGGCATCTTATCAACTATGTTTTTCTAATGCATTTTGAATGAGTTATGAAAACTGGACACGTTAGTGAGTACTTTTCTGTCCATCTGTATAAAATTTCAAACAAGTTCCTTGTGTTCTAAGCATTCTGTCAGCAGCTCCATCTCCTTGAGCCTAAGGCAGTGCCCTTGGCACAGACTTGAAAATGCGGCTAGCCGGGAGCTAAAACTCTGCCTTTAGTTTTGGGACTTTGGGGGGGACAATTGATTCTCTAATGTTATTTTATTTTTGTTTCTATGTGTGTGCTTATGTGCATGTGTTTGTGTGTTGAGGACACTTAAGAATGGTATAGATAATCTCATGATATTTTAAAACTAGGGCCACCAGTCAGAATTATCCATGTCATATCATGTTTTACTAGTGTGTGTTTGGTTCATGGAAAGAAACGTTGGCATTTTGTATATGATCACTGTGCATACAGAGGACAATCTTCCCGCCCCACCAAAGGGTTGGCTGAGGATAGTTTTTGACTATGTAACACAGATAGTCTTCATCCTTGTATGAGGAAGTTAGTGATGGAGAACTTTAATAATTGCCCAAGACCGTGGGTAAGAGGAAGAAAGGTAGATTGGCTCCAGAGGCCACATGCATTTCCTATTCCTCAGGTCTGCAGAGTGCTGGTTTGACTTTAATGTCCTCCTCTATCAAGACCAATAGATGAAGTGAGTGAGCTGGGTTCCTTATCCTCATGGCCTAAGAGAAACTGAGGCAGAAAATATAGGTCACTAGGCCAGTGGCAATGCCTCGGAATTCATGTTCTGCCACTTATTACATCATACTATATATTCTTGGGCTAGACATCATTTGTGAACAATAATGACCGTTTTCCATGCTGAGTTTGTGAGATTCTTCATAAGAATTACCATTTCTCATCATTTTCCGTCCCTCTGTGAAGTTCTACCTCCCTCTCATATGAGTGGAATAATCTCTTCCTGCTTCTTTATCAGGATCACGGGAGAACTGAGATAATGAATGTAGAAATGTTTTGCAAACTGATTTTTAAAAGTGGACTCAGTGCCCAGTGCCCACAAGTAACTTCTGTCTTGTTCAATTTACAGAGCTGAGCATATCGTCTGGCTGAGCCTGTGACCATTGTCCATTCCAAAAGCCAAAAGCTGCTGGAGGTAAGAGAGGACTGGAGTCTTCACAATCCTATAAGGCTAATAGACGTCTGACCCTACGGTGCTTGAGGTTGATTTCCTGTGGTAGAGTCACAGCAGTACTTTATGGTCAGTAGGCTCATGGAAAGATCTAAGACAGTAACCTGCCCTCTGGTTCACTTTTTCCTTTCGATTTCTATCCTTTTAGCATCTAAAATGCAAAAATCTGGACAGTTTGGGAAATTGACCTTTAATGGACATTTAAGAACCTGTAGTTTTGCTCTACAGTAGAAAAGTCTTTTTCCACAGTTGTATCCTGTGATTTGGCAATGCATGGCAGGCAGACTTCCCACTTTGTTTCCTCCTTCTCCTTCTTTGAGTGTAGTTTTTACTCAAGTAAACTGCCAGAATGGTTTGGCTCTGAATGAACTGGGTTAGTCATTGTGTCTTGTCTGCCAGATAAGTCATTTAGCCCCACCGGTCAGAGAGAGCATTACAGAGGCCTTCCTCATGAGGTTACCCAGAAAACAGAGAGTAATAGAAGAGAAAGGGGCATCTTTAGTTTAACTCATCTTCTCTTCCTTATAGACAACCTGCTGATAGCCGCACCTTCCTGCACTGCTACTGTGTTCAGTGTGATCTGCCACGTTTCTTTCCTAGCAGGTCAACATGATGCTCCTAACTTGAGGCCTTGGAGTAGAAAGCTAATATTAGATCATTCACAATGCTGTAATCATTTGTTCCATAGAACATTGTGTTAATAGCGTCAGTGTACTATTTCAGTGACGATGAATTGCAAACCTAACTTCACACGGTTCTTTAAAAAAAACTTAAAATTGGTTGCTACTGCCCGGTAATCACATAAATTACCAATTTATAATCAAATAGAAATTATAGTTTTAGGTTAATATGATTTTTAAAGCTCATATTTATCAAATAGAGTAAATGTGAAGCAGGTGGGTGACAGGAATTGAGAAATTTCTAGAATTAACACAGTTGTGTGTCTAGTTGGGTTTTTTTAGTCCTATAGAAGGAAATGCTATAAAGAAATATGTATTCAGAAATATATGACATATCTATATCTATATCTATATATCTTTGTTTTAGTTTTACTATGTTTACAGAATGTCTCCACAAAAACTTGTTTCTAGTATGTCATTTTCATGGACAAATACGTCCAAAGAAAACTTCTTGAAGGCATCTCTTGTTTTAGTTTTTGATGGTTCCTGTGACATGTACCTTTAAGTCAGAAAGGAGGGAGGCAACATTCCCCCATTCTTTGACACTGATATAGCACTAACTTTTGGGGGCCTGGCCAACTTACCCACTATCAACATCCTAACAAAAAAGTAGAACCCTCTTCTGTCCAATGACTAATCCAGGGTGAACCATGTCACCAGCTAGGACAGGTCAGAATGCTAAACCCCCAGGGGATTTAAAAAGTGAATCTGCATGAATTTTCTACTTCAGAGATCTAGAGAGCTGTTCCTCCAAGGCCTTCACCTATCACATACCTATTTCCTTAGTTTCCATTTATTAAATGCTGATACAGCAAGCTTTGAGGACTGTTTAGTTAGCTGTATTTACTTTCCCACCGAAATCCATCTCAAGACAAAGAGATATTTTAATTAAACCTTGAAAAGTTACAATGACTGCTCTTTAAAATGGGAAATTAAGTATATCTCTTTCTCTTTTTCCCTACATACTTATTTACCTATCTGCCTGTCTCTCCACCTATCTACTGACATCTGCCTACCTTATCTGTCTGTCTGTCTGTCTGTCTGTCTGCCTGCCTGCCTGCCTGTCTGTCTCTCTCTCTGTCTATGTATTGGTTTGTCAGTCATCTATCCAGCAATGTAATCCCTATCTTTTGCATTTATAAACTGGTTGTGAACTAAAGGATAGTATCGTTTCAACCTTTGAAAGATGGAGGACTAACTATTGTGGGAGCATGACATACACATGTACAACAGTCCTGTGGTAAACATGGGTATTAGTGGGACTGATACAGAACAACAGTTTCAGTCCGTAATTGGACTTGACAGTGTACATGTCAGCAGATATCAATGAGTGTAATCATTGTTTTCCCTCTGCTTTTGATCTTGATCCATTGCTGTGGTGTGTTCCTTGTCCCATTTCCAAACCAAATCTATTTAAAGCTGCACTTTACGGGATTTGAAATCATACACCCTGTTTACTCTTAAAGAGCATGAGGTATCATTTCCAAATAGTTGGTCTCTGTGCTACAATCAGAGCTGACTTCTGGCCTCCTATAGACCATTGGCTGTCTCCATTTTCTACATGGTGACACGTTAGAGGAATAATACATAATTAATTCTCATGGACTTATTTATATTGCCCTGTGATTTTCATTTTTGGGAGATTGCCTTGAATCAGATTAATCAGCCACTCCTTTTGTTCTTTTTTTTTTTTTTTTTTTTTCTTTGAGATATTTATTGTTATCTTATTTGCATTTATTCTTTGTTACTTGGGTAGATTAGGCTCTCATTGCTTTACAGAGTGAAACAGTGAGCTCTGTGTGTCATGCGGGCTGGAAGCAGCGANTTTTTTTTTTTTTTTTTTTTTTTTTTTTTTGAGATAGTGACTGTAATCTTATGTGCATTTATTCTTTGTTACTTGGGTAGATTAGGCTCTCATTGCTTTACAGAGTGAAACAGTGAGCTCTGTGTGTCATGCGGGCTGGAAGCAGCGAGAATATCCTTAGTCCTGATATCACCTTGGGTAACACATCCGCCCTCTCCGAGGTCATCTCATCACCTGCTAATAGACAAAGGCGTCCCAGTTGATCATGTTTTGTCATCTGCTGAATGGTCTAGTAACTAGAATATTATCCTCCTCTTCTGCCATGTTCCCAAAACCCTGTGACTTCATCACAGAGCATTGTGTGGAAAATTGGTATTCTGTTTAGCTCTTGAGTCTTTGATCTATCAGAGAACACTTGCTGATTGGGCTATAGAGTATATGTATCCTGCAATCGTCTATTAGGCTCCTGGCTGTTGCTCGCTTCAGCAGCATGCCATTTCAGGTTAGACAGGAAGGGAATCAGACTCCCTCTAGGTTCTCACCCTTCCGAATGCTGTGGTGACCCCCAACTATAAAATTATTTTTATTGTTTCTTCATAACTGTAATTTTGCTACTGTTCTGAATCCCAATGTAAATATTTTTAGAGCTAGATGGTTGGCAAACAGGGTGCGACCCACAGGTTGAGAAAGGCTGTTCTATGTGATAATGCTGTCTTATATCTCATTTTAGAGTATCTGAGAAACTTACTCATTATTAATATCATTAAGTAAAGGCAAATTTCTCTTCTGTTATTTGATTTATCCAGTGTGACTAATCAGTCATGTTGGTACAGTCAGAATGTCTTTTAAAACCAGAGGGAATTATTTTTTTATTAGATATTTTCTTCATTTACATTTCAAATGCTATCCCCTTCCTAGTTTCCTTTCCTAGTTTTCTCCAAAAGTCCCCTATACCCTCCCCCTGCCCTGCTCCCCAACCCACCCACTCCTGCTTCCTAGCCCTGGCATTCCCCTGTACTGGGGCATATAGTCTTTGCAATACCTTATGAGTTAATCTACCCAACATTTCTAACTTGAGAGTTGGGAAATTGTGAGATCGTGGAGGAAATCTAATTGGTTCCAGGTGTTAGTGCCAATGCTAGACCAAAATGTGTCTGGCTGCTTGCTTATTTATTTATTTATTTATTTATTTATTTATATTTTTTATTTATTTAGTGTGTGTGTGTGTGTGTACTACCATTTTTGTATATATGTGTGTGCGTGTCATAGATATACACCCTTAAGCATGTATCTGTGGAAGCTGAGGTCAATGTTGGGTTTCTTTTGCCCTCTGTCACTCTACACCTTAAGTTTGAGACTGTCTCTCACTGACCCTTGTGCCCAGTGATTAGGTAGACTGGCCAGAGAGCTCCAGGGATCTGTCTTTGTGTGCGCCCTACAAATGCCGCGGTTATAGGTCCATGCTGCTGCACCCAGGTTTTTAAATAGTGCTTGGACCCGAACTCAAGTCCTTTAGCATGCACTGCACGTACTTCACTCACTCGGCTATCTCCACAGCTGCCATAGTTGTGTCTTTGCTCTACTTGAGATTCTTATTGCCTTTTATTTCCCTGATGCTTACAGTTTTCTGTGTCATAAAAACCAATAGCAGTGCCTTTCCTCTGTACATGGAGGTGCAGCACGTTGTATTTCTTAGGAGAGTATGGGTTCCTTGAAGTCCTTCCTGTCCAAGGGCATCTCGTTCTGGCCCTGTCACTGTATGCCACTGACTTCTAGTTTTTGCAGACCCCTTTGAACTATGTGGAGCTGAAGATATTTCTAGATGGCTGTGTCCGGAGCACTTGAGGACATTAAGTAAGAGACGATGGGCAAGGGATGAGGAAGCAAGAGGCAGGAGAGTACTAGCCCACAGAGTGAATCCAGCTGAGTGTTTGCTCTTCAAGCTGCTGGAGCCATCCTACAGTGGTAGTAGAGACTTCACTTTCTCAGACCCATCTTGAGACGGTACCTGACACTAGGCTTAGGCTGAGAAACAGTTGTTCTTTCCATGGGTCTTCATGCTTCAGAGGAGGTGGTAGTCACTATCCATCAGGTAGAAGAAAATGTAGAGACCCCCTGGACCTAGGCACTTCCTAAGTCCTAAGCCAGTCTAGCCAGTCACTGAGCACCAGCTTTAGTGAGAGGCACTGTCCCAAGAGTAAGGTGGAGAGTGACAGGGGGTGGGGGTGGGAGGGAAGATACTCAACACTGACATCTTAGCCACACAGTATTTAGATTTAGAGATTGGAAGTTGTTGTACTGTCTGTGGGTCAGATGCTTGCTCCAATCACTGCATTTTAGGACCAGCAAGATTTTTTTCCCTGAGCCTCTGATTCTCCTTCAGTGAAGTGAGAGTTGGTAGAGAATCTGTAAAAGGTTCCTCAACTCTGATTTTCTTGAGTTTCCAGTTTGCCTCAGCTCTCTTAGCAAGTTTGCAGCTATGCTGATGTGCAAGATACAGAGCATCTCTGTTGTTTAATGTGAGCACCATTAGAGCTTGGGTAGGGGGAGAGGGAAGTGGAGGAAACAGAAACATCTGTGAACTACCTGAAAAACACACATTCTCTAAGAATACCAACTACAGCTTCAGGATTTTACAGTACTCTGAAGGTTGTGCATACATGAGTTCTAAGGCAGACAGAAGATACTTCTCTGTGTGAGAAGCCAACTCTTCCCTTTGGTTGTTTCATGATTCTTGTCCCTCTTGGATTTTCCTCTCAGTTCTTCTGAAAGGAAGCTCTTCAGCTTCCCTTAGCATGATTCTGGCAATTGACATATACTACCATACCTGTTACGTGATTTCTTAATGTTGAAACTCTTACTCTGCTTCATTTACTAGGTGTTCTCTCAGCAAATGTACTTTTAATTCAGTATTGCTTGTAATTTTAATACAGTAGATTGTCTACTTTCAAAAAGCATTACACACACACACACACACACACACACACACACTCTCTCTCTCAAGTTTACCTCCTCCCTGCAATAAAGAACACAAGTTTAGAAAGGTGGAAAAATCTGTTCAAAGCAGTGTACTCAGCCACATTTGGATTTAAATCCAGATCAACTCCACAATACAAGTAATTCCAGAGATAGGATTGGTTATAAGTGGCAATCCTGGTAGACAATGGTGAATGGGCTTCTTAGGAACCCAGTGGTTGCATTCTGAATTTTCTCTTTTTTTAGGGAGGGATTGGGGTTAAGGAACAGGATCACACCGTGTAAGTAATGTAATGTGATAACTCATTACTTAAATTCTTATCTCTACTTCTGGGCAGAATAAGGAATATCAGAGTTAAACCTAACTCATAGCCTTTTCCTTGGTTCTGGGACTTCTAGAGTAGTTGTCTTTTTGAACTGAGGGAAAGCAGAAAGCAGTTAGGGTCACAAAAAGTGAGCGAGTTGTTGGCTGACATGGGCCTCAGGAGCTCTGGGTACCATTTGTTGTTTCTTCTCCATACGTAGCTCTACATTCCAGATGTGGACAGCTAGAATTCGATTTCTTCCAGGTTGTAATGACTGCCACATGTGTGAACTTTATACTTGGTGCTGGTGACCCACTATGAGCTTATGTGGGAACCAGGAGAGGCAGGTATCAGGGGTTGCCAGGGGCAATACCCTCCTCACAGGTAGGGCTGATAGCGTGGATGCAACTTGGCAAAGTTCAGGCAGGAGGTGAACAGCCCCTCAAGAAGCATGGAGAAGAAACAGACCCACCGCACCACATGAGGATGCTCTCTGTATTTCCTGTCTTCTGCTGGCACAGCCTCACTCTGCGAGGCCCATGGATACTCTCTGTTAGTGCCATGGCCCTCTCAAGGGTACTTGATTTCTTTGGGTCTCAGTTTTGTTGTCTCTAAAATGGAATGGATACCTTAATTGCTAAGCAGTTGAATACATCTTATCTTCTAAGTCAGTGGTTCTCAGCCTTCCTAATGCTGTGACTCTTAGGCTCTCACGTTGTGGTGATCCCAACCATAGAGTTATTTTCATTGTTGCTTCATAACAGTAATTTTGTTATGAATCATAATGTAAATGCCTGATCTGTTGGATATCTGATATGTGACCCCTGTGAAAGGGTAGCGTGAGGGGGTCCCGACTCACAGGTTGAGAAACACTGATCTAAATCATTAGTAAACCTTGCCCTGGCATGATGAGGCAGACAATACTACTTTGTTGTTACTTGTTCTGTTTCCTCACTTGATCTGTTTAAGGGCCTTACTCATCAGAGGCTCCTCTGAAGACCAGCAGTGTCTGTAACTACCTGAGAGGCTCCTACTAATGCAGATCCCAGACCTACCCTAAACATCTTGAATCAGTCTGCATTGTTACAAGGTCCCTTGGTAGTTCCCATGGTCTTTAGCATTTGAGGAACATTGCTATAGGCCACACCCTGCTTATAACCCCTGGCTCTCTGCTAGCATTCCTGGGGCATGTGCTCCCCAGGCCCACAGCCTGAGTGAGGGCAGGCCTTGAAGTACACCTTGGGAACAGGGGAGTGTTAGGGTGAAGGGATTCAGCGGGTGTTATCTTTTCAACACCCTTCATTTCCTCACAAGTGCTGCTCACAGAAGCCAAACTGGAGTGGATGCCAAAGTCTTTCTGATCCCCAAATCCATGTTCTTTTTATTAAATCATAATGTTTCAGTCAGAAGGAATGCGGGGCTACGTGTATGATAACGCTTCTTTTCCTGTAATGTGACTGTTTCTACACTGGCTTTTCTATCTCTTACTCAGTTCCTACAGGAAGAATTTAAAAAAAAAAAAAAAAAAAAAAAAAAAAAANAAAAAAAAAAAAAAAAAAAAAAAGAAAAAAAGAAAAAAAAAGAAAAAAAGCTTGCACTGAAAGCCAGGATCCTGCAGTTTAATCAGCTATTTTTGCTCTTTAATGAGGGTGACTATTGTGAAATAAGTAATTATTAATTACTCAAAACTAATGAAATATTTTAGTTTCCTTGCTAAAAAAGCATATGGAAGCTAAAAGAAAGCATATGGGTGTTTTTTGTGGAGCATATTGGTGGATGGACAAATTATGGTGGTGCCAATATGCCTTAGCTGTCTGGCTGGGGCCATGTCTACACTATGTGTGCTGGCATCTGAGTCCTTGTCTGTGGAAGGGATTCTAAAACCTCCCATCTGATTTCTGCCTTGGTTTGCTTTGGGAGGTAGCATTCTATGCCCTAAGCCTTCCCTTGCTTGCATTCAGACATTCTTAGTTGAGTGTGGATGCCGTAAAACCGCTAGGGCTGCTGTAGGGCTTCCTTGCTGATGAGTCCAGTCCTGCACTGTACATGGAGTGAGCCCGCCCAGCTCAGGACTAGACATTGAGAGTTTCTCTGCCCAGAACTACACTATAGGCTATAAACTGGACCTTTGAGAAAGCTGAGCTGGGCTCCACAAGGGACCCTACATGAGTCCTACGGGCAGAGTCTCATCTCTGCATTGTGACTTACTTGCTTCTAAAGAGGCACAGTAGCAATGGTGTCCCATTGTTCCTGGGCATGGTTACATAGCCAAGCTGTAGTCTGTACCAACAATTCTTTTCTTTTGCTGCAAACTTAGCCTGTTAGAATGCTCAGTAGGTTGTCACTAGTTTGATTGTGTAATGCAGATTTGAAGGCAACATTGCATCTTTGGGACTGTACCTGGCTGAGTGTCAGAAAAACACAATTTCATAGCAAGCTAATTTTCTGAGCATTTGTTTATCACATGTATAAAATAGCATGAATTGGAGCCAATGGGCATGAGGAGCTGAGTCTGACCTAGAGCCAGTCTCTACTCAGTGCAGTGTGTGAGCCCATTGATGCCATCCGGAGTGATGTGTGAGCCAGTGATACCTTGTAGGCTTAGGGAATTTGGAATATGTTCTTTTTCTTAGGGGTTTCTTATATGCGCAGGGACTGGAGTTGGCTTTGAAGATAATTAATTGGATTTTGATATAGCAATAAAAGGAGCTGAAGCGTTAGTCTCTGACATGCAAGAAAAACTTTACTTGAGGCAGATAAATATCAGGAATGCCAAAGAACGGGACAGAGATCACAGAAATGTATCCTTGAGAAAAATGCTTCCCTCTCCTGGGTGTGTGTGTGTGTGTGTGTGTGTGTGTGTGTGTGTGTGTGTGTGNGAGAGAGAGAGAGAGAGAGAGAGAGAGAGAGAGAGAGAGAGAATTTTCAGTCTCTTTATCTGTATCACTTGATCCTCAGAGAAGATAATTTTCCAGAATCCTTGAACTCTAGCTGAAGGCTTACCAGATCTCTCCTTTCCAGCCAATTAAGCCACCTAGTTAGCCCCGCAATGCAGCCTGGCAGTGGGGTGCGCCCACAGTCCACAGGGACTGCTCACCACTATTTCTCTTTCTGCAAAACTCTTCAGTGATTGGTGGGTGCATGGTCACCTGCCTCGCCTTCACTGCAGGAAACATGGGATGGTAAAGTAACCTCCTACTATATTCAACAGACTGAGACTGATAGCCTTTCTGCCGCAGGGGACTAGCTTTTATGAACATCCCCACACCAACCTCCAAGCCCTGCCTCATTTTTCTGCGTGGTTCTTTCCTTCCTGTCCAAAGGACCAGAGCCTGTTTTTCTGTCTAGGGAAGCCCTGTATGTCACTTATTTTTAGAATCAGTCTTAGAATTTAATGTTCTTATTTTGTTTTCCTTTGCAGAGATTTCTTGAAGTCCTAGACTCAAATGACCTTCCTGTCCTAGGCACCTGAGTAGCTAAGATTAAAACTACTTAGCATTACCCCGGCCCACCTTTGTTCTATAAGTACATCTTATTTTCTGTTGTCATGCCTTTATCGTTTCTTCTCCCTGCATTTCCTGGCACAGTTCACTAGACAGAGTTTCAACAAAACAGCACATAGAATTATTTTCTTCAATAGTGAATAATAGTGAATATAAAACTTCTGTTGCTTGTATCTGAGCTCAGTATGATGGTTCCATGCTTATAGGGTTTCAGAACCCCCAAAGGGCTTCAAATATTCTGTGTAGTGTAGACACCTCCTGCTTAACCTGTCTAGTTATTGACAGGCCTGAAGTCCTTACCCCATCTGACCGAGCCGTAGAGAGATAGTTAGTTTTGGAGTCTCTGTATAGCACTTAGCAGGCCTTGGCTGTCTCCTTTGTTTCTTTGAGAGGCCATTAGGAATAATGTGGTACAGGTGGCTTCTATGCTGGCTCTTCTAGATGGACACAAGACAGCAGTCATGGGGGATCTGCTGTGTGTGCCAGTTTCTGTGCAGGCTGCTCTTACCAAAAAGCTCGAGTTCCTATTCCCATACAAGTGAGGGAGCCCGTTGCTTAGCAATAGGGCATTTCACAAAAGCTCTCACTTGTGGGCATTGAGCAGCAATATATGGTGTCTAGGTGTTCCCTTTTACAAAGCAGGTGCAGGGCTCGATGGGCTGTGCACGCCTATTAGAAGAGGTGAGGATTACGGAGATTCTTGCCAACTGGAAGAGCTTGTGATCAGCACTGAGACAGGAGGTCCCATGGTGAACAGGCAGAGGATGGAGCTCTCCCAGCTTCTTACCCATGTGTATCGTTGAGTCTTTGGAGAGGAACAGCATGATTATTTCCTGAGCACTTTGACATGCTCTTACTGTGTTCTCTGCTTTCCTTGCTATCGGTCCTAGTGAGAATGTTTGCCCCTTAGTATCCATTTCCCTTCTGTTTCTTTTGCTTCTTCCATCCAAGTAGCCCAAGGTCCCGAGGCTCTCAGATAGCACTGTCTTCTGTATGGGACTGTGGAAGTGTTGGCAGAGAGACAATTCACAAATCTGTTAAGCCCATAGTAAAAATAGCTTATGATCTATGGGACTCAGTATTAAGTAAGATGATATTAACGAGGTTTGAGTGCTGCTCTGAAATGTGGCAGCTGCACAGGCATATTGGCTGTGTTTCCTCCCTACCTCTGGCAGCTTGCGAGCAGTGTTACCATGACACTCCTTGGGCTCTGTTTAGATCAGCTATTTTCTGAAGGAGTCCCTGACCTTCCCCACAATAGAAACTGTTGATGTGGTCATGTCAGAGCCTCTTCAGGATCGCTTTGACTGCTGAGCCCCCAGTTGTCACTTGGAAACTGTAGGACACAGGCACTGAAAGTTTACGAGTAAGAAGAGCTATACAGTATCTTCTAGCAGTGCTCTGTAGACATCATGCCACTGAAAGTGAGTGGCTTGAGGTCTGCTTCCCAGTCAGGTGATATTTCACCTTGTCAAACTGAGCCCCACCTTGATTTCTCTTCCAACTCAGAAGACTTGAGTGGAGCAGGATTGGAACATCATTGATCCTGGAAGTGGTCAGAGAAGGCACCAAAAAGCAATGGTAGCTCAGTGCAGCGAAAGAAATGCAGCAAGGTGTTATAGCTTAAATGTGTGCCTCCAGATTGATGAGTTTGAAGCATAATTCCAATGCCGCAGGTAGGACCTTATAACAGGTCATTAGAATATAAAGGCTTTGTCATCATCAGTGCAGTTACCATGGGAGCGGGACAGTTATTCCAAAATGTGGTTATCATAACAAGAGCTCACCTGCTGTAGTCTTCTCTTGCCCTTCTGCCTTCTATCATGGGATAGTATAGCCTAAAGTCCCTCACCAGATGTTACTACAGTGGTCTTGGTGTTTCAAAGGTTGATTAAGATAAGCCTCCATTCTTTCTAAGTTGTATGGTATGAGCTAGTCTGTTAGCTCATCCCAGATGGACAAAGATGAGGAGTAATGCACTCAGAGTGGGTCCCAGAGGCACTGAGCTGTACCCAGAACCCCTGGCAGAGTTTTTAGGGCAGGGCCTTCCTACCATATCCCACATCTCTAGTTAGAAAATTAATGGCTTGTTCTCTTGTATGGCCTTTTCCTGTTGCCATGTCCACCATCATTAAGTTGCATAGAGCCATTCATTGGCAGTACTAGGCTTTTTGGGGTACTTTATTGGATAAATTCTCATCTTCTAAAAGTTCACTGTCACATGTGAAATGGGTTCAAGTCCTTAGGGACTGACATTGTAACTTTAGATGACTTTTCTTTCTTTCCTCCCTCATCTTTCAGTCATGGCATAAAATAGAGACTGAAACCACAGGTCAAGCATTACAGTACATTTTTGTTGAATTGAATTTAGTGAGATTCACATGAGGTCTCAATAATTTTATTAATTGCTGCTGAAAATTGGCAAATGTAGATTTGGGGGAAAAGTGTTTTGACCAATTTAGATTTTATTAAGACTTCTGGTATGCTCTTTAATATTCATAAACCAATACATTTTACATCCTAATTTTGCAATGAAAATATGAAAGTGAAATTCTCTTCAAATAAATGCTTGAGACTGGAGAGATGGTTCAGCAGTTAATGGCACTTGGTGCTGTTCTAGACCTACATTTGATGCTTAACACCTGATGGTGCCTCACAACCATCTCTAGGTCTAGTTCCAGGGGTCTGGCTGTCACTTCTAGCTTCTGTGGCCACCTTACATGTGGTCCACAGAAAAGTAGATTAAACTGCCATTCACATTAAATAAAAAAGTTAAGTATACATGTAAGTGTCTGCGAATTGATTTGCATCCAGAGTTTATGTGCATATACTGATGTGACATCCCTTCTGTTCTACTTCTGCACTTACAGGTCTTGTTCCTTTTCTCTCTTCATCTTTTCATTACTTTGGATAAAGGTTTGTCGGTATTGTTCATTTTCTCAAAGAACCAACTCTTTGTTTCGTTGATTCTCTTTGTAGTCTTGTCTGTTTCTATTTAATTGATTTCAGGCCTCAGTTTGATTGTTTCTTGCTATCTACTCATCTTAGGTATTTCTATTTCCTTTTGTTCTAGAGCTGTTTGATACACTGTTAATTTGCTAGTATGAGATCTCCCTTTTTTTTTTCTCAAAAATTATTTTTCAATTTTTTTATGTAGGCACTAAACTGAATACTAATCTAGCCATAAAACATTCAGCTTAAATCTGTCTTGACTCCAAAATGTGCTGAAGCTATGGTGGCCCAGAGCTTGTAGGAGTAGCCAATCAATGTATGGTTTAACTGGAGGCCCACACTGCAAGAGGTAGCCCATACTGGACACTGCTCGGATAGAGACTAAGACAGTCCAGAGACATAGGGTAGAACCTAACCCAACCACCCACTCCCTCTCTCCCCCTAAAAAAAACAACCACCAACCAACCAACCAACCAGCCAGCCAAACAAACAAAACACCAGCGAGATAAAAAGATTCCTCCTCCTATTCTGCTGTACTCATAGGTCAGTGTCTTGTCCAGTCTTCAGAGAGGCTCCCTTGGGCAGCAGGTGGGAGTGGTGCAGAAACCCATAGCCAGATAGAATGTGCAGCGTCTAAATTAGAGGTCTCCATTGGGTCCTTTCCCTGGCTACTCCATCAAAGAGGTGGAGGAAGGACTCTAGGAGTCAGAGGGAATGGAGGACACCAGGACAATATTCCCCACTGAATGAACTAAGCAGTGTTCCTGTGGGCTCACAGAGACCAAAGCTCAAGCATGGGGCCAGCATGGGTCTACACCAGGTCCTCTGTGAGTATGTTATGGTTGTTAGTTTGGTATTTTTATGGGATTCCTAAAGGTGGGTGTGGGTGTGTCCCTGACTCTTTTTCTTGCTCTTGGAATGTGTTTTCCCATGTTGGGTTGTCTTGACTACCCTGTGGCTAAGGGCTTTTGCCCTGTCTTAGTCTATCTTGTTTTGCCCTATTTAGCTTTTGTCTCTGGGAGTCCTGCTCATTTCTGAAGGGAAACAAAGGGGAAAGAGATCTAAGGTGGGAGAGGTTGGGGGTGTTGGGAGAGTGGAGGGAGGGAAGACAGAAGGATGTATTGTATGAGACGAATCTATTTTCAGTTAAAAACAAGGGGAACAAGAATTGCAGGCAGAGGGAAAATCTGGTGGTCTTTTCATATCGGATGGAAGAGCAATGTCATGCTTCCTTTGCAAAGACTGTCATGAAGCTCAACATGTTTGCTTCCTTTCTTTCTTAACTACTACTGATAGACACACTTTGCTTAGTTGTGTTAAAATTGCTTGTGAATAGTAACAGTTGCCCTCCCAAATAAATAAAGGAAAATACAAGGAAAGGGGAAAAAAAAAATACAGAAATACACTTCCCCCCAAACTAAAACCACCAAAAACAAAAGTAAAAAAATCCAACCCCGCCAGAGCATCACTTAGCATATTTGCATATTTGCATATTTCCCACATTTCCTACATCTCCCTCACTCCAGGGTTTCTCCTCATGTCTGTTTTCTCCAGGAGTTCTGCAGCACTTGAAGACAGGAGCTATCCTACCTGTGTTTGTGACCGTGGTTTTATGAACTTGGGAACAGGAAGTTAATAGAACCTTTCTAAAATCTTTGTGGGAACACAGAAGGCTTATTCAGAGTCTCTTCATAAGTCACCCTGTCAGTCACCCTATCTTCCCACTCTGTAGGCTTCTTGCTAAGTAACCACATCCTTCAGGAGTGGAATAGCTGATGTATACACTAGTCCAAAATGCCGGTGGGGTAAAGGTTTCATATATTATAAACTGTTTCGGAGCTAGACAAATATACGTGTGTAATATATAGAGTGAATATATATGTACATATATATGATCTGTTCCCTGTCAAAATATTTAACCCAAAGTGCTATTTACAGTAATGAATCAAAATGTCAGTTTTAAAAATATGAAGTGTCAAAGTGTTCCCACGTTGCAGAAAAGTTTGATGTGACAGTTTGCTAATCATAGGACTATTACATCAAATGTGTCTCACAGGGATTTTTTGCTCAACAGTGTCTTGTGAGCTCCTCATACGCTTTTGGTGAGTTCCTGGTTCAGCTTACTAAGCCACAGAGCACATTTGTTTGTGTGTCTCCTGCGCCTCACACAAAGGCTGCTATGTTTTTCTGTAGTTAAAAATGAATGTGTTTCACATCATTTCAGAAGTTTGATTTTGTGCCTGACATATTTATGAGTAGTTGCTAAAACATTTTTACTTTACCATAATTTTTCTGGTTCCACTGCAGAACCTTCCATGCAACTTGAGCATATACAATGGGTCGTTTAGCGTGTTCCCGAGCTGCTCTCCCCAAGGTTTCATGAGCTGTCTGTCTGTTGTTGGTCTTGACCATGGATACAGTTTTGCATCAAGCATTGTTTATATCAAGTGGGTCATCTTTCTATAGGGGCTGAATTTGGACAAGGCAGCCTGGTTTCTTTTAGGAAATCTGACACCTGTGCTATTCACTAGCTCTGTCTGTGCCTGGGTTTCTTCTGAAGAGTCATTGAGGGAGAAATTGGATTATATCAGTTAGTTTTCAAAATGTACCCTCTAAGTACCCTAAGGTGAGAGAAGCAAAGATTTTGGAGATGGAGGACATCTCTGGGGTCTCTGGGTAGAGGAAATCTGGGGCACTGCTTGTGTCTGTCAGTGTTGTCTCTCCTGTGCAGTTTCCCTGAGCTGGGCACTGCTCACTGTGAGTGCCTGTCATCCCATCTAGTCTTAAGGTAGTGTTGTTGCTTACCTCTGTGGCTTATTCCCTGCTGGTTGTTAGCAGGCAGTGGTGCCAATTGCTCTTGCATCTTCTGGTCCCTATGTAGGTCTGCTCAGAAGGTGGAGTTCTCTGCACTGAGACCTGAGCTCAGCATCTGGGCCTGATTTTAGTCCTTACCTGTCTTTGCTCTTCCTTTTCATTTGGTGTCGCTGAGGACCAAATCCAGAGCCTTGTAGGTGGTAGTTGAGCTCTCTGCCTTTCAGCTGTATCAGTTTATGAACCATTACTGTTCATTAATACACTCTCCCTGAATACCAGGAGTGTAGGGCCTTTGTCCAGGGTCTCATCTGCTGTAGTGGCTAAGTTGGATTTTTTTTTTTTTTTTCATGAGTGCCTGTCTGTTTGGGGAGAAGAGAGAATATTCCAAACTCAAAAGTTTTGTTTCTGGCCCTTCCTCGACAGTTTTGTTTGTTGGTTTAGACTCTCTAGTCTCTGCTTTTCCCTCTGTACACTCGTCACCACCATGAGCCTCTCTGCATGCTGTGTTCCTGTGCATATCTTCAGATACGGCGGAATAGCCTAATTCCACACTGTGAAGTATATACCAGGTCGGAGACTGTCGGCACAACAGGGAGTCATAGGCATGAAATTGTGAGAACTGTCAAAAGCCTGTAAGTATCTATAAAAATCAAATGGAAGAAAAAAATTTCTCAAAGACGAATATGGGAAAACAGATGAATAACTGTGTCCTAGATACTAAAGCCCTGTTATTAAAATTCTTAAATTATAAAATTGAGGAATTAATTTGCTATAACTATTTTAATGGCTGAAGTTCACAGGGGAGAGAATGACCAAGAACTGCTTTTGAATGAATGCTAGCTGTACTCTTTGTCATAGTGTGACACTCTCATAATACTGTGTGTCTAAAAGTCTGTAAGCCTGAAATAGCAGTGGAGGACCAGCTTTCAAGTATTATTTGCGAAGTCCCCTGCTACCATGGAGATAGATATACCTGATAGATCATGACTTTTTGACTCTGCCTCTTAAATTTTGTAATCTGCTCCCTTCTTCCTGATGTGTGCCTGCTTCTTGGTATTTGCTTACATTCCACCCAAACCTTGAATCTTTATGCTTGGCCCACACTCTTCCATCGGAACTCTGGTCCTTAAGTAGAGTAGGGTAGCTTGTATTTCTATATCAATATGCAAGCCATGGCATCTCATGGGTGACTGACATTACATAGGCTTATCAGTTGATAGTTATGATTAAATTTGTGAATCCCTAAAATACATTGTGTGCAATCAGAATACATTATGAGGAAGTGTCCCCTGGATTTTTGTTAGAAAGCACACCCTTTTCTCAAGAACTGTATTAGTTACCCTCCCTTATCTTGAAGGAAACTATACCATGACAGAAGCATCTTTAGGAAGGAAGGGTCTGTTTGGGCTTCTGTTTCCAGGGTGCAGCCCGTCATGGTAGAGTAATCATGGTGTTGGGGGCTTGAGGGACATTGTTGAATGCACATGCAGCCAGGAAGAAGCTGACTGGGAAATGACGGAGTTCCGCTCATGTTTCTCTTTTGTCTTCAGCTCATTAATGATGGCATTTGAATTCACTTCCAGTGTTGACAGATTTCAGCAGATGAACTCGATACTAGGAATATGCTAGTGAAATAGACATGTGGTGGTACTCTGAACACCTGATTTCTTCCTAGACAAGGTGATGGGGAAATGAATGTGGTATCTCCTTGAAGATCCTCTGTTGGTACTCTGGGCCATTTGACTATGCTTATCAGTATTATTTTTGTCTTTGTGCCCTTGATTACTTCTTTGCAGAATATTTCTTTGGCTGCTCTCCATTCATAGTTTTCATCCCTGGTCGTTCATCTGTGCCCCAGGTGGCTAATCAATGCTGCCATGTTTCTTTGGCCTTACTTTTCATCCAAATATATTTCTTAATTACCCTCGATCTCATTGTTCAGCTTGTCTTGATTTGCAGCATTAGCCATAGATGGTGCTTTCTTTCTCTGCATTAGTTCCATCGATGTGTTTGTGCTTTGAACACATTGGTTTTCCTCTCTTTGGTGTCTGGGTCACTTTGTTCACGTTATTTACAATGCTATTTCTAGTCAGTGGTGTGTGTATTGTTCCTGATGTGGATGAGAGGAAACAAAGACACAGGAAGGAAACACGTTGTCAGACTCGGTCAGAGTGGCACCTTTAGTGGCAGGCTTCTCAGAGATGGCTGTAGAGACTGCGTTTTTGTGGCCCTATCATCAAGCCTTTGGCTTTTAGAACTTTATGTTTTGATCCTTATAATAATATGCAATCCATTATATCAACTGGATCAAGGCAATTTCACTATCCACTACATTATTAATCCAGATGGGAAAATTCATTAGGGCTCAAATATTGTTTGAGGCCCAACTGTTTCTTAAATTATTATTATAATTATTATCTATTTATTTTTTACAACTGATGGGAAGAGAAATTTAACAGCTGTGTGATTAGCAGGCCATGAAATTAAAAATGTTTTTCAGAGAATCAAGAGGTTGTTTACTACAGGATTTCTCATCGGAGAATTAAGTGTCATTAAGATTGGCCACAAGATGTTCCCTCTCACCATTCAAGTTTGATTTCCACACCCATTTCTTTGCTAAGAGGCCTTTAGCCTTCCTTGGCAGGGACTTGCTTGTGGTATCTTCATGAAGGCAGCACCCCCAGCAATAATGGTGATAGTCTAGGTGGCCGCCATGGGCATTGAGCTTACCAAGTAACACGGATAGCATTTCAGCTTCGGTGAAGAATATGTATGCTCCAGTTTGAAGATGAGACACATTAGCAAATATTGCAGCCCGGTGGCTCTGGTCCCCGACTCAAGTACCAGGACATTCATGTCTCCAGGGAGGCCGTCTAATGCTCTGAGCAGTCATGTTTATCTCTATATCACCCTACACTTTTATAGGCCCGTTACCTACTGAGTCATTTACCCATGTGTTCTTTCAGTCTGCTTTTAGAAAATCCTTCTACTATAGTGTTGACAACCTCCCAGTGAAGCCAAACATGGTAGCTTAATATATCTCAACCTAGGATTAAAGTGAATTTTATTTTGGTCTCCAAGTGCATGAAATCCATGCATCTCAAGCCTCATTACCTTCCTATCTAATTTTGGTAAAAGCAGTGACTCTTAAGGGTTACTATGTGGAGCAACAGTGTTAGTACTGGAAAACCGTCAAAAGTTTGACACAGATTCATTGTTTACCCTCAGTTACTAGCTTTCCCTTCCTCCCCCTTTCTTCCCCTTTCCTCCCCCTCCTTGGTCTGCCTTTTTGTTCTGTTAGGTTTGTTAGGCAATCAAACCCAGGGCTTTACATATACATATACTCTCCCACTGAGTCCTATCCTGGGTTCTACCTCAGTTATTCCTATATGAAACTTAGTGTTCTGTATTTGAAGGTATTTCCTGAGTATTGTGTAGTACATTGTTCAACTCCCAACCCAGAAATCTTCAGCTCTCTCTTTACTTTATTGCCTTTAGTAGAGTCTTTCCCGCATGATATTTGCATGATTCTTTAGACGAAGTTTCTTTATTTGAAGAAATAACATTTTTATTACATTTACTTAGTTGTGTGGGAGTGCCTCTGTGTGGGTATGCATATGTTCACACATACAACTAGATGCATGTGGAAGTCATAACTTCTACTTGTAAGTCTGGGGGACTGATGGTCAATAGGTTTCTTGGGAGGTACTGTTACCCACTGAACTATCTTACCAGCTCCAATTTGATTTTCATACTTGCTAAATTAATCATATATAACCTCTTCCCTTAAAAGTCTATGATTTAGGGAAAATGGGCTTGTTGGCAATTAATGTAGCATTATTGTCTTGGAGATAGACATGGAAACCATTTAGATACATAGTTAAGGGATTTGTGGTCATCACAGGACACACACACTAACTTTTGTTACCATCTGAGACAAGTGCATAAGAATGGACTCTTCTAGAAGGAGAGGTGGTTTGAAGTCTCACTAGCACGCTGACGGAACTTGCCATGTTTCACAAAGGAGACAGGGGTCGCCTTCCCAGGCTTCGAAGTGTGTGAGCTACCTCTGCTTTTTGTTGTCCTTTCTCTCTTATTTCTTCTTCCTTACCATAGTCACCTCGGGGGAGAGGTCTTGCTGTTGTTGCTGTTGCTGGCACCAAGGCTCTGGCATCAGGGGAATGTGAGTAAATGTCACTGGGACAGAACATCTGACAGAAGCAGTGTGACAGAGGAAATGTTTTGTCTCACAGTTTCAGAGCATCAGAGTGACCATGTGGCAGCAGGATGGTTCAGGTCATGACAGTGGGAGCAGGAGAGAGCTGTCACATTGCAGCTGTAGGCAGATTGTAGAGAGCTAGAGCAGGGACCCAGCACCTTCAAAGGCCTGCCCATAGTAGCATATGCATACCAGCTAGGCTCACATCCGAAAGGTTTCATTCTCCAAAACTGCTCTCCTGTCTGAGGGTCAGGGGATCAAGCCCATGAGCTGGAGTGGAATACTTCCTTCCTGTTCTGTGAATACAGCGAGCCAGGAAGGAGCTGCTGGTGCATTCCACTGAATGGCTCTTAAAAAGGGCTGGCTTTTTTTCTATGACAGATGGAGTTTAATAGAAGACACAATAGCTAAAAATGGCAGAAGTATGTAGAAGAAAGAGAGAGAGAGAGAGAGAGAGAGAGAGAGAGAGAGAGAGAGAGAGAGAGAGAGAGAGGTTTTAAATTATTAAATCAGTATAAAGGGATGCTACAGAGTCCTAAATCTTATTAATTTATTTATCTCATTTTTCATGAGCCTAAAGCATAATGTAAATGTGTGATTTAAATTAAATGGTAAATTAAAAATACCCAATTTCATTTCTTTTGTCTTTAATTTCTTGGGCACCAACATTAAATTGCTCTGCTTTTTTTTTTTTAACCATTAAAAAATGAATTGGAAGAAGTTAGACAATATTTCTCTTAATGCCCTTGTGCTGGGCAATAGATCTGGATGTCTGTGTATGGTCATTATGAGGCCTCCAGTAGCCCTGCACTGAGTGGCCAGTGTGTGTTAACACTGTTGTTGATGTGTCTCCCCTCTCTGCTGGTAATGGTAGTTTTTAATTTACTGGCTCTTTTAGCAAGAGCCCAGATGAGGCACTGTAATGTACATGTGGCTGGCCAAACATTTTATTCCTTGGCTGTGAAATCACAAGGCTTTACTTGTGGTCAACACCCCAGAGCATGTCCCAGCAAGTGTCAGGTAATCAGGCAGCAGTGACTACTTAGGCAGAGTGCAGATGCAGAGAAGACGAGTTCCTGAGTTATTGCCATCCCTTCGATTCTCTTGTTCTTGTCTCTGAAAGGTTTTTATTTTTATTTAAAAATGTTTCCAGCCTTATTCTTGTGTGATTGGAATATGAAATTTATATCTTTAAGATGGGCAGTATATTTGAATGTGTCTTACACTGAGAAACATGGTGACAAGCTAGTGAAGAGATCGATTGCCCCACTAGTTAGGTTTTTTAATGTGAGGGTGACAGCATTTAAGATATTCCTTAGCAAAGGTCATGCTGTGTGCACTGCATGTGGAGCACTGGGCTCTAAGACTTGTCACCTTGAGGCATGCTGTCACCAGAACGTCTTCCCCTGTCTCCTTAGTCCTGGTACCCAGCATCCCTTCTTCCTTGGCTAATCATTTCTACATGCACATATAATTAACATCATGTATTATGGTCTTTTATTCCTGTTCTTACCTTATTTTAGCGGACATGAATTCTCTGATTGTCTGAAGTTGCAGAAAGTAACTTTTAAAAATTTATTTTGTTTTTTTTTTTTAAGATGAGATCAATCATGACCGCTTTCTCATTCCTTTATGATCACTACAGGCATATCTTTGAAGGCTTCTTTCTCCTATAGGAACAGGTGTGGTGCTGAGGTCCAGCTGATATTATTTACTTTGTTCTTTTCTGCTTACCTGGGAGCCAAATTTGGCCCCCTGTTTTGCAGGCTTTGGGGAAGCATGACAGGTAATGGAAATGTGCTTCCCCCCTTCTTCCATGCATCGTTTCTTATTGTTCTGTTCTATCTGTATGCTGTGACCTTTCACTTGGATGCCTTAAATATTCTGTAAGTATTTGTGCATATGGATCCCTCCTCAGATTGTCTTTCTGGGAGGGGCAAACACTGCTAACTTCTTTTGGTTTCTTCTTGATGATGCTCTACTTTTGAACCTTCTTCCATGATAGCAGCATGGCATTCCTCAAAGTCATGGAGAAGTGCTATGTGATAATATATCTCATGTATGTATGTATGTATGTATGTATGTATGTATGTATGTAAGTGAGAACACTAAGGCCCCAAGACAAATACTTGCATGTACTATACGATCCTTCTGTTAGATTGGGCTATATTGTTTTGTTCCCTTGCTAGCTTTCTGCTTAATATTGTCATTTTGTCTTTCTGCCATAAGGAAAATTGATTTGTTTTTAGTTAACTGAAGGGAATAAGGATGAGGGAGAGGTAGAAGGAAGAAAATGAGGAGGAGGAGGAGGAGGAGGAGGAGGAGGAGGAGGAGGAGGAGGAGGCAGAAAAACAGAGATTTCCGTTGACATTACCTAATACCATAGAGTACATCATTAGTAGAGGAGAACCAGTCTTTCTAGATTGAAATTGCTTTTATGGCTCAATAAATAAAAGTTGTTTTTGACTGGTGAAGTTTTTTCCCTAGATGTTGTCCATGTAGTATATGACCAATTTGCTATCGATGAAAATAGCATAAATGTAATAGTTGATATATGAATATAATGCTAGTAAATAGTTAAACATAAGCGTTCTCAGTTGTATTGTTTAACTTAACTTTTGGGATAAGGATGCTGTCAGTGTAAAGACATCTTCTTGTTATAGGCACCTTGCATGTTTGGCCATTGCTTCCTAAATTGTCTGCTCTTCAAATGGCCTCTTTACTTCAGGAATCTCTGCTCCTTAGTCCATTTCTTTTGAGGAATGGCCTTGCATGTACAGTAAATTTAACTGTAGGAACGTTCAAAGAAACAAATCTAACTGTCATTCATGCTATGCTCAATTTGGATTTTGTCAAATTAATATTGTATTGGAATAGTTTTGTCCATAATATCCTATACTCTAAGGATTTTTTGACCACCCTGAGTTCGGTGTTCAAATCTTTAAGGGTCACCCTGAGTGAAATTATGAAGTCATTTTGGATAAACTGTAGACCTCTACCTGCTTGGCCTCCCCACAGGAGGTAAAATGTTGGTAGAAGGAAACCATTTAGAGTCTGGTTTAAAGCAGGAAAAAGACACCGTTGCCCTGGCAGACCAACATTTGACTTTGACCTTTAACCCATATGGTTTTCTGAAAACATCTTGGTTTTCAAACTCTTGTTACTTATTGGTGCTAGCCTTTTCTCGATCAAAAATATTCTCAGAAAAGACACAACCAACCAAGCACACAGGTTTCAGAGCTTTTAGACTCTGAAACCTGTATTTTGTATTCTTTTGTATTCAGTATCAGTGCTTGTGAAGAATTAGCCTTTTATTTAACTATTTGGAAATAGTCACTTCCCATCCTGGCATTTTCTATTTGATTGTTTGGAATTCTAACCGTTTAGTTAGGTGGAATGATCCTTGGAGATCTCCCGAATCCCTTGCCTATAGATGATGAAACTGAGGCTGGTTGACAACTTCCTCTAGGCTCTGTCCTTGTTAGGGACAAGACCAGTATGAAACGGAAACCTTTCTCTTCCCTTCCTTTTACCTATTTTGCACCTTAAAATAAGACACAACCAAAAGAAACAAAATGGACGTCACCATTTCATCGGTTAGGTTGTAGACACATACATAGGAGATAGGTAGGTAGGCAGATAAAAGTCTATGCTTCAGAAGTCCCTTAGCCTGGAGAAGAGTCTCCACAGGACTTCAGCTGTTCCCATTTTAAAAGGTTTGTTCTAACCTCACACTTCTGTTTTGGTCCATCTAAAAAGCAATGAGTGAAGCAGTAGGTAACACCCTGTACTGTCTGTCTGTCTGTCTGTCTGTCTGTCTGTCTGTCATACCATAGGCAAACACTGATCCTTTATCATGTGTCATTCTTAACTTGTGCTGTAAGAATCTGATACTAAGTGGTGGTGTGGTGGACCATCGCTTACTTGTGTGTCTTAGGGTGATTTCTTCCTAGTGCTGGCTCCATTGTCTTGGTTGAAAGTTGTGGCCCAGCTCTCCATAGACAGACAAGGATGGTGAGCTCTAGGGTTTGCTTGTTTGTTTGTTTTTATTTTTATTTCTATTTATTTATTTATTTATTTGCTAATTTTAATCAAGTCAGAGTAAACCCAAAATATAATTAGCACATGCCTTGGTTTCCTGACACCTGTAGAAGGATTTGATGAGTTAGGTAATATGGGCAAGATCTGTTGTTTAAATTCCTCATTAAACAAATTGGTTTGGAATCTGATGCAGTATGCCATGAACGGAAGGGCATCGATCACCCCTAGGAGTGGGTAAGAGTTCTGGGCTGCATGTTTCTGGAAATAAAGAGCATGATAAAGTGAAGAGCTCCAAAGCTTGTGCTCCTGGTCTTCTTTGCCCACTGAGGTAGTTGTAGGGATTGAGTAAGGTAGTGGATATGGAACCTGCCCTCTGTGAAAGGCACGTTATTACCAGGAATCGCAAACGCTCTGCTGCCTGTCTGTTAACACAGTTCTGTCTGAAGCACTTGGCCTCTATGGCTGCACGTGATTTTGACAGCACTTTTCATCAGTGAATAGTTCCAAAGCATTGTGAAACAGAGGCCTTTGGCTCATCCATGTCCCTCAGACTGACTGATGGCATGGTTTTAGGCACAGCCCTTCTCTTCCCAGGCCCAAGCCTTCCATTGTAGATGAAACAATGGGTTCAGGTTGACTATAATAAGGCTCCTCTTCTGACACTTGTGATTATTTCAAGTCATTTTTTTGGGGGGAGGACTTACAAGCTCAGTCACTAGTTATTAATCTTCATCTCACAGAGAAGGAGTTTCAGAAGCACAGGCGCTCTAGTCAGCTCTTTAAGACTGCATAGCTAGTAAACAGTGCCATTAGCATTCAAACCTAGCTCTTGATAGGGTTAGGGTTAGGGTTAGGGTTAGGGTTAGGGTTAATATTAGGTTTAAGGTTAAGATTAGGGTTAGGGTTAGTGTTATGTTTAAGGTTAGGGTTAAGTTTATGGTTAGGGTTAGGGTTAGTGTTAAGGTTAGGGTTACGGTTAATGTGAGGGTTAGGCTGAGGGTTAGGGTTAGGCTGAGGGTTAGGGTTAGGGATGTATGACACATACATACACACTCTCTCACACACACACACATGAGGACAAAGATTCTTTTCAGTGTATTCTCTTCCTGTCTCAGCTGCTACATCAGTAGAGTCCCTCCTTAGCTTATCAGTAGCATGATTATCAGCCAGCTCAATAGGTTTTCAGTTGGCCTTGTCCTTTACAGTTACCCTTACATCATCTTTTTTTTTTTTTTTTTTTTTTAAGATTGATTTACATTCATTGGTATTTTGTTTGCATGTATGTCTGTTTCAGGGTGTCAGATCTACCAGAACTGGCATTATGGACAATTGTGTGCTGCTATGTGCATGTTGGGAAATGAACCCAGGGCCTGGAAAAGAGCAGCCAGTGCTCTTAAGCCCTGAGCCATCTCCCCAGCCCTTCCAGCATCTTGATTGCAGACTTTCACTATTGCAATATGTACTCCCAGTGGTGCTCAGAGCTCCTTTAGAGGTCATGTCCTGATGGATGAACATATTGTGGGTTTTTTTTTGCCTGTTCTTTTGATTCTTTGAACCCCTCAGGGAGACCTCTTCTGGCATCTACAGCAATGGGGTTTGGCAAAGCTGGCTTCACATTGCCCCACACAGGATAGGTAAGGGCATTTGAGGAGGCTGCTCTGGCTTGAATCTAAACTCTTCTCTCCCCGGGGACACAGCTTCAAGTTGTGGCCTGCTCGTTTTGCACATGGCTTGTATGCAGACCCTGTTTTTTCTCAGTATAATTCAACTAAGTGTCTTCTGGGTGCTTCTTCCGTGGTTGTTGTTCCTGTGAGAGTCTAAGTTTTTAGGGGCGGATCAGACACAAGTCAAGAATTTTGTAGAGAATCGCCTCTGGTAGAGTCATACCTGTTGACATCAAGAGAGAGCTTACTTTTGGACGACCAGGAAGCTGACAAAAATATTACCAGCTTGGGGGTGGTGGTGGTGCATATTTGAAGTCTCCTCTTAGCACCCTTTCTTATTGTTAACATACTCAGTGTCTTTGTTTCCCCAATAACACCTCAGAAATAACCTTTATATTCAAATAACTGGCTTATATTAGATTTATTATCTAGGTAAGAATTTTTTAGTATCTGTGTTGGACACTGAGCCTACCTTAGAGAATGCTAACATGGATCAGATCCCCTGCCTACCCTCTGCGACCTAATGCCCTGAAGTGGGAATCACAGTCAGTAATATTGGAATCACAGAGAACAGGTAAAAGTCCTCTTCTTGCAAACTTTGGTGTAGGGGACAAAGCTGTTGCATGCAGACCTGTGGACATCCTTTAACAACTGTGGATGTCACCCATAGTCTTGAAGATGCTGTGGCATTTGTAAGAGCTGTGCTTCAAGGGCATGATGTGCTGCTGTGGACAAGTACAAATTGTTAATTCTGACCTCAGTTGAGGGAGGAGCACCTTTCTTGTCCAGGAAGGTAAAGAGTGGTCAGCCCAGGTGTTTCTCAGGTTTAGAGAGGAAGAACCTTTGGAATTCGTGAGTGTCTTATGGAACTATATAAACTCAGAATTTTATTCTCCCTGTATTAGTATAGAGAGACCATGGTTCTTCTCTCTCTCTCTCTCTCTCTCTCTCTCTCTCTCTCTCTCTCTCTCTCTCTCTCTCTCTCTCTCTCTCTCACACACACACACACACACACACACACACACACACACACACACGAGGACAAAGATTATTTTCAGTGTATTCTCTTCCTGTCTCAGCTACTACATCAGTAGTGGAAGTAGCAGCATATGACTTTGGTAGTAACTGTAATGAGGCAAGAAAAATGTCTTTTGAGTTTATTACACAGATTTAAACTATTCAGTACCTTTCATGTGTACACAATTCTTTGAATCAAATAAGTAAACAGAATACTTTTCATGATATTCTTTTTTTTAATCTCCCCACACACACATAAATTTTATTTTTTTATTCACTTTATAGCCTGCTCACTGGTCTCCCTCCTGGTCCCCCTTCCCACAATTCTTCCTCCATCCTCCCTCCCTTTCCCCTCTGAGTAATAATCTTATATAGCAAGAAAATGATCAGCCTTTAAAAGAGTGTGTGTGTGTGTGCCTTGTGAATTAGAGACGGAGACACACATAGGGAACACACATAGAAACAGAGACCGAGGCAGAGAGAGATTGGTGTGTTTTTCTTGTGTCCCATGCATATGGTTTTTGGATTGTTGGAATAGAGAAGAGGGTCAGTATAGCCAGAGATGTTGCTCATAGCTGTTTAAGTTATGTCTTACAAGTTGGCTGAAAACCAGCATCTTTACTTGCTATGTAAAATGAGGTCCAGTTTTTTGTCACTTGATTTTTTTCCTCCCTATTTTTCACATAAGTACTTAATCCTTATCAGAGGACTAGTTATGGAAATATGTAACTTGTTTGTTTTCTCTGAAAGCACACTTAGGCTATTTGTGGAGCCGGACACAGAAATAACTACATATAATTATACTGCTGGCCATTATGGGATGGTGTATGCCAACCAGAAGTATACATGCTATTTGTAGGAGATGCTAGTAGAATGGGGAGGATCAAGGTAAGCAATGTGTGAAAAACCTAGAGTGTCCATTTTCTTAGGAAGCTTCATTAATACATAACTTGAAGAACTGAAAGTAGTCTGATATCTCACTGGACTTTGTGTGCTTCTAGAATTACATAATCATAACTCGTATCACTTTCAAATGGGCCACCTTAAGTTAACTGCTGTACTCACAGGTTATGCCTCATTTTCCCCAAGCCTCCCTCCATTGCTTACCAAACACCTGCCCCCTTGTCTACACTCTGCTTTGTGAGATTGCCTGCTCTGCACTTTGTGTCTAATGCAACCCAACAGTTGTCCTTTGTGGTTGGCTTCCTGATCCTAGTATGCTTATTTTTAATTTTAAATGTAAGGATATTTTGCTTGAATGCATGTCTGTGACCCACATGTATGCCCGGAATCTGCAGAGTCCAAAGGAGAGTGTCAAATGTCTTAAAATTGGAGTTACAAACTGCTAGAAGCTTCCCCGTGGGTGCTAGGAATGGAGTCCCAGTATTCTGGAATAGCAGCAAGTCCCCATGACTGAATCATTGATGTCTCCAGCCCTATCACTTAGTATATTTTTAAGGCTCATCTATATTGTAGCATCATGAGATAGCTTTTGAAAATAAAGTTTGTTATGTTTTTGTGTGTTTATTTCTGCATTTTGTGTGTGCATGTATGTGCATGTGTGTGTGTGTGTGTGTGTGTGTGTGTGTGTGCATGAGAGAGAGAGAGAGAGAGAGAGAGAGAGAGAGAGAGAGAGAGAGAGAATGTATTTCATGCATGTATGTCTATGCAGCACATGCTTGCCTGGAGAACTGGAGTTAAAGAGAGTTTTGAGCCATCATCCATCTGGGTGCTGGGATCCAAACTTGCATCTTTTCAAGAGCAGCCTATGTTCTTCACTGCTGAGCCATGCCTTCAGACCCATGCTTTTGAGGGTGAAGAATGGAAGTTGTACCAGTCAGCTTTGTTTTACTATAATGAAGGATCTGAAATTGGCTAAGAACAGCAGTTTATTTAACTTAGGGTTTGAGGAGGGCAAGGGATGGTCTTTGGTGATGAATTTCTTGCTGGCATACAGTGTCCCTCCTCTCCCGTGGGTTATTTAATCTAATATTTATTCTCTGCTTGCTGAGATCATGCTTTTGTGTTTGCAAGTTTGACTTCCAGTCTCGTGGCTATTATTATTATTTTTTTTTATCATGAGTTAAAGAATATTATAAAGGATTATAAGATTCTTATTTTTTTTTTTAAGCAGTGAGCAAAGGCAACAACATAACTCAGAAAAAGGTATGAGAGGCGTCTGTTAGGAATTTCAATATTCAAGAAACAATAGGAATTAGGAAGGTTTTAGGCACTGTGACTTGGCCTCACCAATGACTGGAGAGGGTGACTCAGGTCCTTAGTGTGTTCTCAGTAGATTACACAGTGTGTACATGCACACAAACACATGGATGTATCCCCCTGCTTCACCACCATTTCTTACCATCTTTTATCTGATGATTTCTTTTCCTTGTGCCTTCCTAAATATTACATCCACTGGGACCTAATTACAGCTGTTCAAAATGTACAGAACATCAGAATACTTGTGGACTCCAATGTTATCTTTAGCTCTCACAAAGTCTTAGGCACTAATTATAGGCATCCGTTGCACAGACAGGTATAGAAACTCTTCTAAGTTTGTTGTCAGATTGCAGTGAGGAGAAGGCAAGGAAATAGCTCTCATTAGCGTCTGAATTTCTGGTAAAATTTCTCCCCAGAGTTGATAATCTTGCAGACATTGACTTCAGGTTCTAAAGGAAACATCCAGAGCCCAACCTCATCTTTCCTTTCCACGAGGGTTTCAGTTAGTGCTAAAATTTCAGGAAAGGGTTGTTTCTCAGAATATAACAGGGAAGCTTTTATAGGAAATGCGTTCTTTGATGCTTTGTTGAACAGCCATGTTTGAAGGGCAATTTAATCCACCACACTCTAGCTCATCTTAGCATTTTCTGGAACTTTAAGAGCAATTGCTGTCATTGATATGTAACTGAGCACTGCTGTTTGCAATTACATATGTACAGCATATGAAAACATTATACTCGCCAGTGGTTGCTTACTTGTAGAGAACAAGGAAACAGAATGAAAATGCAATGTAGGAAAAATAAACTTTAATATGCCCTTGATTATGCTTTTTCTGTCAGTTAACTTTTTTTTATGTTTCCTGGTAACACTGAAATTGAACAGGTTTCTTTTTTTGTTTGTTTGTTTGTTTTATAAACAGGCTCTTTCTTGGTAGCCTAGGTTATCCTGTAGCTCATTATATAATGCAGGGTAGCCTTTAATTCAGAGCACTTTGCAAGGTAAGCCACCATGCCTTCCTTGAATTTATACAGTTTTGTTCTAGTATGCACCTAAGAATTGGCCCCTTATATTTTATATATTTAATATATATTATAGACTTAATATAATTAATATACCATATGTTAATTACATATTATTTTATATTATAAACTATATCATGTTAATTAATTGTACAGAATATGCAATTTATACTGAAATATATTAAGTGGTATATTGCAGAAACTATTTTAGGCTCTAAAGTCAACACCGAGAGCTAAATCTCATCTTTCCTTTTCTTCGAGTGTTTTCTATTGTATAAATTTTGCTGCAATCACCTCTGTGAATGTATACACCAGAGTTCCTTAAAAATCTCAAATGTAAGGCCTGGTGGCTGAGATGTCAGGGGTCAGAGGCTAGCATTGTATATTTTATTAATATTTATTGATGATTTTTCCTCTATGTGATGTTTCTGTGACTTTTGTAGAAATGTGTAGGTCTCAATATAGTCTCGATTATTCTCACTTGAAATATCTGTCTTTTGTATTAGAGTTTTCTTTTTATGTAAGGTTGACTGTCTCCATACTTAGCCCGATCTCACAGTCCATTTGAAATGGGATAGTTTGCAAGGTTAGTATTCCAATCATGGAAAAACAAAACAAGCAAACATTTTAATAAGTATTATGAAATTCTTTACAAAGGAGGTCTTGTAAACTGCCCTTTGAGTAAATTGAGAAATATGACTTATTTTATAATAAAAATGTAGAGACTGCTGAGTGGTCCTATATACCTCTAGTTCCTGTAGTCGCAGCGATTTTCAATCCAAGTATTCTTAAAGTTCTTTTTTTTTTTTAACTTAGGTTTTTAGTGTTTTGAGAATTTCATACATGAGTGTTATATTTACATCATTTTCACCTATCTCTCTCCCCACCAACTTCTCCCTAATTTCCACACTTCTGCTTAAATCTGTGACCTCATAGTCTTCAATAATTATTGTTTATATAAACACCTATGTTTGTGCGATTAGTCCTCAGACACACACACACGCACATACACATTCACACATGCACATACTTTTATATATTTTCCCCCTGAGTCATGGGCATTCTTTGTATGTGTATGTTTAGATGTGACCTCTTACAACTGAATAACCAATTAGGAGTTCATCCTTGGGAAAGATGGGTTCTCTGTCTCTCTTGTCATTGACTGCCTATAGCTCTTCATCCAGGAGTGGAGCCTGGTCAGATTCCCCTCAGCCCTATTGCTGCACCCACAGGTCTTGGCATTATGCTGTTCTTGGTTAGGCAGCCATGTTATGGAGACTTCATGGACGCAGTTAAATAAATATACAAGGCCGTTGTGAAGCCAATGGTACAGTCTCTGTTTTTATTTTTATTTTTCTGTCCCCTTTTTTGCAATATTTTCTGAGCCATATAGGTCTAGGGGTTGCCTTGTAGATATATATTTGGGACTAGGCATTCCGTGGCCCATTGTACTTAGCCTTATAACGAGCTATGGGTTTCTATAATTATTTTCCTGTGCTGAAAAAAGAAGCTTCTGGGGTGGGGATGTGGGCTACATTTGCCTATTGGCATAGGGCTAACTATTTAGGATGCAGTTAGAAAGTATGCTGAGTTACAGGGAAGTGTCAGTAATGGGCTCTCTTCTAGGGATCATGAGTTCATATGCTACAGGTAGTTGATCAGCTTTATAGTAGCAGGGAAAGTTGAATTCTCTTCCATTGACCTGGCTTCAAGTTGAATTCCGTGGATTCTGATGATCCACAATGTATTAGTTACACTGCTCTAGCCCTGGGGATACCTTGCTGGACAGGTCAGAGTGGTTCCTGGACTTGAAGGCTTGGGATGCCTGTTTGTTTTCTCCCTGGCAGTTTGCATACATGTTTCTTCTGGATACTCTGCGGGGTATCAAGGTGATTCCTGGTGGATTCCTCCAAGCTCTGAGTTTAATGTGCTGTGTCTTCAGAAACAGGATCTGATTTTCAAATCCTGGGAGGCAACCAAGGGTAATGGCATTTGCCTCTATTTTAGAGGAGTCTCTTGGCTAACAACTTAAAGGGAGGTTTCCCATATTTGTCACAGGGGTTTTTCTTAGCTATTCTTTGAGTCCTGGGGGCATTATCATCCCAAGTAGTTAACTCCATTTAATTTACCCCTTCTCTGTATATTATAATTATAACATATAATTATTATATAATATAATTATAATGTATAAGGTTTATATATTCTATATAATGTATTTTTAAGGAAATTAATAATATTTCTCTATGGTTTTCAGACATCCATTCTCTATACTCCTTTACCTCCCCCTCCCCAGTTAAAGTTCCCCCTTTTTCCCCTTTTCCCCTTCATAGCAACTGTGTCCAACCTAGTGCCTTCTCTCCTTCCCCATAATGGGCTCTTTCACTAACCATGGTTCTTTTTACCTTCGTGGCTTCTGCAGGCACTCTGGGTTGCATACCCACATTTATGGATTTGCAGCTAGGATCCAGGAATGGGAAAGAATAGGCAGTGTTTTGTCTTGCTTGACCTGGGTTACCTCAGTCAGTGTAATATTCTATAACTCAGGCCAATTACTTGCAAATATCTTCATTTAACTTTTCTTGGGTACAGATGGACTCACAGCAGATTTCTACCGATCTTTTCATTCCTTCAATGAATCCAGTAGCACAGGAATGTTTTACCATACATAGGTCAATAAACCCTATAAATTATATAAATGAACTTAAATAAACTCCACAGTGATCTGAACAGATGGAGAAAAGGGCTCTGACAAAGCAGCCTGCGCTCATGAGAAGAGTTCTATAGAGGGAAGACCGGAGGAAACATAGTCCTTCATAATAGAGCATGGACATGTGACAAACCAATAGCCAATATTATCCTAAATGAAGAAAAATAAAACCAGGAATGGGACAAGCTGTCTACTACAACTATTTCTTTTCAGTACCTTGCTGAAGCACTAGCTAGAGCATGGGGACAAAAGAAGGAAATTAAAGGGCTAGAAATAGGAAGAAGAGAAATCATGTCACCCCGTTTCCAGATAATTTGATATTGTACATAAAGACCCCCATATGATCTGATACTATGCATCTCACATCCCCAAAATTCTACCAGAAAGCATCGAGAAACGATCAACGCCTTCAGCAAAGAGGCAGGGTACCAAATCAACTTATATAAACCTTCCTGTACACCAATGGCAGACTCACAGAGAAAGAGATCATGGAAACAGTCCCATTCATAATACCTTGAGAAAAAAGCACCTATGAATAAGCTTAGCCAAGGAGCTGGAAACTTCTGCAGTCGGAACTTTTAAGTCCCTGGACAGGACACTAAAAGATAGAAAGACCACCCAAGTTCATGAGTTATTAGAATCAATGTGACTATTCTACCACCAGTAACTTATCTTCTGTCCTACTTGAAAGTATTTTAACTGCCATTCCCCTGGATGATTTCTGAACCTGCCTCTGCCTGTTGAAAGCTATAATCATCTCTCTGAATAACATCTGCTTTTATATTTCTTTCCATCGAGGCTAGTGGTTCTCAACCTTCCTAATTCTGTGACCCTTTAAGGCAGTTCCTCTTTTTTTCTCCCTATTTTTTTTATTAGATATTTTCTTTATTTACATTTCAAATGCTATCCTGAAAGTTCCCTATACCCTCCTCTCGCACCTGTTCCCCTACCCACCCACTCCCACTTCTTGGCGCTGGCATTCACCTGTGCTGGGTCATATAAAGTTTGCAAGACCAAGGGGCCTCTCTTCCCAATGATGGCCAATTAGGCCAT
>NC_034601.1:19913260-19932984 GCF_900095145.1 Mus pahari
GTCTTTGATCCACTTAGAATTGAGCTTTGTACAAGGATATAAGAATGGGTCAATTCTCATTCTTCTACACGATATCCCTCAGTTGTGCCAGCACCATTTGTTGAAAATGCTGTCTCTTTTCCACTGGATGGTTTTAGCTCCCTTGTCAAAGATCAGGTGACCATAGGTGTGTGGATTCATTTCTGGATCTTCAACTCTATTCCATTGATCTACCTGTCTGTCGCTGTACCAGTACCATGCAGTTTTTATCACAATTGCTCTGTAGTACAGCTTAAGGTCAGGCATGGTGATTCCACCAGAAGTTCTTTATTTTAGTGTTGAGAATGGTTTTTAATGCAGTTCCTCTTACTGTGGTAAACACCAACCATAAATTTACCTTCGTTGCTACCTTCTAGCTGTAGTTTTGTTACTGGTATGAATCATAATATAAATATTTTTGAGATAGAGGTTTGTTAAAGGCTTGTCATTCCATACAAGATGAGAATCATTGATCTATGCAAATGCACCTATAGGCTTTGAACTGTCAGGATCCCATTTCACTGGTGATTTCAGTTTTTTCCTTTTCCTATTAGGTAGAACTGAAAGCATGAAGTCGCTTGCATGAGCTACTTAGAAATTCCCTTGTAAAAATATTTTCCACCAAAAACTGTTGAATTGAAATATAATTGTACCTTTTTGTCTTCCATGTCTTCCTTCTAGTGCCTCTCATGTCCCCATCCAATTGATTGATTCTTTTGATTATTATTTTACATACCTATGTAAAATGCATAAATATATGCATGTAACCTGCTATATCCATCGAATGTTGCTAAACAAGATCTGAGTAATGCTACCTGGAAACATGTTGATACAGAAAGAAGAAATCTCATTTGTCCCTCCCCTGGTTGCATAACAACAAGCAAATAAGACATCTGTGAAGGGGAGGAGATTAGCCTGTCCCAGGGAGGAGCCCCCCACTGCTCATTTAATTCTAAGTGGTCATTCTGAAATCACATCCCTGCAGGCCTTCTTTACCACAGTCACTTTAAAATAGGTACTTGCTTACTTGTCTGCACATGCGTATTTTCATGTGTGTTTAGGTATCTGTAGTCCTGCAGAGCCAGTGCATTCCTTGGTGGGGAGATAGAGGTTTCTGAGAGCCAGTTGTCATGGGAGCTGTGACACACACACTGTTCTTTCCAGTTGCAGTTCACACTCATGTCCACTCAGCCATTTCTCCAACTTCAGTTTGTGTCTGTGTTTGGCCAGGTGTGGTGGATGAATGTGTGCCTTTGAAAGTGCTGGCACTTGTGAGCATCTGCACGTGGAGGCCAAATGTCACCTTTGGTGTCTCTCCTCTGGGGCTGTCCAACTTNTTTTTTTTTTTTTTTTTGAGACAGGGCCTCTCACATAGTTTGGAATTCAATGATTCTTTTAAGATGGTTGGCTAGTCTCTTTCTTTCTCCACCTTCCTGGCATTGACGTCACAATTATGTACCACCATGCTTGGCTCTTTCATCTGGATTCTAGGGATCCAGTGTTCGTCCTTGTGCTAGCAAGACAAGCCCTTTGTTTTCAGAACATTTTCCCAAGCCTTAGATATTCTAAGAGCACCCGTGCTAAGATGATTATTGTTGCGTGTAGATGTAATTTTCTCAGGGTTGTGTCCCATGTTCTTGGTGTGTCATAGTTGAACTGTTTATGCTGCCCCTCCCTGCAACCTTTCCATTGTTGTGTGTGCTACAGGAACTTGGAGGATTGTGACAGCCTCAGTTGGTTTCTCTTCTCCTTTAGACATCATTGTTCGTAACAATTCTGAACACTGTCTTTCCCAACCTATCAGATTGTAAGATTATTGCTATACTTAATTTTCTTTTGTTACCCTGGCTTGAGAATATTCATTTATAACTTTCCTTTGAAATGCCTTTGTTATTAATTTTCCCTTTTGTATATATTTTACACACACACACACACACACACACACACACACACACACACACTCATGCAGTCATGAATTCACTGGACTTTGTTTATCCAGGTGCAGAATCTTTTCACTTAGATCAGAGGACACTGAAGCCTGTGAGAGCTGAGAGCAGAGCCTGTGTTCACTGCTGGATGATGGGGCAGATGCAACCACCCGCATCCTGGCTCCCCTTGCCATTTTTCATCTTGTTTCCCAAACTCCTTCTGTGTTATGACTTCTGGCCTTTTTCTTTGAGGCATGAGTGATTTAGTGATTTCTCTTGAGCGCTAAGTGTTACTGCATGAAATTCCTGGTCCCCTGCTTTCTATTGGTCTCTGTCCCCCAAGAGGATCCAGGCCGTACAAGTGTCCCCCCCCCCACTTAAGATGTAGGTGAGAGACCGAGTTCCCTGGTATTCTTATAGTCCCTCAGGCATTTCCTTGGATTTTTGCCTCTTAGGCATTGTAACTGTAGATTGTTGAAGTCTGAATATTTGGGGTCAGATCTGAAAACTTGGGGTCAGGGATTCCTTTGTTCCTTAAGGTGTGTTGGGTCAGTTTCTTGTTTTATGACCTTTATTTCTGCACTCTCGTATTTGAGGGAATTGAAAGGTTAAGTTTTGTTATAGCTGGAATCCAAGTAATTCCCCTCATGAGAAGAAAGACGGAGTTCGGAGAGAACGGACTTCCCTGTGTGTGTCTTTAGTTACAGAAGCAGTCAGTTAGTTAGCGGTGGGACCCGTGGCAGATTGCTGGGAGTCGATATTTTTGGCATCTGTTGGTTTCATCATCAACACTGAGTGCTCTGTGTGTTGATCCTGAATCTTCCCAGAATGCCTCAGAAGTTCTGAGAAGGTCTGGATGCTCTCTGGGTGGCTCCTGGATCCCTGGGATGGCTCTGTTGCTCAGTGCCTTCATCATCAACACAGGCATCACCGGGTACCTGGATACAGCTCTTCCTCATAAAGTATTTTTGTTGCCCATGTGTGAATCGGACTTTTAGAACCTTGAAGGTTTTCTTTTTTGCATTTGAAATCAGGGTTTGCTATAAGAAATCATATCCTGTAGGTATTTAATAGAAAAGATTCAATAGAGTGGTTTAGCTCAGAAATTATCAGAAAGACCATTAGGGAGTAGTTGCTAAAGTGAATAAATATCTAGACTTGAATCCCCATTTTTTATAGCCAAGAAAGAGAACAGTCATCTGGCTTTCTCTCAACTGTTGAGTTCAAGAAAGTACCAGTGTATTCAGAAAGGGGTGACTGGCCTCTGAGACTTGAGACCTGAGACCCTCTGTCCCAGTTCCTGCTTGATAAACACCCATGCTGAAGAATGTCTGAGCATGTCAGTACAGAAGATTTCCATGCCCTCCCATGCCCTCCCACCAGGCTTCCAATAGGAAATAGGCAGAACTACAAGACAAGGCCTCTGGCTCACCCCAGCCTCCCAAATCACAACGCAGTGCATATATTTTGGCAGAATTTCTTATAATCCATACCTACCGACAGTGCAGCCACTGTGTTGTTTGGCAAACAGAAATGCTGACTCAGCACTCATCATAGTTTTCAGGAATTTTTTGTTTGTTTGTTTGTTTGTTTTTGTTTTTCGAGACAGGGTTTCTCTGTGTAGCCCTGGCTGTCCTGGAACTCACTTTGTAGACCAGACTGGCCTCAAACTCAGAAATCCACATGCCTCTGCCTCCCGAGTGCTAGGATTAAAGGCGTGCGCCACCATACCTGGCTTAGTTTTTAGGCATTTTTATGAATGTTGTATGGCTTGAATGTGTAGTCAACACTCAAATAGGGAGTTCTTAAGTTTCAGCTGTCAGGTTCATTTATTATATAACAGTTTACTTTAGGGAAACCCTTTGGGGGAATTCCTGTTTATGAAACAAGATAAGAAGGGAAGACCATGGCCCAGGAGAGAATTCTAAACTGTTTTAATTTCAACATTTTGGAAAGTACTAGAGGGAGACACAGACTATTACAATCATGGTCACCGTGTCAGGGTGAATTCTGTCTTAAGGAAAGGTTGCCAAATTCCTACTCTGTGGTTTCAGCTGTACATTGTTCCTTACCAAGCCTTAATTGCATGCTTAGAATTTGCAGTGGAAATTAAATAAAAGGTTTTTTTTTTTAAAAAAAAAAAACATATATTAAATAGAGATATGACCTGTTGGCCTGTAAAAAGTTTTTCTAATTTCCTTTTTTTACATCTGTAACACTGAGTTAGAAATGTGAACACTGTTGGCCGTTCTGCTCCCTCCTCCATGGAGGCTAGTGAGTTGCTTGGCATACATGGTGGGTGCTCCTTTTTTATGTTCCAAATGAAGACCCAGGTAAAGTTCTGGCAATACTCATAACAAATGAAATTTTATAGTCAACGGAAATACCGGCCATGGGGAAGATGGGTGACATACATGTGCTTGGAGTGTTTGAGCCAATCTTCATAGAATGTGATGTTTGTCACTTCAGCAGAAGACTCGGGCCTGGGCATGGCTTACTTTACAGTGTTGCTTTCTTTTTGATGCCTGGGACGTCCTTATCCATTCTTTACATTTTTAAATTATTTTTTGAGATTTTATTTGGTTTTATTTTGGGCTTATTTTTGCCGGAATGATGTCTGCTCACCACATGAATAGAGTGCTCACACATGCTAGAAGAGAGTGTTGGATCTTCAGGGAGTAGAGTTAGAGATGCTTGTAAACTGCCATGTAGGTGCTGGGAATTGAGTCCTCTGGAAGAGCAGCCAGTGCTCTTAACTGCTAAGCCATCTCTCTATCCCTGTCTTTCCTTCTTCATTGGGGACACATGCTCTGGAGTAAAAATTTCTAATTTCTGTCTCCTTCGGCTAATTGCTTAAAGTAACTGTAATCAAACTTCCACACATGAGAGGTTCTTAACTCTCTGGAACCCTTGGATCACTAGCTGAATATATTTGACATTCACTTGTATCAAGTGTACCAGACGTCACAGTGCCTTTCTTTGCCTATAGTGCGTATTATCCCGTAGGAGATACTTTGAAGAGGTTCTTGTTAATGGATGCACCAACCAAAATCGCAGGTGTAAATTGAATTTACAGTCACTCTAATTATTAGGAACCATGGAGAATAGTGCCTGACATTTGATCTACAATGATTCAAACTTAGAGCTTAACTCTTTGCACCCTGTAACCTTTATGTTTTGTGTGTGTGTGTGTGTGTGTGTGTGTGTGTGTGTGTGTGTGTGTGTTTGTTTGTGGACACGCGCATGCATGTGTAAGCACATGTGAAGTAGTAGTAGTAGCAGTAGTAGTAGCCACCACAGTAGCAGTGGTAGTAATGGTAGTAGTAGTAAAATGTAGTGGTAGTAGTTATAATAATATTAGTGTAGTATTAGTAATATAGTAGTAATAATAGTAGCAGTAATAATATAGGAACAGTAGTACTAATAGTAGTAGTAGTGGGTACACATGAGTGTGTCATAGAAATAGTCTAGTGATTCTGTGTCTTATTGATAAGATATGTCTGGGCTGCTGAATGTTATTGGTTCTTCTTTAAACTTTCTAAAAGTGTGTTCATGCTCACTCATGTACATGTTGTATATGTGTGTGCATGTATGAAAAAGTGTATGTGTGTGTGCATGTATGAGTGAATGTATGTGTGTGTGTGTGAGTGTGTGTGTGTGTTTGTTTTGTAAACTGCCTTGGAATACTTAGCCAATTGAATATGTTTTTTATACATTTTGGCTTTTTTAGCATAGTGATTAAAAAATTCTTTAGTAGGCTTAGTGCTAGTACTGCCTTAGAAAGAGACTTAAGGTGGACTAACCCACTGCTGCGATTCCGACTGGGAGCTTGGATAGCCAGGATCCGCTGCTATTGGTCAGTGACTCACCAGATTTTGCCTTATTTCAAAATCTTGAAATAAAAGTCGATCAATTTCCCATATTCAGGTAAAAGTCTGCGGTTGAATGTGGCCCAGCTGCTTCCCTGGGTACTGTATAATTGCAAACATGACCTTTCTTACATAGCTTGAATTAGGGACACATTTATATCAAAGGTTTGCTTGGCCTTCATGTCATTTCCTATACTGAGGAACAGTCTATTTAGGTTTTTTAATGAATTACAACTTACTATTTGAAAGCATAGCTATATGCATAGGGTTAATTCTTCTTGTTCCCTACAATTCTCTCCTAAGTTTTGATTGAAAATTGCCATGGCCCTTACCATAGCTTTAGTTTCCCAATACCTGTGCATTTAAAAAGTTAACATAGATACTTACATTTGTATTTCACTGTTAAAACAAATTTGAAATCACAGAGTTTATCCTGACATCGAAATTCAGTGATATTAAACTCTAGTAAATGTGAGTGACCAAACTTCAAAAACTTAAGATAATTTGTACTGAGTGGTGGGAATCCGGGGCACACTGATAGGCTTCGATGAGCACTGTGGTATCTGATGACATCTGAATAAACACAGTTTTACAGACAGACATGAGGTGTTTGTCCATCAGTAACATTCTCATAATAAAAAATAAAATATTTCTGCTCTCTCAGCTTATTAGTAAGATAGGCTTTGTTGTCTCATGCTTATTTTTGTTAGGATACAAACAAAAGTATTAAAAAATTAAAAGTAATTAAAACACACCTCACATGCTAGTAAAATTCCATGGCCTATGCAACGGGTCCAGCCGACTTGTAAACAGATCAGTACCGTGCACCTTTAAGACAAGTTTGAACATGCTGCTCAGGGAACACAGAGGAATGAGCAGCAATTAGCCTGGAGACCTGAGCACTTATTGGTATCTTGAAGAGGAGAGATCCCAGATAAGTGCAGAGGAGACACCTGAGCTTTCTTAGGGATTATATAGTTGACTTTTCTCATTAACACTTTCGCTTCCTGTTGGAAGGGCAAAACCTTTGTGAATTAGGCACACAGCCTCTTAGGTATATTCGGGTTTCCACTTTCAGAAGTAGATTTCCTGAATGCAGACAAACTCAGTTTATTCTTTGTCCCTTATTTTTAGCTGTACACATACACATACAAAGTTTGCTGTTTGCACCAGAGACTTAGAAGAATCCTCCTTGCGACCACATTTTTATGTGAGCATAGGGCAGTGCACAGGCGAGCAATGCCATCATAGAGTATAAAATGCTATGTGATTCACAATCAAAACCATTTGTTATTTTAGAACTGCGGAAACTGCGAGGCTGTTTTCTTGCTGCCTGTATCAGGTGGAGCCATTGCTGTTGGATGTGATTTAGCAGGAAATGTCAGGGACCTCTGCGTTCCCTGTGGTCTTTCCCAAGGTAGTTGGGAGAGAAGACTCTACTCCCAGGACCACTTCAGTTGTCTTTTCTCCAGTCTACTTGGTTATCATCCACCAAGCAATTACCTTACTGACTAGCTTAGTGAAACCTCCCACTTTGGGTTTTCTTTGCTCATAGACAGTTGGGGTTGCTCCCTGCCTCCTAGCTGCTCTGCTAAGCTGGGTAAGCACTTTCCTCTTCTCTAAATCGGCAGAGGTCTTCTTCATGTTACAGTCCAATTAGAAGAAACACATTAGTTCCTAATATGTGCAGGGACTCTCGGTGACCTCACTCCTCTCTGGCTTATCTTTTCTGCTGTCAGCTATCTTTTCTTTCCCCATGACTACTCAGGAAACAGAAAGGCAGCTAGGCTTGCCCACCCTATCCTAGCCTTCTCTGGAGCCCCGAAGAGAAGTGGGCTCTCCCTGGTGTCTCCCTGACAGCTCCTTTTTCCAGTGATACTGTGAATCTGAAGGGACTGTGTGTTATGGGGCCCGTCTCTATTTTGTGTCCCCTCTGATGACAGTGGCTCACTCACAGTTACTCACTGGGACCTGCTGCTTCTCTTTTTTTGTTGCTGCTTGGTTCCTTTGTTTTTTGTTTTTTGTTTTTTGTTTTTTGTTTTTTGTTTTTTGTTTTTTGTTTTTTTTCCTGGCTCCCCACATTGTTGCCAGGGGCTGTAAGCACATTGCTACATTGTTGCTTTCTGTAGGAGTACCTTTGTGCCAGGCAGGTCAAGAGTCTGTCTTGACTCTTACTCTACCTCTCCTTACTCTTATCTCCTCATCTGGGGTGAGGTGGGGGTGGGGGTACTTAGGAATTCCTAGTAATTAGAACATGGTCTTACAGGAAACCTCAGTTGACTCGGCTATAGTCTTGGGGAATTGAGGGACATGAGAGTTGGACAGAATGTTGGATGTAGAGTATTTTAGTTTACAGATAAGGAGATGTATTGAAGTTGGAAGATGTGCAAGGGCTAATGTCAGAGTGCTTTGTGACTGAGCGAGTGATTGCAGCCGAGTGTGCTATGTTAAGTCTAGTGCCTTTTCAAGTATTTCTAGTGTCTTTGAGAGAACCTATATAAAGGGTTGGCATTTCTGTGGAGTTGTTCTTCTTGCTCCCTCTGAGCAATGCCAGCTGTCCATGTAGGGAGAGGGGCTTGTAGCCAGTATTCTTCCAAAGCTCGCTCTCTCTCTCTCTCTCTCTCTCTCTCTCTCTCTCTCTCTCTCTCTCTCTCTGGTAAGTTGAATACATGACATTTTCAGCCCATGGCAGGCCCTGCTTTGCCCTCCCTGCTCTGGATAGCCTGATGCTTCAGAACATGATTGAGTTCGCTGCTTCCCTAGCAATTGTGTGTAATTTTCAGCCCGCCTCCTTCTTCAGTGCTGCCTGCCCACGCTTCCATCACATGCTGCAGCGTACCTGCTTTGTAATTACACTGCTAGGGACTTACCTACACAGTTTGGAAAAGGTTTGCCTAACGTGCTTATTTACTTGCACATAGTAAGTCTTGATTGATACCTTGGTAATCACTGAGATTAATCTGAGACTTCCTCCCACAATGGGGAGGGTCAGAGAATTAGGAAACAGGTGTCAAGGAAAGGGAGAAAAGAGAGTTGTGCTACCTCTGTGGAGCTGAGAGGAAAATTATAGATGATTTGTGATCTGCAGACCTAACTTTACTTGTTTTTTTTTTTTTTTAATTGTTATCTTGTCAGGATTTCTTAAATTCATGAAGCATGTAAGTGGATTGACGTATAGAATCCCCTCCCCCCCATTCAACTGTGGCATCTTCACAGAAGGACATTAGCTCCCCAAGCGTAAAAGTTGCATTATAGGCTCCTGTCTGAGCTGGAAGCTGGTTCTGAACTATGAAGGTCAAGCAACCTCCAGCCAAATACTGCTCTGTAGTCCAGGGTGAACAGCTGTACTTTAGACATCTAAGCCCATCGTTACGTTTAAAAAGGTAACGCTAGTTCTGCAATCAGCAAGAAACCAGAAGACTACGTGCCCAGCAAGCACGGGGGGACTCTGTGTTCAGATCCTGGCATTCGAGGCAGCTGAAAAGGAGAAGGAAGGAGGGGAGAAAAGGCTCTTTGAATTGGATTGAGAATCTCTTATTCAAGTCAAAATGACAAACTAAGAACTAACACTGGGAAAGATAAAGAGGAGCCGTTTCACCTAAGTACCATTGGCTCATGAAAATCTCTTCAAAAGCTGTAGAACTTGCATATGACCAAGCTGCACGATGCTGTGTGTAGACCTGACCTCTTCTAGCTCTGCCTACAGCAGAGAGGCAGCTCCATACTCAGTCATTACAGTACCGTTCACACTTAGCCAAGTCAGTCTCTGTGCTACCTGTCAAAAGATGGGAAAGGACTGTAACATACGCATACAGCGGGGTTTCATTCGGCTACAAAGAGCAAAGATTATTTCTAGGAAATTGTGTACAACTAAAGATCATACATGTTTAAGGGACAAAGTCCAGATTCCTAGGGCTAACACCATGGTTTTCATGGATGTAGAATTAAAAAAAGGAATATGTAAATAGGCAGAGAGCTATATGGAGGAGGAAGGGACCAGGGGGAGGCAGGGCAAGAGAATAACAGGAGGATCGAATATGTTCAGAGTATGTATAAAATGTATGAACTTATCATAATGAAATCCAGTGTTTGTATAATCAATAATGCTAACAAGAATCTTACAGCAGGAATTTGTTAATTCTAGCATGGCACTGACATTTTCACAGAGAGGCCAGTCTTGGAAAAACTTTCATGGTTTAAACAGGAATGCATTGTTTAAGTCTTAATGCTTGTTCAAATAAAGAGTCTGTTGGTGATAGACATGAATGTTAAAGTGAGTCTGCCATGCACTTTTGCTGTCTCAACTGCAACCTGTCAGTTACTACACCATTAAATTAGTGAGTATTAATTTCTGTTCTCTCCCTTAATCTCATCAGTTCATTCAGCACACATTGTCAGAGTAGCTACTGGGGAGCTATGCAAATTAGAGATTAATGTGAACGTTTTATACCACTTACTCTCCTGCCTGGAGTCAGAATATCTATACAAAGAAGCTTGGCGTATGTCTCAGTGGTCTAGTGCTAGCTTGCCAAATACTAGAACCTGTGAATCCCCACCAATGCAAGGTAAATAGTCAGGAAGATCCCACACAAGCTTAGCTTGGAGGTCATTTTAGAAAGCACAATTTGACGCTTATAGCACCAGATGTTGCATAATGCCATATACCAGGTGGTTGTTCTTCAGTAATCTTAGATTGCTTATAGAATTGCATGTTAATTTGGAGAAAAGAAAAAGAAAAATCTGATCAAATATCAGTTCTTTCTGTTGACAAATACCAGTGAGTTGGTATTCATATATGCAAGCCGAGGCTTCCTCAGCATCCAGTGACCTCAATTCTCCTTCGTAGACAGGGAAGGGGCTGATCATCAATTTGCTCTTTTGAATGCCTTACCTTCTCTATGGTTGGGATGTGTTGAATATTGCCTTCATCAGCCTATGATTTTGGAGTATGAGAGAAAGAATGTATTATAGTCACTACAATCCAAGAGGTAAATAATGGAGGTGCCAAGAGCCCAAACCACTCATTCCACAAAGACAGGGGACAGCAAAGAAAACATATTAAAGCTTTTTGAGGTTTGCAACTTGTTAGCTGTTTATCTTAATCTATGCAACTCCTTAGAACTTTACTTTGTGTGTGTGTGTGTGTGTGTGTGTGTGTGTGTGTGTATTTTTGTGTGTGGGGGTTATGGGTCTAGGTATTGAATTCAAGGCCTTGCAAACACAATTCAAATGTTCTGCCACTGAAGTGGTTCCCTGACCCCAGGCTTATGGTCTTGATCTTTAACTGCTAGTCATGGTAGTACATCCGCATATAGCAGTGTGATGAGTCCGTGGGCATTAGAACAATCACGTCACATACAGTTGGTCAGCCCTCAGTAAACACTTGGCATTTCTTGTTAACCTGTGGCTTTGCTGTTCTTATAATTGCTGGGGAGAGATGACAGAGAGCTATAGAGAATGTGATCAGTATATCCATATAGGCTCTCTCTACTTGCTCTGCACATAGCCCAGACCTTGGAGGGATGGGACGGGGCACAGTCTATGACTTTTCAGCAGCAGGCGTGTTGCTGGGGTCAGGGCTGGTTCTTATGCTTGTTATCTCTGAGTGCTGTGGCTCCATGTTCAGTGTCAGGAGAGGAGTGGGGAAGGATCCTCCCTTTCACTTCTTGCTTTCACAGGTTCTAAGCCTAGAGTGAAACCTACCTCAGGGCAGAGGAAGTAAGACCAGAGTTGGGAGGCACAGCAAAGCCCATTCTTACCCTGCCTGCTGTGCTTTCGCTGGGCCTGTCTCTGAGAAGTAAGGAGGGGCCCTGACCGGCTTTTGTCAGTTCACGCATGTCTCAGACTTGTTTATCAGAAACAAGTTTAAGATTTAGACGAAGAAAACAGCCATTATCCATAGGAGTGGTTTTGGAATGTTCAGTTGTCCAACTTCAGATGTATATATTTCCTTGTTAAAAGTCACTCTAATTCAACGGAGACTCAAATTAGGGCCAGAAGGACTCCATGTTCATACTGTTGCATTTATTATTTTCTTGGATCCATCTTGCATGGACTACTATCCCTCTGTCCCTCAGTATGCTTTGATTTGTTTCACTTCTCTCTCCCTCCCTCCCTCCCTCCCTCCCTCCCTCCCTCCCTCCCTCTCTCTCTCTCTCTCTCTGTCTCTCTCTCTGTCTCCCTGCGTCCCACCGTCCCTCCCTCCTCTATTCTCTCCCTGGTGTCAGTTTCTGGTGTCAGTTTCTCTCTTTGAGGCAGAATCATTTTTTTCCCACTGTGAGGAATATCTGACTTAGACCTCCTGGGGACAATGCTGTCCCTATCTGCCATCTCACTATAGTAGCACTAGGATCACAGTCACGCACTATCATTTCCTGGCTTATGTGTAGTCTGGGAATTTGAACTTGGGTCCTTACATGTGCATCACAAGTGCTTTTCCCACCGAGCCATCTCCTCATTTCCTGTGTTGTTAATTCTTGTCATTGTTCTCCCCCATGTTATATTTCACAACTGCACAGCTTTCTAAGTCCTGATGGGAGCTGCCTCTCCCACCCTGCACTAGTTCTTTGACAGCTCCTCCAGTTTATCAGTATAGCATCTTTTCTAGGCTACTCTCCTTCCTTGCATTTAGATGAATGTGACTCCCCCAGACTATACTTTTTGAGTGAAGGAGGGAAATCTAATTCATCTAGAGAACTAGTGAGAGACATATACGTTTATTTGATCCTTAAGTTAATAGGTGTTTTCATTGAGTTCTTATTATGAACTAGACTTTGGCATTACAATATGGTAAGGAGTTCTGCTCTCCAGGATTGGAGAGTTTACTCTGGGGAGTGTGCATGTAGCGGGTCACCTGACCAGTGTGTGCAGTAGGGTAATGTGCTGCTGCTGAGCAGCGTTTGCAGCTGAGCAAAGGACTAAATGCGTCACTTACATTCTGAAGAACTAGCTGGAAGTTATCCCCAGGACATAAAGGATGCATTATGGATAAGAAATTATTTGTAACTTAGGGATAACTTATGTGAATAGGTAAAATCTTGAGCAGAAAATGAATTTTCTTGAAGATATAAATGTTATCACATTATCTTAGAAGTATTATCACAAAATGTATTAGAAATATTTTTTAGTATCTGTTATTAAATAAAGTATTATCACATATAGACGTATTTTTATTGAATTCTGATGAACCTTTAAAGATCAGATTTTTCAGGGTCATTATTAAGTTAATTGAGGCTGCACTGGAATTTAAAATGCCTGGGTGAAAGCCTAATAATGAAAGAAAGGAAAGCGGCCAAGAGCGCGCCACTTCTGACCTTTGACCTCATGCACAGAATTATAAGTAAAAGTTTAATTTTTCTATGACTTAGGTTTTTTTCTTTATAGGATTGAAAAAATATTTTAGTATCTAGAAATCTATCTACAGGATTCATTACATATGGAAAGGCAAAGTGATTGTGCTGGTAGATGCCGATGGGGGAGGAGAGGTGTGCTGGTGGGTGCTGATGGGGAGGGAGAGGTGTGCTGACTGATGCTGATGGGGAGGGGCACTGGTGGGTGCTGATGGGGAGGGACAGGGGTACTAGTGGATGCTGATGGATGCTGATAGGGAAGGGGAGATGTGCTATACAGTTGTGAGAGGCTGCATGGAGATACATATATCAGACAGTATCTTATGATAGTACAATGAGACTATCCAGGAAATTCCAGGTCATTACAACATGTATGTAAATTGATAAATTGCTTTTTAGCAAACTAATATTAGTATGGAAAATTACTGGAAGAATCCAGTCAAAGAGCATGTTACTCGCCTTTAGGAGGACTCATTCACAGGCAGGAATCTGAGTTGGGGAAACATAAAATCAGAGAGTGGGGCTTGGTACCCAGGGATTGGAAGGAAATGCAGTTGTTCGTGGTGGGCACATCATAAAGATGTGCTCAGAAGCATAGAAATTCACTGTAAGCCTTGGGGCACAGTAGACCAGTGGAAGATGCTGTGATGCTCATCTCTATCTAGATGTAGCCTTCATAGAGGGCAGGCCCAGAGTGCCTTCTATACAGATGTGGTCCTCATGGAGGGGAAGCCCAGAGCGCTTCCTGTGGAGAAGCAGGCATCATCAGGGTAAGTCACATTGCCATTGGGGACAGAGATGACCATGATTTTCATACTGAGTCTTGGATTTTTACTCTTAATTATGTCCCAATAATTACTTGTTTCTGTATGTCTGTGTCATAGTTAATGAAGCCAGCACAAGTCAGTTGTAAGTAATGTAGAATTAGTCTACAGGTTTTCAACTTTGCTTCAAGGACCATTATACACTGTATGAGATTGCATTGAAAAGCTTTTGTTTTGGAATAAGTCTAGATTTACAGCAAAGGTGTCAATGATGCTATTAACCCATTTTAATATATACAATTGAAATCTATACTATGAATATACACAAAGCACCAGAAATTTTTCAATAATTTACTGTTTTGTATTCACAGTAGTCACATTGAATGTAAGAATAGTACCATTAATCCCATTGCATAAATGAGAAGCTCCATTGATAAGAAAAAGACTTTTTTTTTTTTTAAATCTCTCTCTGCTCCATCTTTAGATATAGGCTTAATTTGGGTCTCTTTACATGATTCTAAATGTTCAACTAGATTTAAAACCTCTGTTCTTTATTGATTTTGTGGCATACTTTACTGGTAATTTTAGGATATCTAAAATACGGTCCCTGTCTTCTCGCGTAGGCTCATAGTTCTCTAATATTTGTATCTCTGTGCACATACACGGGGACTGAGAAGGATGTGAGAGTTCTGATGCCAGAGGGAGACCAGTATCACCATTGCCTTCAACCCCCTGTGTCTTTATCTCTTTTCTTTCCCTTTGTTATCCAGAGTTGTCACTATAGATTGACACCTGTTTCCCTCTCTGTAAAATGACCAATAATTCTCGCTCATTCTCTATGAGGATAGAGGAACACCCACCCCACTTCCATTGCAATTGACAGTATATGCATAAAATCCTTTAATGTTATTGTATTGGTTTTCTTAAAAGTTCTGTGATTAAGGAGGCCTGGAATGTCTCAATCATAACTTTGGCCAGGGCCTCATTCAGGGCTCCCAATCATACTGCTTGTCTGTGGAGTGGGCACATGTGAATTCCCAGCAAGGACACTACTGTCTCACCTCTTTCTTCTCTCGCCATTGCTTTGTGACATGCTGAGGCCTTCATTTGTTCCACCATTTGCTGCAAGCTTTGTCACTGTAGACATCTGGAGGTAATCATGTAGCCCTCTTAATTAATTCAGTTCAATTAATAAATTACAAGGTAGATTTGGGGCTAGGAGTGGGTACAGGGCCCCTTCCGGCCTCCCTGTGCTGGAGAGCTCTTGCAATCAGACCTGGAGAGCCCCCCTCACCTAGTTTATGAGGCTCTTCCCCAGCAGGTAGGCTGCCGGGAGGAGTGATTGGCATATCCTGACAGAGAACTCAACTTTCTCTTCACACAGTGTGGATACTCTGATGGAGCAGTGTCTGGGCTGGGTTGGTTATCCCTCATGGAGGTAAAGTAATTTTTTCCACACTTTCCCAGCTTAGTTAGGTGCTACTGGCCGTTTTCTTGATTTGCAGGTTCACCATTGGACTGCTGCTGTTGAATATGCTTTCTCTAATACATGTTAGTGTATGTCCCAGGCATTTTGGCAAACAGTACCTCTTAGGGTTGGGGGTGGGGCAGAGATGACCTGTAGAAATGACATTTTAAAGTATGCTTCATGTATCTGCTAATGCAATAACTGTTCACTGTTTCTCTAATGCCCACTGGGTAAATCGAGGATCAACTGTGTGTGCAGAGGTATCTCTGGCCCCATCACCCACTCCAGCTCTTTGATCAATTGACTTGCTTTTCATATGGCTCTCCAGCCACACTGAACACAGTGTTGTCTGTTTTTCTGTTTTTCTAACTGCAGATTTCCACAATGTCTCACCCATCTTGGCTGCCACCCAAAAGCACTGGTGAGCCTCTTGGCCACGTTCCTGCACGGATGGAGACCACCCATTCTTTTGGGAACCCCAGTATCTCAGTGTCAACACAACAGCCACCCAAGAAGTATGCTCCAGTTGTTGCTCCGAAGCCCAAGTATAACCCATACAAGCAGCCTGGAGGAGAGGGTGAGTTCTGGTGCCCAGAGTGGGAAATGAGCATAAAAGATGTGATTTGCTGTGAGAGTTGTGTTGGAAGTTTCTCGTTATATTTACCACAGTTCATAAAGTGTCCGATTTTACCTAGCTCCCTATATTGTCTGTTACACCGACTGCATTTTAGAAACAAAGAGATTAAATCTCACAGAGTTGGGATTATATAGTAACAAATATCTATGATAATACATATCTATTGCTATTTATGACTCTAAAACAGATAGAAACATGACCTCTCCAAGTGTGACTCAGAACCTTTCTGTAGCCTTATCTCATCCTTCCCTATTCTTCTGTGGGGATGTGTCCATCACCCAGTGTAGCCATCAGGCAAGTGCCAAAATGTCACCAAGCAATAGTCCAGCGAGAAAGCATTAGGACAAATCCCCTGTGAGGTCCCTGGAACCCTGCTTCTTCTCACTCTCTCCCTGGGAGAAGACTGTTCTTGGCAGCCCTGCATGTTTAAGTCACAGATGGTTCAGAGCAAACCTGAGTTCCAGTGGTTTTACTAGCAATGTATTCATTTTACATCAAGTGGATTTTGAATGTCTAGATGAGCTAAGCATTCAATGTGGGGTTATATTGTGACTCTCACATTAACAAAGGTGACCAGTATAGTCTTTGTGGTAGAAGAGACTTCGTATTTATCCCAATCAATGTCACATGCTCCTTCACACCCATGAAGCAGTAACCTAAGACTTATATATAGAATAGTGTAAGACTTCTAGAAGCTGAGAATAGATGTGCGCTCCCAAGATTCCATCTCTTTCTCGACTTTGTGTCCTTATCTATCTTCTCAAAAATGATTGTTCTGTTTCTACAGTTGCCTTCATTGTGTTCTTAGATACATCTTTTGTATTTGTTGTAGCAATGTTGTGGGGACTTATTTCATGCCCTATAGTGTTGCCTGTTCTCTCTGTTGTTTTCTCAGTCCTCACCTCCCAGGAACCACATCATTAATCCACCAGTTTACCTATGGCTTTGGTCTCCTGCTGTTTTAGGACTCCTTTCAGAAACAAGATACACATGTCTGACTTGTGTAAACCAGCTGCAGGCTAAGAGCTTATGAGAAGAAAGACCAGGCCTCTCTATATACTGGGTGTTGTGGATCCTTAGGAATCTCTGTGTGTCCCTCCCTTAGAAATATCCAGAGACAACCCCATCCCGGAATCCATCCCATCATCAGCCACCAAACCCAGATACTAATGCACATGCCAGCAAGATTCTGCTGAAGGGACCCTGATATAGCGGCCTCTTGTGAGGCTATGCCAGTGCCTGCCAAACACAGAAGTGGATGCTCACAGTCAGCTATTGGATAGAACACAGGGCCCCCAATGGAGGAGCTAGAGAAAGTACTCAAGGAGCTGTAGGGGGCTGCAACCCTGTAGGTGCAGCAACAATATGAACTAACCAGTACCCCCTGAGCTCGAGTCTCTAGCTGCATATGTAGCAGAAGATGGCCTAATCAGCCATCATTGGGAAGAGAGGCCCCTTGGTCTTGTAAACTTTATATGACCCAGCACAGAGGCAGGCCAGGGCCAAGTAGTGGGAGTGGGTGGGTAGGGGAGCAGGGGCAGGGGTGAGGTATTGGAACTTTCGGGATAGCATTTGAAATGTAAATAAAGAAAATAATAATAAATAAATTGAAAAGAAAAGAAATAGCATTGCAAAGGCATGAGCATGCCTTTCTGGAAAAGGTGCATGCTGTCCATGGACTCCCTGATCCCAATGTCTGGGCTAGAAGCTTCCTTGCCCATGTAGGACACTGAACTTTTGCGGGTGACTGAGGTCTTTCTGACGTTGGTTTCCATTGGCTTATTATCCTCTTAGGACTGTAGGGTTCATCCTTGCTGAAGAGTAGGGAGAGCCAATATTGGCTTCCTGGTTTGTTTCCTCACCTTCCTGGTTTGTTTTCTTAGCATTTCCTTTTGTGTGATTTAGAAGACACCTTCATTTCTTCTCCTATTTGAGGAATTCAAATAGACTTCTTACTAATAGGGAGAGAACAAAGGCAAAGTATTAAAACAGCAAAGGGTCTCCATGAGGAGGCTTGTAGTGGATATGGGAGTTCATTACAAGCCCAGAGGTTAGATTGTGGCTAGAGTCTACATGAAAACACATGGGCTTTCAGGGGAAGACAAACACAATGATGTCTCTTCCATTTCTTCACTCTGAATGCCATTGAATCTTAGTGAGACAGCCCTTAGTTCTTCTCTGGCTCGTGATGCCCTGCCTCTACTCTATATGGCAAGCCCACTGAATTGCCTTCACCCCACTCACAGCTTCTTGTCCCTTGCCACCCTATTGCATTTGTTGCCTGCTGGGATCCTGTTGCTAGCACTTTGCCCACAATGTTTGGTGCAACCTGTACGAGGGGCTGTCACTTCCCTCTCTACAAGCATGCTGTCTCCCTGCAGCCTGGCTACCCTTCTCATTAATGCTCCACTTGTCTTCTGCACTTACTGAGCATGTTGTGTATGCTGTATGCTGCATTCCTCCTCCTGCACTTACTGAGCATGCAGTGACACTGCATTACTCCTCCTGTACTTACTGAGCATCCAGTGCATGCTGTACACTGCATTCCTCCTCCTGCACTTACTAAGCATGCAGTGTATGGCACACACTGCCATTGTTCCTCCTGCATTTACTGAACATGCAGTGAATGCCATACACTGCATTGCTCCTTCTGCATTTACTGAACGTGAGTGCATGCCACATACTGTATTGCTCCTCCTGTACTTACTGAACATGCCGTGTATGCCACACACTGCATTCCTCCTCCTGCATTTACTATACATGCAGTGTATGGCACACATTCTATCTCTCTGCTGCATTCAGCTGCCTGTTCAGAGAACCCTGGGAACTAGCTTGCACACACATCCACACCGACATTGGAACTTTGAGAGGCGAGATGGCCCTCACTGTGTTTTCTGGTTAGGGATTTTGTATGCCAAGGCTCTTGTGCAGTGTGTGCCTTCACTCTGCATAGTTCTGTTACAGTTTTTTTTCTCCTTTACCCCTTCCATGAGCTTTTCATTTGAGGGGCTGTCTAAACACTGCTGCCTTCAAGTAGTGATTACATTGCTCCATTACTATTATGTCTGTGATCTCTGGGGTTCGCTTTCTTATTTTTTCCTTCTGACTGTGAAAGTAGAAAGGACCCACATGTTTTCCACATCAACTTATATTTATGTGATACCCATATGTTATAATTTTCTTGTATAAAACACCATGCTAATAACCTTTATGTAAAGCGTTTTGACACACAGTGGATGGATTTTTTCCCAGGCAGTGGTTCTTTAGGCCTTAGCCCCTTGATTTTCAAAAAATTTAAAAGAATTTGTATTTTCTCAATGTTTTGAATATCCCTACATTTCTACATTCTCTCTGTCCAGCACTGAATGTTGAGCTGTATTGCGTGTGTGTGTGTGTGTGTGTGTGTGTGTGAGTTTGTTGTTGTTGTTGTACGTTACAGAATACATATTTAAATATATAATATATAGTATACCTTTATATCAATATATTGATATAGATAGATAGTAAAGTTCTTTGGTTTCCATTATGAGAGGTTTTTCCCAAGGGAAATGATATGACACAACTTTCTTCTGGTTCTTTTGTTTGTTTTTTAGACAGGGTTTCTCTGTATAGCTCTGGCTGTCCTGGAACTCACTTTGTAGACCAGGCTGGCCTTGAACTCAGAAATCCACCTGCCTCTGCCTCCCAAGTG
>NC_034601.1:19935572-19943743 GCF_900095145.1 Mus pahari
CTTGGGTACTTTTTCTTGCTCCTCCATTGGGGGCCCTGTGCTCCATCCAATAGCTGACTGTGAGCATCCACTTCTGTGTTTGGCAGGCACTGGCATAGCCTCACAAGAGGCCGCTATATCAGGGTCCCTTCAGCAGAGTAAAGAAACTTTCTTTGTAACCACATTCATGTTTATCTTAAGATTTTTAAACTTTTAAAAGAACTTTAATATTTTACTTTACATGTATGAGTGTTTGCATGCATGGATTTCTATGGATTCCCTAGAACTGGAATTATAAACAGTTGTAAGATGTCATGTGTATGGTGCTGGGACTCAAACCCAGGTCAATACTCTTAACCCCTGAGGCATCTTTTCAGTTCCTGACTATAAGATTTTAAAATATTATATCCATAAGCTATTTATCTAGACAATTGCCACCTTGATACAACTCCAGTATTTTATTATTTCATGATTTTTTTTGACGTAAATTCACAGGTTGAACATTTCCACAAACTGTTCTTAAATATCTTCCCTTGTGCACATCTATGCCTCTATGTCATAAACAATGCTTGTGCTTTTCTGGCTTGACCTGAGCTTTTGAAGGCAGGGTGGGTGTGCTGAGGTAAATGGCATCAGTGGGACTCCTCGGCTGCTCTGTTTCCTCTCCCGCTCTTATCTCATGTGAGTAAATCCACACCATGCAGCGGAAAGAGTTTACAACATCGCTGACGTGACACAGTAACCAATGGCCCCAATAACCTTAAGAACTGAATTTCCCTGGTAGAAATTTGTTCATGTTTATTTCTTTTCTGTGTTCACAGTTGGGCCCTTTTAAACAAATTAATATGGAGTTTTTAAGTATTAGAAACAGGACGGGCTTGAAAATTGTTTTGTTTAGTCCTTCCCTTTTATTGGCTGAGGAAACTTCATCTAAGTGCTCCGCAAGTACCCTCCCAGCTGCACGCCATTCATTCCCTAAAGCACTGATACCTAGATGCGGTGGCGTCCTATTTAGACTCAGAAAGTACCATCCCCTCCCCAGCGTCGTTTTGCTCTTCAGGTCAGGTAATCTTGTATGTGTCTTTGGCTCTACAAATAGCAAACGTCTTTTCATATGCTTATTAAATCATCAGTGAGTTGCAATGTGCTAGAGTTTGGTTATATTTCTGAGTGTGCTCCCTGGATCATCAGTATTCACTGAAATCAATCACCAATTCTCCTGAGCCTGCGGTTGACTGTCATGCCCCTTCTCAGGAGCAATGTAGGGATCTCAGCCTCAGCTGTTGCTATGGAGTGCAGGACATAGCTTGTAATTTTCTGGTTCTCATGGGGAAAGAGGACCAGCTGTTTCTTCATTTAGGAATTACCTACTAATTGTGTTAATTTGGTCTTTACATCTTCTTGAAGAAGAAAGTATTTGCAATTCATGGGATGTTATCAGATCAGACCAGGTATTCCTAACCCTCCCTTCATGGCACAGCACAGAGTGGAAGGTCTGTCTAGGCCAGCAGTTTTTAACCTGTGGGTTACAACCTTTTTGGTGATCACGTATCAGATATCGTATCTATCAGATATTTATATTCCAATTTATAACAGTAGTAAAATTACACTTATGAAGTAGGGGAAAAATGACCAATTTTATGATTGTAGGTCAGCACAACATGAGGAACTGTATCAAAGGGTCACAGTGTTCAGAAGGTTAGGAACCAGAAAGCTAGGCATTTACACTCATGTCGTAATTTTAGAACACATTTGGATAGAGTCCTTTTCTTCTTCACTCTTGTTTTACAAAGGGAACTAGGATACTCATTAAGACTTTCAGGGTCCACTATAATGGGAACTATGAAATGTTTTTAAAGGCAGAGTATTTCACAAGCTCAGGGAGCTGTCACTGTATGCCCAACACACACTTACATAAAACTTACACATTTGTGGTAAACACTCTTCTTAGGACTGAAATAATGAAAGTTAGCAATATGAAGATTCTTTGCCGAGAGAATGTATTTTCTTTTAAAATAGACATGAGTTATTGATACTAATATTTTGTAACCTTGATAATTTATAAAATATTATTTAGATTACAAGTATAGGTATAATCACATAATACTATTGCTAGTAATCCTAAATTATGAGCCGTGATACTAAGTAATATGAATATCTTATTAGTAATGGCCTCTATATGTACCAAAATATTCCTAAGATTATAGTGTTAAAAATCACACTGCCTAAATGTTACAAACAGAAAAAAAAAAAAAAATCAGCTCCAGGCAGGCAGAATCCTAAAACTTAACTTTATTTAATCTCTCATTTCCTAAACAACAAGAAATGATTCTTAGATCTCTTCAAAGAAAATCACAGACATTGGCCAGGAATGTTGTACAGTGAGATTGACTGTTGAGCAGGCTGGAGTTATTATCCTGGTTTTAGAGACTCAGATCGTCCTGAGTGACTTGTTGAGTATTATACAGCAGAAAGGACAGAGCTGAGGCATGGACATGTGGTATATCCTCAATGAGTATGCGCGTTGTGCGTCCCAGGTGCATTTGTGATGACTTGTTTGGAAGCTGCCCCGAGAACTAATATACATGAACAGAGTAGATTAGATGTTTTCGCACAAAGAGATGTTCATGTAATTGGTGACAAAATTCTCATTCATTTTGTAGTCTGTCAGCCTAATTAACTGTTGAAGTGAATTTGTAATAAGGTGATGGATTCCCAATTCTTAAACAGTTTGAAAAACAGTGATTAATGCTGATTTGTATGGGAGGTAATTTTTATTTGTCTCCATTTTAAAATATGAAAATGCATATTATTCTTGGTGTGTTTTGAACTCGAATAGCTATCTTTTTTTTCCTGTAAGTAAAAATGGAGAACAGGACAGTAAGGACTTGTTCAGGCGTAGGCAGGTGAAGTGAAAGATACGCTCATAAGAGTGAGTCCACACTGCGTATATACCTACATCTCCAGACACTTTGGAGATGAGAAACCTCCAGAGATGAGTGATTGCTCGTGGCCAGAGATAGAAAGAGTTGGGCAGAATGCAGGTGTCTTGCCAACAGGAAGTCTTCTTGTATGGCAAATTTGGGTGGTTCCAAGTATGTCATCCTGTGACATGTTGCATAGAGCTTATCCTGGTGGGTAGAAGCCCAAACTGCTGGAGTGGACTGAGAGTCATCCAGTGCTGTTGTAAGTTCTCCATTTCTGGTCTTGGTGATTCACAGTAGCTATATGCTCCGTTGCCATGGGAAGAAGCTGGGCATGCTACTCCTTAGATTTTATGCTATTTTGGAAAATTTCTATTAGTCCATATTATCCAATAATATTTTTAAAAATGTGTTATAAAGAAATGCATGCTTTTATAAGACCTATATATTTATGCTAACTTACATAAATCATACATTTTTACGATCACTGTTAAGGCTAGTTTAAACTTAGTTTTCAATGGTATCTGGTCTTCCCAAAACTTGAAAGACAACAGAAAAAACAATCCATGTCCTATTGAGTTTTTTTAATAAATGATATTCCCAGGTAATTCTGAGTGTTATTTAACTAAAGCACTGTCATCAAGAGTTTAGCCCATTACCACCACGGCCCCGATTTGATGTTAGCGTATGCCTCCTATTGCTTTCCCCTTGGCCATGGACAATAGCTGTGAAATCTTGAGCATCTGTTCTGTGAGCAGCCGTTGAGAACCAAAGTCCTTCTTCCTAATGCTGTTCCTCTCCCTCTGAACTCTCCTCTCTGGTATTAGACTTTTACATAAGGTTGTTTAAAGAATTTTGCTTAGGATACAAAAGCAGGTTTAAAAGTAAAGGCATAGTTTCCTTTCTCTAGGATGGCTTTATGATACTCAACCTTCTATATTCCAGGTCTTTTGCTATTTTGTTAACTTCTTGTAATGATGTCTGAAATCTCCGCTGATTTTGGGTCATGGCAAGTCTATGTAAATCATCTATAAATGGATTCATTATGACTACTATTAAAAAAAATTCGACACTCGAGCCTTTGGGCAAATAGACTATATAGAGAAACTGTGGCCTAGAATCATGATTGACCCAAGGAGCTGTAAAAATATTCATTGTATGGTATTTGTGTCATCCTTTCTTAAAAATACTCAGAGACTGGGCTGTTGAGAACAAAACCCAGGGCATGGGAGGGCATATCCCAGGGATGTGGTACCCTGAGGCTATCTGCATTTCCCATGTCAACATTCTCTGAAATTCTGTCACATTTTCCATGTGTTGCTGTATTCAAGCAGGTTAGATGGTCTGTGGTCCAGAGGTATCTCATACAGAAGGTCACATTATTTAAATTTAGTGTCATGAAAGAATTAGAATGACCTGTTATAGAATCACTGGGAAAAGCTCCGCAGAGATGGATATTTGATTGACATCTCAGAGAAAGAGTTCAGGCTTCTCCAGGCAGGAAAGCATATCAGTCTTTGGGGCCAGTGATTGCACAAGCAGAGGGTAGAGCTCTTGGTGACACTTGGAGCATTAGCTGCTCTTTTTCTAATGTCCTCAAAAGTACACGGGAACCTTTCAGAGCTTCTCTTCAGTGAGAACAGCGTGAATTCATTATGGGCAGACCCATGTTACCATTGATCTCTTCCCTTACCTTTAAGCTGAGTAACTACAGAGAGCAAAGTGCATTCCTATCCCACAGCATGTCCTCATGCATGTTTCTGGTGTGGTGCTAAGCAGAGTATGGGCAGTCCTTGCTTCATCTCTGGTACCTTATGCTGAAATATTTCTGTGTATATGGATGCTAAAAGGGGAGCCATTCTCAGTTGATTTTTATGAGACTGAAGACAGACTTTAACCGTTTTAAGCTTGTACCCTCTAGAATGTGAGGTAGGATCCAACTTAAACCTTTTGCTCTTCCTTTCTTTCTCAGTTATCCACACACTTGGCAATGATTCTGAGAAAAGAAGCGTTTTGTTTCTAAATATTTGCTACTACTTCAAAGGTTGTGTATACATGTAGAGTTTTGTGTCACCATCTCACTCTCCTGGTTGAATTTTCCAAGGGCCCTCAAACTATGTTATTGTTTTTACAGTGGCATTATTATTGTTTCTAGTAACAAACAAGTAACCAGAGACTCAGCAGGCCCATAGGGAGAGTAATAATGTAGAAGCCACATGCAATCAAATATTAGTATTTCTTCATATTAATAATTTATACAAGCAGTGTATAATAATCATACATGCTAGGAAGTGTTCTATCAGAATCCTTTATCCCACTCCTATCCACTGACTTTGACCATTTGTCTCTTGAATAATGTCTACAGGATGTAAATCTCTTTATTGGATGTATACCTCTTATTGTATGTGAAGTCCACTTGTATTTTGTTTATAGGTGCACACCTTTGTTGTAAAGGATACTGCCACTTGTAGACAACAGAGAGAATGTATACACGATGGACACAGTCACCCAGGGTAAAACTGTGACTTGAATCTTTGTCCCACATTCTAAGCAATGTCTTTTCCATGCACCAAATTCTACATTAATGCTCTTGCTATATAGTTCACTAGAACAAACATTTTTCACTGTTACTTCCTACATACATTATTACTGAGTTACTTGATGTTCATCAACTCATCAACATGTGTATGTATGATGTCAAACCCCTGGTCATAGACATGGGTGCGGTATAGTAGTGTCCACCAGTCGGAGTAATCTGAAGTTACTGCCAAGGAGATCTTGTTGCAGAGGACCTTGGGAATTACCACTTGCAGTGAGTTGTGGCATCTTGCTTAAACTTCTCAGGTGACATGGGTAGTTGTAATGACATTAGAATGAAAGCAAAATGACATTTTAACCTGTCATGATTTCATATTGGCCTGTTAATTTTGATGGTAGTAATTTGAGTTTTATGAAGTGCTTCCTCTTTTAAAATTGCTGTCTGTAAAAGAAATCTACAGGTTGTATGAGTTCTTCCTGGAAGTGTCATCTAATATAGGATCTATTAAGGAGGTTTGACTTTCCAAGTCTTGAAATCGTATTAATACCATTCTGTCATTGATTCTAGTTCAGACCTATATAATTTTTTTTTTAAGTTTTCATTCTTTTTGATCCCACATCTTACTGTCTATTCCTGTCTGGCCTGGAATTCTCTACGTAGAGCACGCTGACTTCAAACCTGCCTTGATGTCCCAAGTTCTAGGATTAAAGCCATGGTCATCTCACCCCACCTGTCAAGCCATTTTTAGTTAACAATGTCACACGACTTATAACTTAAGCCATTCCCAAACCTTGATAAGTACTTTAGATTTTCATGAGAAAGTTGATATATTAAAATGACCATTTTGCTACGAATATAAAGATTTAGTTATAAAGCCCCTGTTTGGAAAATGATTTCATGTTTAACTATCAGAGAAATCAGAATAATTAGTTTCCTTGGGTACAGACTACTGGAAGACTGACAGAATGGAAACAGACATGGGAAAAGCTCTTGTTTGCTGTATGGACTCCGGTGAAAGAATTCTGAGCTCCAGTTTTGCCTTCACACTTTAATTTCTCTGGAAATTGCTGTGCTAGGCTGGGTATACAGAGTGCTATTGGTTGTGACTGTGGAGTAGAGATGCAAACGTCTCAGTCAGTCCGGAGCCTTGAGTGGGGCATGAGTAGGCAGCGCCTCTGGTGTGGTCAGTAGACGGTGCTGCGAGCATCTTTGCTGTCATTAAAATTAAAGCATGAATGTTACTCTGGGGCTCTTAGTCCATTACATTTTTCTTTAATGTTTATAACCACAACTGGTACCATAGAACTCATCCTGGCAGTTTAAAGTGAGTCTTCTGTGGTATTCCTTTGCATGCGCCTTATACTCGGTGCCTGGGACTTTCAAATTGGTTTGTGTTTTGTTTCTCCTTGCATTATGGCAGGTAGATCTGTCTGTTTTATGCTCTCAGTTATTATGAGATTCAGCCAGTCTCCTGTCTCCACTTGGTCCACAGGTGTCCCCAGATGCTCAAGTACTTTCCAAGTAGTCACTGCTTTCAAATGAGTTATATTAGTGTTGTTTAAATAATAACTAGGTTCCCTTCTCTTCTCCTCACCCCCATATTTTGTGCATAGTATATGAAAAGAGGACTTGGTAGTTGGTGCTAGTCCTGGAGCTTCATAATTAGAAACCACCAGGAATATGTGTATACCTACTTCTAATATGTGGTTTTCAAACACATTCATATTTTTTCTTTCTTTCTTTCTTTCTCTCTCTCTCTCTCTCTCTCTCTCTCTCTCTCTCTCTCTCTCTTTCTTTTTTTTTTAACTTGAGAACGAATCGCGCACTTTCCCTGGGCTATGTCTGGCTTATAAGACAGGATAGGAATGAATCTCCACAAAGACTTCCCACCGAGAATCAGACCAGAAAGGAATTCTTACCTCCACTGCGCAGGTAGACAGCCTGAGGTTTGCTGTAAGGCATTGGTGCCTATCTGTGTTGGTAGGAAGTAGTCAAGGGGAGACCCACGCAAAACAAGCATCTTAAACACTAACATGATTTTTGTTGCCTAGCACATAAGTAGTACCTGTACATTTTAATTTATTCCTCTTACATGGGAATTTTAAATGCCATATTTTTTTTTTCTGCTTCCATTATTGTAGTTTTGAGTGATGATTCATCAGTGCAATGGCCTATTTAAGTGAACCACAATAGCTTGGGTAGAAAGAAAAAAAAGATTCAACATACTCAGGAATGGAAAGCAGCCATCTTTTTATAGCTAAAATTGCAAACATCTGGCAATTACTCTCTTCTACCTCCCCTCAAAAGAGAAGAATTGTCCTTTCAACTGGAGCCTGCTGCTGTGTTTAATCAAGGCAGCTATGCAAGCCTTAAGGAGCAATAGGTTTTGATTCAAGGAGGCCATTGCCTCACCCACTTGGACAGAGAAGCTTTGGAAAACACACCGCTAATGTTCCCCATATGCTACTGTGTTACATAATGATACTAGCGGTGGCATGGCAGTTAATAACTATAGAAAGCCAGCCTTGCTACTTAGCCCATTTTCTAGTGTGGCTCTCTAAGCAATTGTCATATTTGAAATGTTTACTTGTCAGGTCAAGTTCACCTCTCTGTATCATCATCATCATCATCATCATCATCATCTTCTTCTTCTTCTTCTTCTTCTTCTTCTTCTTCTTCTTCTTCTTCTTCTTCTTCTTCTTCTTCTTCTTCTTCTTCTTCTTCTTCTT
>NC_034601.1:19943803-19990065 GCF_900095145.1 Mus pahari
TCCTGGAACTCACTTTGTAGACCAGGCTGGCCTCGAACTCAGAAATCCGCCTGCCTCTGCCTCCCGAGTGCTGGGATTAAAGGCATGCGCCACCACGCCTGGCGCCTCTGTATCTTCTTAAGCCTTTTGTATCCTGGGTTAAAGAATCTACTAAATCAATCCAGCTAATAGTTTCTGATTTGATTGTTTTATAAAGCAGGCTAGGGATGTTGAAGGGATAAACCCATGTCCTTTGAACGCTTGGCATTGACCTTTCAGTGAAACATTTTGCTCTCCTACCCCACCCTCATCTCTTCATTGTTTATGAAACTACTTCTTCCTTGACTGGCAAAAGTCGTCTTTGTGGGCAAGGGAAGTGAGAGAGGCTGGTGGTTTGCAATAGATGCTGAGAATGGGGACTTCCTCATCTCTCTTTTTCTCAGGGCTGACCCGAATGTTCACTGTGGCCCTGGCAATGCCTTTCCTTTCTGTTCCCATATATCTTTCTCATCCTCTGGGTCTCTGAAGGCTAGAGGTGCACTTCATCTTTCACATCTTGGGCTGTTCCCATTTGTCATAGGGGATTATGTTAAAGATTTTTAGTTATCACTGGACAAGGTATAGTAGGAACAGAAATCAAGGTTCAGTGGCGTGGTGGTTCTCAAAAACAGTCTCACATACTAAAAATAGACCATTCTCTTGTCTTAGTATTGTGCTGCCTTTAGTCATAGACTTTCTGTGAGACCTTTGAGAGTTTTATTCCCCTGCTATATGTTAATTTCACCTTGGTACCACTGCATTGAATGAATGAAACTAGAGCTTTCTCCCTGACTTTACTAGGCCATCCATTCCCGAAGTCTGAGTGAAATTTGTTAACACCTCATCAAACTTAAGTCCGATTTGGGAAGAGTGAATGGGCAAAGTTTCTAGCTTAAAAAATGAAGGTAGGGATGGGAACTTCAAATAACCTAAAGTGCACAGGTTATTCAACATGGTTACTCCATGTAAAGTCAGATAAAATGATGGTGTCTGTAACATCAAAACGGATGTCCTCACTTCTGTCTGTCCTTGCCCATTTATATGGTGATCACCTTGTTCTAGGTATGCATCTTCAACTTGAAATACTTTATTATCACCAGTATTGTCACCATGACATACTTCCTTTGTAACCACACTAACACAGAAAGCTTTACACAATGATCCATTCTATATTTCACTATTACCAACAGACTTACAGTCTATAAACTCATTTTTAAAAATTTATTGTTACTTTACATCCCAGTATCCACACCCTTAACTCCTTCCAGTACCCCTGCCCATGTGAGTCAATGAACTTGGACTCTTTGGGTCCCCTAGACTGAACCATTAACCAAAGAGCTAGCACAGGTTAGATCTAGGTTCCCTGCACATATACAGCAAATGTGACACTTTGTATTCATGCAGGACCCCCAACAACTGTCCCTGAATCTATTGCCTACCTGCACGTGGATTCCATTTCCTTAACTGGGCCATCTCGTCTGGTTACAGTGGGAAAGGATGCACCTAGTCCAGTGGTGACTTGATATATACTCTTAAGAATAGAGACAGTATTGTGTTGCAGGGTGTCTGAATGTCTACTCTGGCTGTGTAGACAGAATTCCTTTGAGAGCTGGAATGTATATTGGTGGTTGAGCTCCTTCCATTCAGATGGAGAATACTTGACTATCATGTGCAAGGCCCTGGATTATTCAATCCTTACACCATAGACAGGTATCAACAGCAAAATCAAAGCAGTTATGGACACATGCTACTTTCTGTCATTTCTAATATAATCATATAATTTGGAATAGGCATTAAGTATTAAATAGTTTCTTTATACAAAGATGCACATAGGCAGACTGGTCTAAAGAGTTTCAATTCCTGGCCATGCTTTGGTAATTACTTAAAGCTATAAGTACCTGCTGTTGGAAAAAGAAATGAAAACCAAAACGTTAGGCCTGAGATCTGTTTCCCAGATCTTGTTGCTTGTGACCTTTCTCTACTCTCCAGTTGTAGACCTCAAGAAAAGTATTGACAAAGCAACAGGACGCCACAAACGCAGGCCGTTTGAAATGACGCAACGTTAGAATTAGATCTGCAACCTGGCTCTTGCAGAGAGAGCTGACACTCAAAGCTTTCTACCACTGAATACACAGAGCATAGCATATGGCTGGGCTGGCTTGTTTTACGTTAACTTGATCTATGCTAGTGTCTTCTGAAAGGAGGGACCCTTGATTGAGAAAAATACCTCCATCATATCCACCTGTAGTGGGAATTTTCTTTTATAATGATTGTTTGTAGGTGATGCTGTCCCTGGGCTTATGGTCCTTGCTTCAGTATGAAAGCAGGCCAACCACACTAATAAGCAGCATTCTTTCATACCCTCCCCTTAGCTCTTGCTTTTGGGTTTCTGCCATGTTGGGTTCTTGGCCCAACTTTCTTGTATGATGAACAGTGGTATGGAAGTATAAGGCAAATAAACTCATTCCACCCTAAGTTTCTTTTGATCGTGTTGTTTTCTCACAGCAGTAGTAAACTTAACTATGGCAATGACCTGACATGGACGTAGGATTTAGCTATCAGGTATGAATAATGATTGGAGGTTATTAAGGTGGTTTTGTTTGAATGTATGCACTCTTATTCCTCAATGTGCTAATACTTGACAAAACAGAGACAAAACATTAAAATGCTTATGTACAGTTTTAATAACAGATATGTAGTGTTTATTTCCTAACAAAACCCAAACCCATAGAACACTCCTTCAAGTTCTAGACCTTAGAGTACTTACGTGCTTCCTTCTCAGGGACATGCTCTTGGAAGCCTTGGTTTGGCTTGCCTATGGCAGAGCTAATAGAATATATTCTTCATAGCATCATCCAGTATTAATAGTAAATGAAAGGTGTTTTCCCATACTTACTTGAAACCTGCTACTACCTACGTCTATCTTTGTTCCTTGTTTTGCCATTATAGATTGCAAAAACACACAACCTAAGTTCTTTTCACTTGTCCTATCTTCCTTGCTTTCTATTGAGTACTTCTATTACAAGGCCTTTAAGGATGCAATGATTTCTTCTACCCTGTTCTGGAAGTTATGTGTAATGTTCCAGAACTGCACGCAGAGTTACTCAACATAGGTAGAAAGTGGCAAGCTCTCAAAGAATTCCTGTTTACAAACAATCAAGTGAGAGGAAGCAGGTGTTCATTTTCTATTACTGTATTGTCACTTACGCTACTGTCCTGCATGGTATTATTGTAGTTGGTTATTCTCCATGATATATTTGAAAATCCTATTGATTATGCTTCAAAAATAATGTAATCTCTGAAATCAGGAAGGGAAAAAAAATGAAGTTAAACCCATTCTTTACTTTGAATTGATTAAGAAAAGTGGGGCTTAAAGCTGAATAAATAACGTGGAACCTAAGTCAGAACCCCAGTGAGCAGAGTAAAGAACAAGGTGGGGGATACCATTCATAAGAAGTCATAGTGAGTGAACATAAGCTTCACCAAGGGCTCACAAGTGCTGTTTGCTAAGTTTTCGGTTGTTCAAACCTCTGACCTAGGTTATCTCGCTTGCCAGTTCAGCTATCTCTTAGTACTTTGAAATTTCCTTTTTCTTTTTATGAAAATAAGATAATTATGTCTTCCCTCTGTCTGTATCAGTCATTTGTAATTTTCATATCATAGTTACACAGCATCAGGAATTGTGTCTAGAGGACCAAATCCACAGGCTGGCTGGAAAAGCAATCATGTTTTTGGACACTTGCATGATCTCAGTACAGAAGGAGCAGTAGCCGTTGCTCTCCGACACTTTGGTGATTTGGTCTTTGGTGTGTTTGGAGCATTTCCCATCTGTAAACATCTGGAGCAGATGCGTGATGAGGATACCTTCCCAAAATGTAGGAAAGTCTCTGAAGCAACCTATGAGAACAGAGACATAACTCAAAGCCTGACGATTAAGCACAAGTAAAGATGTGTTTATAGTGTGCTTGACAACTTTGGTCTCCTCTCTTAGCATGCCCTGGATTCAGATTTTTGATACAGATTTTTATATGTTCCAGACTTTTCCTTTCAATCCTCCATTGCACAATTTGAAACACACACACACACACACACACACACACACACACCCCAGGTATCTTAGTTTCTGAATAATTTTATTCTTTTAAAGAAATTCAGACATAATTCCATTAAATAGAGGACTCTTCTGAGACATATTTTGCTAATGATAAATTTAAAGCTTTTTGTTGTTGTTGTTGTTTTCTAATCACGTTTCTTTGTGTTGAATTAATCCATATAGAAACATTACTAGTTTTATAGTGAAATTGCCATCTGCCATCATGGCGTCTCATCCTTCAACATAGTCTAGCTGAGACCAGGTCCAAATCTTGGCTAAGTCTATGTCTGGCGACTGTAGAGAATCTTCATTCTTTGTACAACGAATTTGGCACATATTGTCATGCTATTAGGTGGAGGTTGTGTTGGAAGTGGAAGCAGAATAAAGCTGGGGCCCCAGGAGAGGATGGAGACTTGGAGAATGATGGGTACCATGCTGATGAGTAGCGTCAGACCACCCTTACTAGCACTGCTTTCCCACTCTTTTAAGAGCAATGGTTTCTCCTAACTACTAGGAGCCTTTTCAAGTTTGGCTTTGTTCTGAACAGTACTCCTAGATTTTCTTCATGAATGCTCAATATAAAAGACTGTGGGTGGGGAAGACCTTCCAGGCTTAATGCTAATGTTTTGTCTTAGTCACACTGACTAGAAGGTGGCATGCAGCCAGATAAGGTTAACAGGACATCAGGTAGGTTGTGGAAATGTGTGAAAATGGACAAAACACACCCATAATCACAATGGGCACCACACAATGGGCTAGTTTTCTCAGTTGTCAAAACAGTGTGACAGAACAACTCAACTTAATTTGCATCCAGATCTAAACTATAGGAAGGTGCTATTCACCTTCAGCAATTGTTTGACAATGGTTTATTACTGAAAGGCATGGAATCAAATTATTTTCACAAAACACAAATTTAGTTATGTTGTAAAATTGACCTTTGGATGTCTACTCTGTGTTCCCTGTAAGCAGCCCCATGGGCTAATGCTTTACTTGTTCATTCTGCAAAATCTTTGAGCAGTATATGTTCACATTCTTAAGTGTATCTAGTTTACTAGTGAGGTCTCATTAAGTATGTTCCAGTTGCTTGTTATATCCTTTTTATAGCATTATTACAGCTTGGCATTAACATTTCTTTTTTTGAAACAAATTAAATTGAAACTCAAACAGATAATAAACAAGCTATCCAAGGTCTTGTGGCTTATAAAAAATTGAGACTTTGGTTTGAGTACAGCTATGTCTAGATGCCAGTTTCATAGTCTAATGTTCTAACTTGTAAAGTCTGTATAAGAATTTTTTGTTGAATGTGCATACACCAAACTATGGATAACTGTATGGCTATAGGTAGATAGCTATCAAAATAGGAAGGGAACAAATTTGTTTTTGAAAGTGTGTCAAAGTGGAACCCAGTCAAGACAACTTCAATTTTGATAAAAAATAAAACCTTAATAAGAATGAGTGAAATTTGAGTAATAAAAGCTCACATAGATGGTGACAGAAACTGTAGGCCTGCTGTCTCTGTACAGATGTTATAGATTATCCTATATGAGCTTGCTTTGAAGCTTTGAATGTAGAATAGGTAACTAAAAATGTCTGTTGTTTAGAAATGTGGTATCTGCGTGTGTGTGTGTGTGTGTGTGTGTGTGTGCTCGTGTGCTCTTGAGCTCATGCCTTTGAATGTGTTTCTGTGTGTCTTTATAACTCATGGAATTCAGTTCTCTTTTTGATGCTTTGGTTTTGTTGATTACATTCAGGTCAACAAGCTTGGTGCTTCTACCTCCAGAGCCCATCTTGTGAGCCCAATGAAAACTTTGAGGTTGACTTTTCGATGGAGAAATTGATAGAAAAGTAGATTAAGTGGCTGCATCTTCCCAGCTGCCCGAAGGAAATATCAATCCAGGAGAGTAAGAATCCCCATTGAGAGTATTTACTCCTATTTCATATATTTTACCGTCTTCCTGAATTCTTGGTCTGTTCAGTGTAAGACACTCTTAACCCTTTCTGAAGCTTTGACCACTGAGGTAAATGGATGGGCAAGCTGAATAGGAGACTGGGGGAAGAAAAGTGCTGAGGCCCAACACTTAGTTGTGCACACATTGAGCATGCACATGGGTTTTTCATGTTTTCTGCCCTGAGCTGGGTAGGATTGGAAACAGAAAGGTGTAATCTTTGCCTGGCTCTTTATAGTAGAAAAGGAATAAGAAACTAAAGCCTGACCAAGAAGGATCTTAAAAGACCTTATCCAAGATGGAGAGATGAATTCAGAACTTTCCCACTGATGACATAAGAAACTCTTGTCCTAATAGGTAACTCAGAACTCTTAAAGAAATACACTGCAGTGTATGAGGTGCTGCATGAATGGGTACTGGGCACCTGCCATAGCCCCTTACTTAAAGGAGGAGAAATCCTTTGACTCCGTGTGCAAAGGAGCTCAGAAAACTCTGATCTGCAGCAGTGAGAGGGTTAAGAAAGTCCATCATTTTATAAGAGGCCCGGCGATCTTGTATGAACCATGTCAGGATGTTGCCTGCATGCTGTCTTTGCTGATCACAGTAATCGGGTCATAAGAGAAAGAGAAGTAATAGAGTGTCTCTTAGCAACCAACCCCAGGAGAAAGAGAAAATTACTCAAACTGAGCCATTCAGCTAGGGAAGTAGAAAGAAAAATATTCTGAAAGTCTGAAAATGTTCAAGTTCAGTCTTCAATGCAGCAGACAGAGGTGGCGGGCTGGGGTGGGTGTGTTAGTAACAAAAATCTGTAAGAAATTGAATTGTTCTCTCTTTCTCTTTCCTTCTGTTCCCTGCCATCTCACCCTATAAGATATAGGAATAAGAGAGGGTGAGCCAGGCTAAAAAATCCTTCTCTCCCACTACAGGACTTGGGAGATTGAAGCATGGGAGAAGAGGAACTGTGTGTGTGTGTGTGTGTGTGTGTGTGTGTGTGTGTGTGTGTGTGTGTGCCTGCCTGCCATGCTGGTGCTAATGCATGCATATGCCTGCGTTTCTGTGGTATGTGTGCACCAGCCTGTTTGTGTGCTCTTGTGTTTGCAGAGATGCATGTGTGTGCATATACACAAACACATCTACATGTGCAAGTGTGTATGGCAGTGGTGTGGAGCAGAGATTCATTTGCCCAGTTTGTCCAGTGGTGATCAGGATTGCTTTTTAGAGTTAGGAGTGTGAAATCTAAGTGTATGATTCCTTTCTTAAGACTTGCTTTGCCCTTTCTGCATACTAATTGGCTCTGTAATGTGTAGGTGTCAGCTGTGCCGCTATTTATCCTTGTACACTTTGTTCTATGATAGTCACTGTTAACCCCGACCCCTTTTCTTACAAATGTCAGTAAGAGGTACATTTTACATAGTACCTGACAGTTGTACATCACACATATATGTAATTTGAAGTGAGAGTTTCTTCACATATGCTTTTAAGGTATATGTTATTCACTATACTTTTTATTGTCTTTCACTTTCAAGTGCTGCTGAAGCCCACTGAATTGATACTATGGTCCTTCATGATAGTATGGTCCTTTTCTCCTCTGATGAAACTAGAGGGTAAATTCAGGATTTGCCTTAAATTTTGATTTGATCAAAGTGTCACAAAGCAAGTTTAGTCATGGGGAAGAATCCTGGGGGGAAAACTGTGGTATTCAGAGTAATTTTTTTTTTCTGTTAAGTAGCTGTATCCTAAGAGCTTAGCTGGTTTCAGTTTATGGATGTAAACCCAAGACACTTCCTCTAGACTGTCAGTGTGTAGAACCAAGTCACAAGATAGCCAGAAATCACTGTGTTGGGTAATGTATGTCCCTCCTGTTTGTAACTTACTGGAATCTGGAGCTGAAAGAGGTCCTGGAAATCATTCAGTCTTATGTGTTTCTAAGATTCAGTTTTAGAAGAACTTTGATTGATTTCTGGCTCCCTTTAAGAATGCTATGAACTAATATTTACAACCAATTTGATAGGGGAATATTCTGTGTGTGTGTGCGTGTGTATAAGTTATATATATACATACATATATCAGTTATATAAAATTATATATGTATCTTTTCTTGAGTGTGTGTGTGTGCATGCACGCACATGTGTGTGTGTCTGTGTGTGTATGCATGTGCGTGAGTATGATCTTCAGGAAGATGCAACTTGTTGAAAACTATGTGTGGCGGAAAATTAAACATTGAAAAAAAACAGAAAAGAGGGTTTGAAATAATAATCTCATGGTTGTAAAAGTTTAGACATGAGAAGTTTTGGACATAAGAATACTTGGAGACCATATTTGTTAGTTTATTGAGATAGAGTTAGGTAGAATACATGTTGTAAGTAGTTGAAAAGCGAAGTTCTTTTTGCTCCCTTGAGTTTACTGCAGAGATTTCACACTCATCAGTTTTGTTTTGGTATTTTTCTCTATCACTTAAGGTATTTTGCCCCCTACTAGCCTGCATAACCCATTGCCAGCTGCAAGGTGGGGTTTCATTAGCAGTGGGCAGTATGACTGACTCTTGGAAACCATTCTTACATAAAGATAAGGCGTACATACCCTCGGAGTTGGAAGAAAATAAACAGGGACATACAAATTAATACCTGTTGTCTTTTTGTAACAAATGACACTTGAATTTTGTTGCTGGTTTTCTATTTCCTTAGGGCAGAAATTTAATTTGATTGCACTTTTTAGTAGTTTATTGGTCACAGAAAGATCCTCTGTTAGTGAGTATGCTGGAGATACTCTCAAGTGATGTCCCCTTCTGAGCCAGACTGAGCTTTGCTATTAAATGAGAATTAGCAGAAGCATGTTGTTACTGTATTCCTGCTCTGCTAGTACCTTTTGGTGAGGGTGCTCCAAGTTCTCATATATCTAACACTACTGTCTAGCTCTTTCTATTATCCCAGTGTAGGAGACAGATAGGGATGCTGTTTTCTTATAACTTGGTCTCTGACCCAGTTCCTTGAAAGAAATGTCCTCTAGACCATTCCCACCTTTATTCTTCTTCTGTCTCAATATATAATATTAACAGTGACAGAGGCCAAGAAACCTTTAAAGTATTGCATGGTGTCTTATAACACACATGGAGAACCATTACTCTATTTGATCTTTCGGAGTCTTTGATATCTAAATACCAGGGGTTATTCTCATTTTATGGAGATTGAACTGAGTGTGCACAGCTGTTCCCATATAGTATCGTTGGCTATAAAATCGCAGAGTGGATGACCAGAAGGGCCGGTGTCTAGAAACCTGAGTAGACTATTTTAGGAAGTGTAAACCCCCTAAAATTTGAGGCCATTCTTTGTTTCACCTTTTACAATGCTGGTCACATAATATGACTTAGAAAATGAGATGATGATGATGATGATGGTCACATAATATGACTTAGAAAATGAGATGATGATGATGATGGTGGTGGTGGTGGTGGTGGTGGTGGTGGTGGTGGTAGACTTCCTAAATCCCACTCCACGCTGCTGTTGAATAAGGTTTTGTCCCAAGGATGTCTCTCCAGACTTTCTTCATGAGAAGCCTCTGAGAAGACTGGAGCTTCGGTTCAAAATATCCGCTTTTGATGAGCATGGTAATTGGTACACATTCATTTAGCTGTTACAAAGAAAAGTTCCTGTTATTAGGAAGATTTGCTCTTTCCGTGAGTGTTTCAGTTGTATAAGCCTATCTTGGATTCTTTTTCTTTGAGGACATTAGATACATTTGAAGATTTTTCATGTATTTTTATAAGATCAATCAAAATAAGATCAAGTTTATTTAAATAACCCCACACCTCTTTTTTGTAATTTAACAGTTCCTATTTTTATAATATAATTAAAAATATATTTAATAATTTATAATTAAATATATTTTTTATAATATATTGCTCATCAATACAGGCCTGTGGTTTTCTTAAAGGCATGTTGTTTTAACTGTGTGCAACTGGTAGTACTGTTCTCCCAGTGTCCAGAGGAAGTCTTGGATCTCCTAGAATTGGGGCTACAGGCAGTTTGAGCCATCGTATGTGGGTGATGGGCACAAAATGTGGTTGGTCTTCAGCACAGAGCAGTAAGAACACTTCATTCTGCATCAATTCTTCATCCTCAGGCCAGTCTGTAATGTTCATTAACTAAGGACTGACATAAGTTTACATTTTCATTTAATGTGATAGAATAAGAATCTAGCCCAACATTTCTAGCAGTGGCTTATTAAAATTTTTGAAGTGACAAAATAATTTGAATCACCATTGCCTTGTTATTGGTCATGTGTATTTCCTAAAGTCCCTACAGTCAAGGTCTTCATAGGTATGGGGAAATGTGCTGGGGATCCAGATGTTTATTGCCTGCTTCCCTGAACCAGGACAGCTCTGGAAGTATATTTGGAACTGATTAGATAAGAAGGTTTTTTGTGTTGGAGGAGGTAGAGATGGTTGCACAGATTTTTCTCCTAGCCATACCCACCCATCTTAAACAATGGACTCATGAGTTCAGGTAAACAGACTCAATAGTCTACTGACAGTGCCTGGTAGATTATCCTGTGTGGGGCTGAGAATGTATAGCTCAGTGGTTTGCCAAACAACTGTTAAGATGGTGGGTTCAAATACCACCCTGCATAAATAAACCAAAGGAAAACCACATTATTTGTGTTCTGTGTCTCACAAAGTTTCATTGCAATATGTGATGGATCCTAAGTGAGGAAGTAGACAAAGGTTAGTTGACATGCATGACTTTACAGTTGCTTCTGTTCCTGTGACAAACTGAGACTCTCCTTCTTTAATAATAACATTTTAATAATAGTAATATGACCTATAATAAAGATTTCTGAGTATTAACTATGTTCAACACATCATTCCATTGTCACATTAATTTTAAGAAATTGTTTTGTTAGTGTCTTTCACCTGATGCTGATCTGCCCTTATCCTGGCCACAGTGCTTCCTTCCAGATATGAGGCATGGAAACCCAGGAGCCAGAGTGGAGTCTTCTAGGTGTTGATGTTTATGAGAGTCCACATAGTTGTGTTCCTGAGGCTGAGGTCAGCACTAGTGTTTATCTGTCATTGTGGAGTCCTGCAGAAGCAGAATGAAGAGTTGCTATGGCAGGCAGCAGAGCCTGGCCTCAATTAGGGCTTTGCCTTTCTCATCAGTTGTTTGGTTCTTGAAGACCAGGAGTCTGGCACACAGTTGGTATACATTGTTAGTTTCAGGCTCAAAGGAATGAGTGGATGTTTAACTATCTCAAGAGAGTCTACTTAATTCTTCAGAAATTTTGTTCATCTGTAATCAGCCTAGAGTTTTCATGGAATTTCTGCTAATACAAAATCTTGCGTGATATTAAAACAGAAATCTGGAACTGTGACGATGTTAGCAACATTTCAAAATGTGTTGGTTTGATTTATTGTTTTCTTGTTCTGATAAAGATAGGGGACTACTCCTCTCTGTTTAGTGATTAAGTCACCCGCCACCTTTTTCTATTTTGGTTGTTGTGGTAATACATGTTTCCTGGAAAATTCCCCCCCCCCCTGTTCTATTAATACAGTAAAAGGGGGTTACGGCCATGACTCACCCCAGGAAATCAGCCTTCCTTTGCTTCCTCAATCTCACAAACAGTGCATTCCCCATGCACAAAATCAACGACTTCTGCAAATGGGTTACTTTATATTTCTTAAGAAAGCTCTAGAAAATACAGTATCTGTGGTTGACTCTGTGTTTCCTGTGATGGTGGGGAATGTGCAAAAGTTCATGTTTTGTTTCTCAGTGTTCATGAAATCCTTGCCTAGCTAGATCAGTGATATGGTCTCTGGTAGGAGACATCTGACCTGATAATGTTGAGCAAAGATTCCAGGAACACATCCTTGCAAAGCTACAGCTCAGGGTAGGGACTTCAGCAATTAGTGTCCAGGGGCCAGAATTTCAGTATAGATGAGGTGTGTGCCAGCTTAGAGTCCCACTGTCACCCCTCCGCTCACTCTGCAATGACTGGATGGGCCATTCACACATTCATTCTCTCCATGTGTCTTGGCGTCTCTGAGTTCTTGCTTGGTTCTCCTCATGAGCTTGGGACCTGCTCTCAGGAAGCTTCTACTCCCGTGACTGCGACTGCTATTACACAGTTAACTATATGTCCAAGGACTTCAGACCATGAGCTCATCCTAACGAATTCTAGCCTCAACTGATGTGTATCAAGGCTGGGTAGAGTAAGCTTAGTCATTTTAATTCTGTACATTGTTCAACCCCAATTTTGTCTAGAAATTCATTCTTTTAAACACAGAAATGGAGTTTAGCCATGTGTTTTCTGTAGGATTTTTATTTTCCACTTTGCCTTATAATTTATACTCTTCCTTAGCTAATTCTTTGGGTATCTTAATGTGTGAATTTTTTTCTGAATTATTGCCTTTCTTTTTTCCTGGTACAGTATGGGATAAATAGTAGCTGTTCACTGTTTGGGAAATGCTAACTATGTGGTTGTTTGACCAGTGAGTGAACTTCTCTGGACCTCTGGTGTAGGAAAGGGTAGAGGAACAGTTCCTGCTTATTTTGAAGGTTAGGTATTATATTTAAAATTCTTTTAATAGTGCTTGGTACTTAGTAAGCACTTACTAAATGTTATCATAAATAAATGATCTTTCTGCTACTTATAAAGTAGCCACATAGCATTTCCTTCTAGGATTTTCTCCCAGTCTTTTATGATGGATAAAGACGAGCCATGCAGTCTAGGAGTTCCTATCAGCTTTCTTTATATAGGAAACCAGATGTAAATATGCTGTTTCAGTTACATACATCTCATATTTTTATATGATTGCTGACAAAACATTAAGTAAGAATTATGCTATCATATTCTCTAGATGTCAATTCATGCTCTCATTAAAGTCACAGACATTTATCTGGTACTGCTGACTCCAGTTCTTGCCCGCAGTAATGTTAAGTACTGTCATCATCTAATGGTCTGTCCTGACCTTTGGGCATTAGTGCTAATCCTTTCTTCATTCTGTCCATTCCTTCCTCCCTGTGTCTTCTTCTAGCTTAGAAAACCTTTGTTTAATGAGGGGTAATAGAGTGCTTGAAAACTTGCTGCAACAGAAAAAGATTGTAATAAGAAATTCCTCCTCCCGTCCTTCCAAGTCGAAGCACGTGTTTATATGCCTATTCATATGTCACACGTTTAGGTGGATATACTTTTGTACGTGTAATTTTCAGAATTTTCCCATTATACATTGAACAGTTGCCTGTGTGATTGCTGCTGCACAGAACTCAGAGTTCTTTTTTCTTTCATGATGTCAAACTTGAGAGTCAACAGTCAGTGTACTCTAGTCGAGAGATGCACTCTGACACAAGGGTGGGTTGTTTTGGATTTATCAGAAGGTACTTTGCATGCCCAGAGGGAGATCAGATTTGGAAGCTGCACGTTTAAGTTTTCAAAAATAAGTAAGTCTATGGTGGGTTTGTTTTTGTCAGCCCAGCAATCTTTATAGTACTTTGCATTGCCGTTGTCTCTGCGTGTTGATAACTGTTCCCTGGAGAGTACAGCATCAGAACCGAATCCTATAACTCTAATCCCTAAGTCTACCACTGCACATTTCCCACAGTACCTAACGGCATGTGCGGAACTGCTCACTGTCCTGTCATGTGTCATGCCATGCCGGCAGCCTGTGCGCACAGATATCCTCTACATTCAGCTTGAGCCGTCACAAGTCACCCTTTCATGTCATAAGTGTACCACAGTGCCTAGCAGGCAGTAGGTGCTTAGTAGTTGCTGGAAGATTATTAAGTCACCCAGATATAAAAATGACAAATGGTTTAGTTACCTGGGCATGGAAAAGTCTAATGTGGTACTAGAGGGGCTTTCTAAGCGTCTTAGTTTAATCTGCTGACATAGTGAAGAGGCGCATACCTGCTCTGGTCACTGATACAGAGAGCTTACGTTGCCATGCAAGACAAAGCGTCTGTTACCCAAAGCCCAGTGGTTTCCCACGCCCATCTAAAAGGTGGCAGGCTCTATGCAATGTCTTTTGGGAAGAACAGACAGACACTGAAGATGTTGCGCTTCTGACTGTAGAAATTCGATAAACCTCTCTGGAGATGCATTTCTACTGAACCTTCATGAACTGCTTCTGTGGTTAGGAGTGAGACTAGGAAGTCACTGGGTCAGGGTGGAGGAAGCCTCACTGGGTCCCAGGATGGAGAGAGTTAGGAGTGCTATTGTCCAGCCTGAGAGAGGGCTGTATTGTCACATGTGATGCTGATTTCCCCCTTCTACCAGCAACTGTGTCTGCAGCACCTTCTTCTCACTGTCTATACCACCATCCCTCATTACTCCTTTTGCTTGCTAAAATTTGAACACTTGGTAATGATTTGTAAAATTTATATTCTATGTGATAATGTATCATATCGGCAACCTGTGAAAAAAAGATACCCTTTGAAATCTGTAGCATGACTCTGAGTGAGATGAGACCTCAACTTTCCCTGAAAGAAGTTTGTTTGACATTTGTTTGTTCATTGTGTTGTGTGCCCCTAAGTTCATCCTTTTAAGAAATTATTTTATCTATGGAAGTTGTACCTATAGATATGTCAGCGAACTATATGTGTGCCTTTCCTTTGAGGCCAGAAGAGATTGTTGGATATCTTGGGACTAGAGTTACAGCTAGAGTTGTAAGCTGCCATTTGTCTTCTGGGAATAGAACATGGGGTGTTAGAAAGAATGGCCAGCCTTCTTATCCACTGAGCCATCTGGAAAGACCCTGTTTGTCTCTATTGTTAAGGGATTTCTGAACTTAATACTGCATTTAATACCTGCACAGTTTCAATGTAAGCCCTTTGTTCTGGTAACTGTCCCAAAAGGATGCCTGGTGTTGTGCCCTGGGGATGTTTACCAGCTTAGATCAGGAAGTAGAACAGCCTGGGAAAGCTGATGGAGTTCTTCCTGAATCTAGAGTCTTCTTGATTAAGAATTTGATGGAGGAGCCAATTATTGTGATACACTCCTGCAATCTCAGGATCTGGGAGGCCAAGGCAGAAGAGAGCTACAAATTTGATGAGTCTGTGTTTATATTTTTAAAAGATGTTTATAGATGATTAAAAGTGTCATAGGCCTACAGTTGGTTCTTTTGTTTCAAGGATAGAGACAGACAGAAAAATCATTGAGAGAATATTTGTGAACTTTCCTTCCAGATTCAGTTTTCCATCATGTTATGACTTATTAGTATATACTCAGAGAAACATATGAAATTTTCCAGAATGGAGAGAGACTCTATAAACTCAGACTTCATTTAGTTGCTTATTTAACCCCATCTTTAGCAAAAGTGACCATTGCTGTCAATGACTGAATGCTCTACATCCAAAGTGCACTTGTTATTCATTACAATTGCAAATGAACTGGTATAATGGAGTACAAGTGATTACAGCCCTGGTCTACCATTGAGGCCTGTCTCTCTCTTTGGCAGACCCTGGGACCTTTCTTGTAAAAACCTATCCAACCTAAAATTTTCCATTTAACAAATGCAGATCAGAAAATCTTAGCCTTTTATTTGTTTCACTTCTAACAGTATATTAGGTAAAGGGTAGTTGTGAATTTGAAACTCTGAACACATTTGAAAGCCTGTTGTCATCTCAGTCTGGATGAGAGAAATTGGTGGGGTACATTGGATGTCTTATATCTGTACCCCCCCCCCCTTATTTTTGTTTTTGACTTCCAAAGCTTCAGAGCTATGTTTTCTGACCTTCCTAGTTAGCAGTGCTGAACCTCAGCATTGTGTCAATCCTCCTCAGCCCCTAGGATGTAAAGAAGTGTTGAGTCATAGCTCTTAACATGCACAGGATAGGAAGGGGCTACGATCTAATCACAAGCTGGACAGACCAATCTCTCTCACTCAACTCCTCTACTCTGATTCATTAACAAAGCCCTTTGCCTCGTTTCTCCTTTTCCGGGACATAGAACGTCTGATCAGTTCATTCAGCAGGGGTGGCATGCTCCTCATTTCACCAGCATGCGTATAATTCTTTAAGCCGAGATGCATCATTTTCAAATCCACCTTGAGTCTCCCTCATACCTGCTTATAGTCTTTGTCTTTTCTACCCTCACTGAAATGTTCCAATCTGGAAATTTTATTGTTGGAATTCAGATCTTTCTCCTTTTATTTTGTAAACTCAAACTACATAATTTCAATACTGTAATCTACAAGCGTGGTCTAGTTTTGTTCTGCATAACCTTCTTATGGTTCAGTTATATCCTTCACAATATAAATGATCTATTGTGTGTATAGCTTTTTTCCTATGTTGAAAGGGCACAATTAGAGAGCAAACAGCCTTGCAACCTTAGCCATTCATTGAACATCTAAATGGGAAAATAAAGTTATTTCTTGTACTTTGATTATATATTAAATAGGAGGAAATATCTATTATAATGTAATTAGCGTGTACTCAGAATTTTAAGAAAAAAATAAAAGATGCAGGCATTAGTTCAATAAAGAAAAGAATCATGCATCCATCCATTCAAATAATGTTTAGGAGTCTGCTACGTGCCAGGCACTATCTTTGGTTTACAAATAAGTAAGGCTCAAGGTCCTTGACCTCCTTGGTCTTTTACCCTATAAAGTAACAAAGACACAGCAGATACGTATAAAGCACTCTGCCCCTGAGTCTTCCCCTCTCTCTTTAACCTCTCCCTGGTTTCAGAGTCATATATATCAGTTAGTTGAAAGAGATAAAGCACCATAGCCATTTGTGCTAGAGAACATATGTAATGACTTGTTACCAGTTTTCTTCCTGCAAGCCTTCTGTCACAATTAAGTGTTTTTCTCCTTCCTGTTCCATTGGGCAGCGATGGGGACATTTTCATCCCTTCCCACTCAGTGATTTTTCTTTCCAGTAGAAACAACTGTGCACACACAGGCACATCCTATGTGCATGCGTTGTGTTTACTACTGCCCCGGCAGCTTCATGTATACCTCACTCAGTCTGGGCCCATGCTGAAATGACTGGAAATGGCACTGAGCACTCAGGTGGGTACTGTCCATCATTTGAACTGAATGTGCAGGATCGGCTTCCTTTGGATACTTAGTCCCATGTGGCCCTTGTGAACCAGTGAAAGTAGCAAGTGTTTTTTACTTTCCCCCAACCGTGTTCCTTTCTGCAGCCGCCCAGCTTGTGCCGCTGAGACTGCATGGGCAAGAAGAAAGTTGAACTGTTGCTCATGTTCAGTTTAGTTTTCTTTTGAAAAGCAACATTATAGTCTGTGACTGTGGGTGACCTCATCTCCCTTTAGCTTCTGTGTGGTTGATTTTTACAATGCTATATAAAAGCTCTTTTGACTTTTCTTTTTGTTACTGTTTCCATTTTAAATTTTCATTTAATTAAAAACAATGTAGCCCCTCTCTGCTTCTCAGCTCATTTCCTGAGCTTCCTTTTTTTTTGTACTGGCAGATTGAAACACTTTATCTCCTCTAGGTTTCCTCCACTGCTGCTGGTACCGCTTGTCCTCCTCCAGGTCTGGTCTCAGCTTCTACCTTGTTTCTCACCTCTTGGGCTGAGAATAGCTTGTTTTCAACAGCAATGAGAAGACTGAGGAGGCAGGGAGAGAGTTTGTCTGTCTGTCTGGTTGCTTTTGCTTTTTCTCTCGGTCCTTTCGAAGCCCCATCCTTGCTTTCCAGCTTTCTAGAAGGGCTGCTCTTTCCCTGCACAACGCCTGCTGTTGGCCATTTGTCATCCTTGTCTTCCAGAGAGCAGGTGCTGAGGGCTCCAGGGCTGGAGAAAGAGCTTCCATCTCTCCCTTGATGGCTATAGCCAACCAATAGGCTCTCTGAGTAGCTAATGTGAATCTGCCTTCACCAGAGAGCACTGGGAACGCCCCAGTTGCCCCTGAAAGGTGGATGTAGAAACCGAGCCGTTCAACGCTGATACATGATGCATGGAAACTTAGAATTTCTGTGGATCCACCATGGCACTTGCTTAGCTGAGCTTGGCTAGAACAAGCAGCCCTCACATGTCTGATTATTTTGCTGAACAGAGGGTTTGTACATCATCAGGTGTTTTCACCATTTCCCATGTCAGTCTGTGAAGCTAGAGTTGAGAAACATGTGATTTTATGAAACAGCATAAGGTATGAAGCAGAAATGAGCTCTCTGGGCACCCAAGTCCAGAGGTTGGAAACATGAGTGCTTATCTCCTAGTGAAGGGCAATGCTGCCACTCCTGTATGCACAGAATTCTATTGCTTCCCACCTTCGTCCTGTGGAGTAGAGAGGGATCTTGAAATTGAATGACATAGGATCTTAGATCGGGGCTGAGGAAGTCCTCAGAAGGCCTGCCACTATGAAAAGGCTGGGTTTATAAGCTGTTTAGAGTACCACAGGGAGAGCAAGGGATTAGCCTTTGGGGCACAGGACTTATGGTAGCGCTGGCTGCAAGTTGACTCTATGTGGTTTGGAAATATGGACACACTCTCTTCTTTTGAACATTATTTCACTTTCTCTTTACCTTGGGGGCAGACCTGAAAGGAAATCAGTCAGGTGTTGTAGGCGGGGCTGATGGGGCTGAAGGCAGCTCTGCAGTCCTGAGAGGCTCGCAAGCTTGTTTCCTTCTGTGCGCATGTGTGTGAGCCCTCTGCTAGTCCCCTGGCAGTTTATATACACCACCTTTTAGCACTGTGGTCTCATTTAGGCTTTAACTGTCTTCCACTGCCTCATCCTCACTCTCTATTTTGGTTTCCTTTCTTCTCCAAGGTGTTTGTGAATGCCTTTCTATATGCAGGACTCTTTAGAAATACATAGAGCTGTTTAAAGTAACATAATAATCATTTATCAGCCATATCCTGCATTTTCAGTTCTATTTATATCTGTTATATGTATACAACCAACTCTAAGAATGTTCTGTTTGATAGATAGGCCCAATGAGGTAAGAGACTGTAAGCTATTTGAGGGGCTGTGTTGTGATTCAAAGTCAAGCAGCCATTTTCTTTGTCTGCTTTGACCTTTTGTGCTCACACACCTTATTTATATGCTGTCCACCTGGACCTACCCATGTCTCACTTTGTGTACCCTGATTATTTAGCAGAAACTGTTTTTGCTTTCAATAGAATAATACCTGTATTATTTAATGATAACAGATAGAAAATAACATTTTTGGGGGATTTATAATATATTCTTTGTTTGAGTTAGATCTAAGATATGAATATTATCTGGATAATGTGAAAACATTACTATAAGCTTGCAAACTGATCAAATATGTACAAGATGTGTTTAGACACAGATAATACTTAATGAATACAGACTGGTAAAAAGCCCAGCAGGGCCTCTAGTTCACTCACTGTCCACACAACAGGAACCACTGCTCTCCTCTCCCTAATGAGTTTAAACAGGCATATTAATCGGCTTCTGTCTGCATGACTCCAGCCTTGTAATGATCTATTCACATTGCAAACCCTCTAGAGGTTTACTGCTCCCAACAATTCAGAGTATGACGTCGTATATGTTCTCTGTATCTCATGATTTTATTTCCATAGTTAAAGCTCAATGTGACTTAAGCATGTCTTTCTAACTTTTTGGTCCTATATACAGGACTGGCTTGAGCATCTTTGTACAATATCCTTCGGGGTAGCTAGGCTTAAGGTGTGATTGGAAGCTGTATAGTTAGTCATTGTGTGTCTATATAGTCAGTTTTAACATTTCTGTCAAGATGTTTTACATGTAGGTTCTTTTAGGGATAATGTATCCTACTGAAGCATGCTTGTCTTGTTTTGTCCTAGCATCCCAACACATGGTACCATGCAGTATTGTAGTTCTTGCTCATATGATGGGGAGAATGGTAGTTCCTAGTTCTGGCTTCTGTTTCTATATGAGAAACGATGACTCAACGTCTCGCAATGATGTGGAGGAAATGTCTCATGAGGAGGGCAAAGCATCTATTTCTAGTCAAATAGCTGTCTAAAATCATGATTGTAGAGCATCCTGTGACATTTCAGCAGATCTTGGGGCCTTGGCCAGGACAGGTCACTTTGGTGACAGTCTTGAAGGCTCCTTCTTTAATCATCTCATTCCTTTTGTTTTAGTATGTACTGTTGTCCTTCCCGTTGCATGCAGTCCCTCTCCTTTCCACAGCCTTCCTCCCCTTTCATGGTCACTTCATCTCCTCTGTACCTCAGTCCTTCCCTCCGGAATTATATCAGAGATAATCTCAAAGATCACAGAATACAGTCAGTGCTGTAAAATTGAAACTTTTGTAGGTGTGTCTAAAGCGCTTCTCTCAGCCATAAATAATGTTAGGCGACCATTTTGCAGAGTGTTTATTGATCTTATGGCTTTTGCCTTGGGGCATGGTATGGGAAAGTTTAAGAGTAAAAATTTTAATTCTGAATGACTTCTCTGGTTGGGTGAAGTGACAGACTGGTCTGTGTGTATTGTAGCTATTATATATATTTAAACATATTTAGTCAAATGAACCATATTAACATTAGTGAGTCTTTTGTATTGTCAGTAGATTTCTGCTCTTAATTATAAACTATTTTAAGGTATAGACAGAAACCCAGGTATATATAGCCAATACTTCATTAAGGTTAGTTGTTTCTCTGATTTCCTCAGGCTAGGTTGTAAGTATGTGTGTGGTAAGCACAGAAGGTGTTTGCTTTTACCCAGATTACCTAGAAAATGGAGAGGGAGGCAAAAGTTTATATTCTTAGAATGAGCAAACCCAAGTGAGGGGTTTCTAACAGCGGCAGAGAGCAGGCAGACAGTGCATAGCATAGCATAGCATTTATTGCTGTGGTCTCGTTACGTCTTCATAAAAGCTTCCTGAGCGAGGGTGTTCTCAGTGATCCACTTGGGGAGGCAAGAAGAGTTAGTGTGGGTCCCCACTTTCCCTGTTCACGCACCGCTGAGTTTCCCAGGCTTTTGTAGAAGTATGCTTTTAGTTCCTCCCGTGTCATTGTGACCACTTTTTGTAACAACTTGACTCATAACATCCCAGGGAGGCTTGCCATCCATTTGGGCGTGGAAGGTATGGTGGTGCAGCTCAGCCTGTAGCTGTGCAGCACGGGATACAGGCCTTTCCATGTCGCTGACCACAAGGCGCACAGAGATAACCATGTCTTACATCAGTCAGGTCCCAGTTCCTTACAGCTGTATAGCTTCAAAATCACTATAAAGTGAAGCAAAGGGTTCAAAAGTGATTCTGTGGGGACATTTCCCCATCAGATGATGACACCATGAAAAGGGAAAGCCTTAAAATATTTGTCACGAGGGCTTATCTGTCTAACAGGCCACCAAAGATGACATGACTTTTCCCATTAAGCCTGATTCTAGACCCTTACACCCAGTTGTTTCTAATAGATCCATAACCCTGGCACACTTGTGTCCTCTGATCAGATGCATGGGTTCTGTTGCAGGAATCTCCTTGTGAGCTAAAGAGATCCCTGGTTATGTGTCCTTGTTCTGCATTAGGTGCCAGTTTCTCACGGTTCTCTCTCATATTCATGTCTCCTTTGCTTGTGTCAAGGAGCTGCTGCTTACGAGATGGGTGGCAGTTTCATTGCAGCAGCTTGGTGAAGTGACTTTCTGCACACAGAGTGAATTAGTTGGCATGTCACAATTCTGGCTTTGTTTTCCCTTGTCCCATGGTAGGATTTTTTTGAAAACAAACAATTGCCTGATCAGGTAACTGACATCTTATCCAAACAACATCAACTTTGTGTGTGTGTGTGTGTGTGTGCGTGTGTCCATGTGTGTGTGTGTGTTTGTGTGCCTGTGTATGTGTGTGTGCCTGTGTCTGTGTGTGTGTGTGTGCCTGTGTGTGTGTGTGTGTGCACGCGCGCGTGTGTGTGTGCCTGTGTGTGTGTGTGCCTGTGTGTGTGTGTGTGCCTGTGTGTGTGTGTGTGCGCCTGTGTGTGTGTATGTGTGCCTGTGTCTGTGTGTGTGTGTGATTCTGTTAGCGTTTTTGAACTTTATGTATTATATGTGCATATATACTAGTGTTACCTTTACATTTGGGGTGTCTTTTAATTTTGCTGTAATTTGCAAGTATAATTAAGTTCATTTCAATTTGCTTTGAAGTTATTAATCTGTTGGTGGAGGGTGAAGGTCTAAGTGGATTTGAAATGACTTCCCGTGTGCCATGTGCTGACTCAGTAGCTCACACTGCTTCTCTTCCTGTGTGTTCACTGTATGTCTGCTCCACTCACACCTGCTGTGCCTGCATAACTCTTAACCTTTCAGCTTGCATTTGCCCTGCCTTCTCTGCGTTTCTTTACTAGTGAAGAGACCTCACTTTCTGCTTTGCCTCACTGTGTTGGCTGCCTGTCTTCTCAGGGGTTATCAGTGTGTTCTGTGGCCCTGTCTGTGTTCAGAGTAGAGACACTACTCCTCTGCCCCTGCTGGTTGGGAATGCAGACGGTGGAACCTTTACACATGGCCTCATCAATAATAAACTCTCCTGAGAAGCCATGTCAGTCACTTGCTCCCCAGAATGTCCTCATGAAACATCCGTGGCAGGGTAGCACTAACACTTGGGACTTTCTGTAGCACTGCCCCCCCCCTTTTTCTAAACAACAACAAACAAAAACAAAACAAAACAAAACATAAAACAGTGATTGCCTTTGTAATAATTCCCTTTCCTGATTCCTGGCCCTCACTTGTGAGTACCTTTAACCCAGTATCTGAGTTGAGGTGTTAGGAGAATGTAAAACCTGATTATTTTCCCTATCGGCATCACCTTATTCAAATGATAAGAAATCCATGAATCTGCTCATGCCCTGGGGTTTTCTTCTACATTCTCTCTGATACTGAAATTTTGATGAAAAAAAAAAAAAAGGGTTGAGTTTCATACTTCCCAAACATGAATTTTGTCCTTGATAAATGGAATGAATCATCTTCTTTATGTTGTAGAGATAATTCCTTGACATGTGATATGCTGGCGACTAGTCATGATTTTGAGTTTTATATAATTTATATGAATTAACATGAAGTAGAATTTAAAATTAGTTTCATCCACTCTCTGTGTTTTAGGTGATAACGCCCATGCTCATCACATGCTGGGCTGTTTAGAACATTCCAGTGTGGCACAAGCTTGTATTGTCCAGTGGTGATAGAAAGGTCTCTGTAGAGGGCAGTATAGGGAACTGGAAGAAGCAGTCTTCAGGTGTATCTTACTGCTTTCTCTAAGCTTCGTTCAAACAATATTGACTTTTATTGGTAATCAATAAAATACTGAGATACTTCGGTTTCACTGAACGTAGGCACACAAAACAAACAAACAAACAAACAAACACCAAAACCAAAAACCAAACCAAACCAAAACAAAACTTTCTGTAGGATAAATACCTCACTGACACAGAAGATCAACACTTAGACGTGTTTTATAACTGAGAGGATTAAGAATGCCACACAGCTGAATCCCTAGAATAGCAGAGAAACAAAGGCCACAGGTGCTGGAAAGCTTTGTTAGGAGTGCTGTTTCTAGAAATGTGTTCTTCTCAGGTTTATGCCCCTGCTGGCTCGGGATAACAAATTGTTGGGAATCCTAGAATGTTAAGACCCCTGTCATCAGAAGATTTCTGTATCATAGCCTCATTCCAATCCAATCTGAGGCTTAAGAACAAAAGCTTTCCTATTAAAATGAAGAGATCAACAAAGTAAGTAGACAGTAAATGAATGACGTGATTTTTGTTTGTTTGTTTGTTTGTTATTATATAGAATCAGAAGCTGTGGTTGATATGTTCTGGTATTTACTTTTGTAAGAATGATTTTGCCTGATGTTTTGACAGAAACGTCAGGACAGTGTTTCTCCCCTTTGGGTGGGCAGACAGAAGCGAAACCTAGTTGAATTTCATTTCCAGAATACCTTGCTTTGATTTCCATTTATTGGCACCCAGGATCTGGTGTTTGGGTCATGACCAAGATCAGTGGGTGAGGGTTACTATGAGAAATTCCGCAGGGAATAAGTTGGCGTTGGGTGCAAAAAGCTCATATGTCCTATTTGAGGCTGTGTGAAATGAACTGGCCCCTCCCAATGAGGTGGCCCCAGAGACTGGATTTAATCCTCTGGGGTGACAAGTCTTTTCAAGGGCCTAAGCACCATAAAATGCAACCACAAAGCCTTCCTTCCAAGGAATGTGTGTCCCTCACGTCAGGGCTCTTAGCAGGGAACAGTGAGCCTAAAGCTATAATCTAATAAACAAACAGATAATCCAGTTCAGGTTTGTCTAGGTAATATAATGTCTCTGTCAAACTAGTTCTTGGACCTTTAGCTCTATTCAGAAGGAAAGAGTTCTGCGTGGGAATAGGTGTGTTTTCTTAGCAGGGGGATGTGTGGTTCCCGTGACTGCATAGCTTGTTTTTCTCTTCTGGCTCAGTCTTGTTGTTCACGGTGGGAATTTTCCATCTTTGTAATTTGGTATTTTCCTTGGTTTTTATTGTAAAGGATGGAAATGTGTACACTTCAATTTCAGGTTTACTGTTGCACCACCTCTATCTCGGTTGTCGTTGGTCTAGGCAGCTAGTACCCACTTGCCTTCATGCCTTTCTCCCACCAAATCTTTTGGCAACCACCAAGCTGGAAGGTGAAGCTGTTTCTATACAGGAAGTTCAGGAATCCTGGGGGGATTTCCAAAGGTCTGGAGTCCTTTATATTCCCCTGTGACAACTGAGTGGCATGTGGAAAATCCTGTGCACTGGGAGTCCACTTTGTAAACAACTACTGAATTGCTTAATTTTCAATATGGCCATGGGGTTTGGTATGAGGGAGGTCAGTCATTAGCAGCAGGAGTTACTGGGTGCCATTTGCCTGATCTTGCCTAGAGAATTATGTTTTATGGTATATGCTCAATGAGTGCTTTCTTGCAGTTAGGCTAACTGCCCTGCCCTAACATCGGGCTATTTTCTGACTACTCAGGTTGAAAACAGTCTGTCTCTTTGCTGTTAATTCGCCCTCACATTTTGAGTCATGGAGTCATAAACCATTGGTGTTGAAAGCATCTTTAAAAGCTATTAAGCAGGTTCCTTGCACTTACAAGGCTTTAATCTGTATCATGGTATTTCTGCCCCTCACCCCACCTTGAACATGTGCAGTTATTGGTAGTTTTCACTTTCTCGGGCCAGTGACTTTCTAGTTTTCTTTCACTGTCAAGCATCAGGCACTTAGCAAATGCAGATACACTGTATTGATATGTTATTGCCAATGTTTCTGTGAAACTCTTTGTAGGTTTTCCAAACAAGGTTAATATTCCCAGCTGTATCATCAGGGGGGTTCAGGCTCATATTCTGTATTACTTAGTGTCAATTGTAACATGGACGAAGAGGTAAATATGGTTATAGGGTGGCTTGCTTTTTGTTTTTGTTGTCACATGTACCTGCTAGGTATATTCTACCTCTCATTCCATTTGTTATCTTCTGCTTAAAGTCACAAAGTAGCTCTCTGGTCCCTGATTCTGTTGTGACCATCCTATTCTGGACAGCATCAGAATCCTTTGGAGGCCTTTTCTTTTTAAATCGATGCAGTGGTGTAAAGAAAAACTTCTTACAGGTAGAGTCAAGAACTGGCTTAGCTGAAAATCTAATTTTGCTTCCTGAAATGCATTTCTCAGCTTACCATCTAACATGGATTTTCCCTAAATTTGGTAGCAAGATTATGGATCACAAGGAGAACAGTGTGTGGAAGACAAAATAGAATGTTTAAGTAATATCTAAATTTGGGAAGATATCCTGAAAAATGAAGGACGTCTTAGGAAGTTCTCTAACTTCAGATTCTCTGTGTCATGACGGGAAGACACTTACAGTGCACTGAGGAACTCCTCCCCTCCTAGCCTCCCAGTGCTCCCTGCAGCCTCCTCCTTCATGGCTCACTGTGGCATGCAGAATATCTGGTAGGAGGGTACCAGCTCCTGATTCCTGCAACCTGTGAATAGGTTGGTTCCATGGCAAAGGGGCTTCATAATTTAAACAGAGTTCGGGTTGCTAAGCAGCCTATGGGTGAGGCCAGCATTCACAGTAATTTCCTTAGAAGTCAGTGAGAAAGGAGTTTGGAGTAATCCATGATGAGAGAATGTCCAGGGAGTGTTGTCTTTGAAGATAGAAAAGAGGCCACATACCAACCAATGAGGGCCGGTTCTCAAAGCTGGGTAAGGAGAGGCAATATGTTCTCTGCAGACATTCATAAAATAAAGTAGCTCTAGAGATACGTTGGCTTTAGTCCACTGGTATACATGATGGCCTTTTGTTTATGAAACAATAATATCAGAAACCTATGTTATTTTAAACTCTGAAGCCTCTAGAAACGATGGAAACCTACCAGAGACTATGTTACATTGAGATTATTTGTTTGCTTGCTTCACCTTTTTGGAAAAGGAAAATTTCAAGTTTTACTATGTCTTAAAACAATTATTTCAACATAATTTCATCTGAAAGGAACATAAAATCCCCTGACAAATAATAGGCAGAACTAGTCGGTTTATTCAGTGTGTGTGCAGAATGCCTGAACTTTTTGATAATAAGGGTACCCTCACTGAATCTAAATTTTCTTATGTGTAAAATAAGTTGCTGGGCAAGATCAAGGTCAGTAAGTTTTCTGTAAGCCCTAGCTGTCACTGTAGATAGGCTTTTAGGGAGGTGAGGTATTTTCTCTACTTAGTTTTGACATTGGAATGGGAAAGTAGCCACATGTAATAAGTAATTAAATGGTTGTGGCTGTGTTCCAATAAAGCTTTATTTGTAAAAGCAGAAAGTGGGCATTTGTCCATTTAGAAATTGTTTATGAACTTTTAGGCTGTTGAACCTTCTTATTCTATTCTAATTTCCTCCTAACCTGATTATTTGGTAGGTTTATAATGTTGTATATTGTCCATTAAGCTGAACAAGTGTCAGTAGGACTTAGAGACTCAAGTGTGTTTCTTTGTAAGAATCCCTGTAGTATTTGCAGACTTGAGTGCCAGGAAGGGAACTGCTACCATGTCCTTGGCAAATGGGCCCGGAACAAATGCTCTTAAGGATGAGACACGGGGAGACCCTTCATGCCAAGGCTGAGCTCACTCATTGTGAGACTCCAAGGACTGCAGCGACTGTTGGAGGAATACACAGGTGCAGTGAATCCACTGTGGGAAGGGATGATAGCCCTTGCAAGGCCACTGGCCAAGTGAAGTAAAAGGAAGGAAGGAAGGAATCCCTCACTCAGCTAAATTATGTCTTTGGACTGGTCGAACAAGTCCACTAAATTATCGAGGTGCTTGAACTTCAGCCCAGAATACGTCATTGGACTGTGCTGTTTGTATTGTCCTCCATCTCAGGACATCCTCTGAGGGAGAAAGGTGAAGTAAATGAAATGCAAGCAGTGGCTGACTCCCTAAAGACAAAACTTGCTTTTTCCAGAGAATTTAAATACTGAAGTCTTTATTGGACATGACAAATTTTGATTCTTTGATGATATAAACCCAATAGATTTTGGACTTTTAACAGCTTTCCTACTGGTTCAGGACTTGACCATGTTTAGATGCTGGAGTGTGGCTTTTAGAGCAGGGCTTGACCATGTTCAGATGCTGGAGTGTGGTTTAGAGATCAACATGGGGAGAAAGAGCCATTTAAGCAAAAGAAGTCGTGTTGCGTCTGTTTGTTTGATCACCAGACTGTGGGGGTTGTTCTGATTTGGCCAATTTATTTGATTTTGAGGGTGGAAGTGATCTCTTCTATGAGTACGTTAGGTTTCTCTGTTATGTCTTACAAATTGTTTAAGAACAGATTGTCCTTAAGGAAACAGGTTACCAGGTAATACATAGCAGAGCCCTGGTACAAACAGGGTTTAATTGTTTTAGAAGAATTTGCTGGTGGACATTTTAAGGGGAACCAAGCATTCCAGTGGTGAGGACTTCCTCTGGCCATCTCTAGTCATAGGTTTTTCTTTTCTGTCCCTTTGCCTTTGCCCTCGAGTCTTTAGAACCACAGCAGTCTACAGGCTATATTGTGCTTATTTACTTAATTACATTTTTATGCTTGACTTTCTAAATATTTGTGAAGAAAAGTCTGATCATTAAGTTATATAAAAATATCACCTCATAGTAAAAAATAATGTGTATTTATATAGGACATCAATGTTTAAAGACAGTTTAAAATTTATGTACTTTTGTTGGTAAAATCCAAGGCAATAGCTAAGGCATGTGCTGTTATTTTCATTTTGCAAAGGAGTGTAGACATAGAATTCCATGATTTTCTCAAGTGCCTGTAGCTAGTTAATGCTTTGCCTGTGGCCTACTCTACTATTGCAGGGCCGTGTCTGTCTATGTCTACGTCCCCCCCCCCCCCACTGGAACAGGGTTAGGGAACTCCCTTTTGTAGAGCTGTCTCACACTGTCTTCTACTGAGTCTTGAGTTAAGTTTTTGCTTTCTCTCTCCCATCCTCCCTATTCCCACCTTCTCCCTTTGGATAGAACCTTGAGTTGCCAAAATATTCTTAATAACACACAAAAAAATAGTGTCTGTCTTCCAAGCTATGTCGACCCAACAGCAAACTACAAGCAGAAAATCTAACATAGCAGAAGAGGTACTCCAGTAGGTACTCTGTAAGTTTATAGCCAAATGATGCTTCTCAGAATCACGAAGAGCATCCTTTGGAACAAAGACATTGTCTTCAGGAAATGGTGCTGGAAAAAATGGATATTTGTGTATAAAGGAAACTCGATCTCTATTTCTCACTATAAATTCATTTAAAAATCAAATAAAATTGGGTCAAACACTTAAATATGCAACTTAAACTGTGAAACACCTAGAGAAATCATATGGAAAACAATTCAACACATTAATGTTAGGATAAGTATTTTTTCTAATAAAACCCCCAAGGCAAAGTCAACAAAAGTAAAACAGAAAAGAAGAGATAATCTCAGAATCAAAGGAGCACAACAGAGAACAGGAATTGAAGTGAGGGGCTGCACAGACAAGCAGAAGAGTGAGAAGACGCACTACAGCTAGGTATCTGGGACGCGACTCATCGCTAGGGTACATAGCACCTCAAAAGAAACATAGGACTTCAGCACTAAAACCTTGGAAAATGATTTAACTAAATATTTCTGAAAAAAGATGAGCAAATAGTCAACAAATATACAGAATTCTTTCAACCTCACTCATCACTAGGGAAATACATGTCAAAGTAACTGTGAGCTACCATATCATCTGTTAAAGTAGCGATTAGAGAGGAGCAGTAATGGGTGATAGTGAGCTTGCAGCAAAGGTTTTCCAGTGTGTTGCTGGCAATGCAGATTCACACACCCACCTGAGCAAGACCTTGCTGCAGCTTCTTCAAACTAAAAAAAAATGACCCAGAGATCTCCTTAGTGAGTATATTACCACAGATAAAGAAACAGATACATCATGGAGATAGCTGAACTCACATGTTTATTATAGCATTTTAACACCTTTCAAGATAAGGACTCAATGAAAGTGTCTGTCCGTGTAAGAATGGAGGGAAATGCCCAGTGCATGAATAGATAGGTCAAGAATGAATCATTTGCAGCAATATGATTGGAGCATATGCTCAGCAAAGATACAATAATGCACATATATGCTCTTACTCATTTGTAACAACTAAAATAAAGTACTCTCATAGCAAATGCAGTGGAATGGACTCTTCTGATTATAGAAATGGTCCTGTGGAGATGAGAAGCTGACAGATAAGGGTCATAAAGGTATAGGTAAGATGAAGACAGTTTCACCTCTTCACAGCATAGCAGCGGAATCTACAGTGATCTCTGATCTATTTCAAAATAATCTGGTCCCAGGGTTATTATTAACACGTAGGAAAGGTTCAGTTTGAAGAAATGAAACTGATAATTCCCCTGATTTCATCCTTTTTTTATTTATATACACATGCAAGATTATCATGTACCTATAGACATATAATTGCATGAGTTATTATGAGATTCTGGGTTAATATCCACTTATTAGTGAGTGCATATCATGAATGTTCATTTGTGATTGGGTTACCTCAATTAGGATGATATCCTCCAGATCCATCCATTTGTCTAAGAATTTTATAAACTCATTGCTTTTAATAGCTGCATAGTACTACATCGTGCAAATGTACCACATTTTCTATATCTATTCCTCTATTGAGGGACATCTGGGTTCTTTCCAGCTTCTGGCTGTTATAAATAATGCGGCTATGAACATAGTGGAGCATGTGTCCTTATTACAAGTTGGAGCATCTTTAGGTACATGCCCAGGAGTTTTATTGGTGGATCTTCCCATAGTACTATGTCTAATTTTCTGAGGAACTGCCAAACTAATTTCGAGAGTGGTTATACCAGTTTGCAATCCCACCAGCAATGGAGAAGTGTTTAATTTGTAAAACACATGAAACTCAAGAAGAAGGAAGACCAAAATGTATATACTTCGATCCTTCTTAGCAGGAGGAACAAAATACCCATGGATGAAGTTACAAAGACAAAGTTTGGAGCAGAGACTGAAGGAATAACCATCCAGAGACTGCCCTACCTGGGGATCCATCCCATAAACAACCACCAAACCCAGGCACTATTGCAGATGCCAGTAAGAGCTTGCTGACAGGAGCCTGATATAGTGGTCTCCTGAGAGGCTGTGCCAGTGCCTGACAAATACAGAAGTGATACTCATAGCCATCCATTGGACGGAGCACAGGATCCCCAATGAAGGAGCTAGAGAAAGTACCCAAGGAACTGAAGGGGTTTGCAGCCCCATTGGAGGAACAATATGAACCAACTAGTACCCCCAGAGCTCCCTGGGACTAACCCACTAACAAAAGAAAACACCTGGTCGGACTCATGGCTCTAGCTGCATATGTAGCAGAGGATGGCTTAGTCAGTCATCAATGGGAGGAGAGGCCCTTGGTCCTGTCAAGGTTCTATGCCCCAGTATAGGGGAATGTCAGGGCCTAGAAGCAGGAGTGTGTGGGTTGGGGAGCATGGGGAGGAGGGGAGGGAATAGGGGATTTTTGGAGGGGAAACTGGGAAAGGGGATAACATTTGAAATATAAATAAAGATACTATGTAATAAAAAAATCCTTATTTGATGTTACTGTTTGATGTGATGTTATGTTCTGGCATGTTGCTTTGCCCATAGTAGATACTCAAGTATCAAATGTTTTAAATAAATATATATATATATATATATATATATATATATATATATATATATATTCAAACAAACAAACAACCCCTCCCCCAAAAAAGCAATAACAAATTAGTATCATCCAAATGATACTAATTGATCAGTGTATCTGGGGTGGTAAGACTATAACCCAAGTTTTTCATTTTTCCCTCTATTCTTAAAGAAGGTTCATCTAGCTGGAGAATTTCTTCTTTCCAGAATGTGAACCTGCCAAATCTCTGGGAACTCCAAAGCTTGTCACAAGCTTCCCATATTCCTCTAAACTCCAGCTTGATGGCCACAGGATCTGTTGGCCGCCAGTGTGAGGGTTTGTTTCTGCACTGTCTGTTCTATCCATTAGAACATATGGTTTCCGTTTGCCAACACCACATTGTTTTTATTACCATAGTTTTGTACAACCTTGTGAAATCAGGGGATGCAGTGCTCCTGTCTTGCCCTCCTCTTAAAAGATTATTTGGTTATGCTTATGGGGTGGAGTGTCAGGCTCTTTTCAGTTTGCCAATTCCATAGATAATGCTTTGGAAAGTACTAGCTTGGGAAGAATGGAAACCACTTAGAGACCATGCCTTTAGTCTACATATGAGATAACTGCATTAAAAATACTGTTTTGGTAGCAGTAGAGGTGAAGAATAGTGAATGAAATTTTCAAAAGAGAGTAATTTTGATGTGGCTTCCTTGTATTCAGAGCAGATGGCTGGAACAAAGAAGATAGGCATTTTCAGAGTGTTTGGTGGGAGGAAATGGAAATGAAGTAAACAGAAAGATAGAGGACATGGAATGAGGCCAGCAGGTCTGTGGTTAGCATAGCTAAGTCGGGTTTGTTGAGTCCTGGGCTGTATATCCATATATATATATATATATATATATATATATATATATATATATATATCCCGTCTGTGGTGCTCAGCTGATCAGAAACATGGGACAGGCTCACTGAGTTCCACAATAACATCAGAGTCAGTGTTGCCTGTACGTGGCATCTTCAGTTAGAGTTTCCTTTTTCTGGTACCCAGTTATGGTTACCATGGCGGCAGTGATGCAATCAGAGGAAAGTGGTTGTGGAGAGTGGCAAAAATGACCTGGTTAAAGACAGTTTCAGGAACCTTCTGCAGCTTAGTGCGGCTTACAGGAACCATGCTGGTTGGTTGTTGACTTGTGTTTGATTTTGAAGAGACTGTTCTTACCGTGGTTGGAAATCCTTTGCCTTCATCTTGCTGAGCCTAATGTTCCTGTTCTCCAGCTGAGAGAGACTAATTCACCACCTTGTGTTGTAAACACTCACTCATTTTAACTGATTACACCTCCAATGATTCTCAAATCACTAAAATTACTAATTGCTATTCCTTACACATCAAAGAGTGAATCCTGAATAATTAACCCCAAATAAAATTAGATGAATTGGCCCTTTTAATTAGAGTCCCTGCTGCTGTTTGTTCTGAGCTTCCTTTTCTTACTGTTAAGAGACTTTTAGAATGATTAAAACTGTTTAAGGCTTAAACAGCTAGTGACCTTTTAATACAATATAAATCCATGAAAGCAATATTTCAGCTAGCAGGTGGTGAAGTAAATTTTTAGAGCAAGTACCTGTCAGCTCCAGTATTCCTGTGGGGGTAAATGCATGCCAAAAAACAACCACCTTGAAATGAAATGAGTGTCTCTATTTGATTATTTTTATAGCATTTATGCATTTGCTAAGCTTCAGGCTTGATGAAATAAATGGCAGGGTTGAAGGAGAGTGAGTAATGGCTGGCATCATTTTATATAAATAGTAACGAGAATTTCTCAGCAAGAAGAACTTCAAGTGAATAGAAGATGAAGACTGGAGAAATTGCAGAAGGCTCCTAGGCACGCAGCCATTTATGCCTGGATTTCCTGAAGCAGAGGAAGACACAGCAGCATGGAGAAGTGGAGTGCTGTGGGACTTCTGGGCCGTGGTTATGGACATGGATTCCCAGCCTCTCCATGCCGCATTCAGACTGCAGATCTTTCCCATATTCCTCCCTTCTCCAGGGACCCCGGTTGTTCATTTTTATCCTTCAAGAGTTGTAACAGGGGCCAGTTCTTCAAAATTCTCCAGATATCTCAATTCTTCATCTCAAATCTGCTGTGGAGCCTTCTAAACATGACCTATGCTTTGAGCTAAGGAGATTCTGAGTCAGAATATATATTCTTCACAATTTGACTACTTGTAGCCAAATTTTCTACACTAGAAGGAAATTCTCTATAACCTGATATGATTGGGTTAATTCAATTACATTTTTTTATATAATTTAAAAGTAAACTTTAGCTTCTCATTGTGAAACAAGTAATTGCACGTTTTACAAAAACACTGAAAAACTAATTTCAAGGACTCTTTTTTTTTAAACTTATCCTACCCAAATATTTACAACTTGTATGACCAGAGTAGGTCTATATAACACAAGGAATTGACCAATACAATTTAATAACATGTAGAATTTATTCAGACGTGATCAGGTCCCATCTTAATAAGGGTTTTTTGATCTCAGTTTATGTTGAGAATTGGCTTTTGTCTAATGTTTCTTCCTTTTTCTAATCTCAGATACTTTTTCATGGTGATCAGTGATGCTTAACTGGAAATAAGACTCAGAGTCTCCCAGGATGCTTTGTAAAATACTTTTGTTTAGCTCCCTAAGCAAAGGTTCTGACTTTTGTATTGCAGAGTAGTACCTTCTTTTCTATGTGGTAGACGGCAATATGTGTTGGATCCCAGGTTATTCTTCATTAATGTATTCCTGTTCTTAGAACCAGATCAGTAACATATGTATATGTGTGTATTAGGGAGGTTTCTATTTTTCTATAAAATATCACGATCCAAAGCACGCCGGGAATGAAAGGTTTATTACATTTATACCTCTATACAAAGTCTGTCACTGAAGGAAGTCAGGCAAGCACTGAAGCTGGGAATAAGCCTGGAGGCAGAACTGCGTTCAGGATCTGGCAGGGTGCTATGTCCTGCTTGGTTCCTTCTGGCTCCTTCAGTGTGCTTTCTTATGTGCCCCATGTACCTCCGGACCACCTTCCCAGGGACAACATCTCACACAGTGGGCTCAGTTCTGCTCTCCCATCCAATCATGAATCCATCAAGAAATAGCTCTACAGCCAGGCTGATAGGCCAATTTTATGATCACATTTTCTTTTTTTCAGTTGAGGTTCCCTCTTCCTAGGTTACTCTGGCTTCTGTCCAGCTGACACAAACAAACAGTAAACAAAAAGAAACCCCAAACCTCCGGGCAGCACCACATGTAAGCAAGGGTGCCTGTGGGTACGGAGGAACAAGTAGAAAAGAGACTAAGAACCTGAGGAGCAGAGGATGGCAAGAATTGTGTGCAGGCAACTAACAGGACTTACAAAGAGGGCAGAAAGAGGAGTGGCCCTCTACTCCTAAGTCTACCAGTGAGTTTTCCTTTTGATGGCAATAAGTGTGTAAAAATAGAGTCAATAGTGAAATCATAAGATCCAGTGCAAAGCTTTGCAGTGTCCTTTTTGAATGTCTGCTTTAACTGCATAGATCTTCATTGAACTGTATTCTCTTTGGGTAAATCGTGATATGTGATGGTTTTTATTCACCCCCTTTCATACAGTAAAGTTTAAACTACAAAATTAAATAATGAAGTTTGAAGTCAGATTGCTTCCACAATGTACCACTGATGTTTCGGTGAAATTCCTAGAAGATCAGTAGAACTTTCTGGATATTCATTGATCATGGGTGGTTTTGAAAGTCTATTCACAGATCTTTGATTATTGAAGAAACATCCAGAGCAAGTGCAAATTTTTGTAACCCTCCTGGAGGATGAAATACCCCCAGACCAGAAAATAATTTAGGGTTCAGGGCTACCCATTATACTTGGAAGACAGACTCAGTAATTTAAATTGTAAACAGTCCGAAAGAAGTAAATCAACCACAGCCACGGCAGCAGTAAAACAGAACTGATATATCAGTCCATTAAAGCTGAAGTCCTCTGCTGCTTGGTCACCAGGACCAAAACCTCTGAACCACTCATGTTAGTCTGGTAGGTACAAGTTTTGCTATACCTTGCATTCATAATTAGAATGGACAAAACTTGACTATAGACAATCACATTATTTCACAGTTCATTTGAGTTCATATTAAATATATATGTACAATTTCTACATCCACTATAGGAAGTACATACGCACTAAGTAATAAGCTCATGATAAATTATTCATAAGACAGGATGCAGGGCTGCAGCCATCTCCTACCTGGCCCAGTAGGGAAAACCAATAGATAGGAAGTAAAACTGGGAGCAGAACTTGTGCAGTTGTGGCTCTCAGCACTTGGTCATTGTTGAGGATGGCAAACACAGTCAGAATTAACAGAGCTACACCTCTCTCCATTAACCATGGATGCATTGTGCTGAGGACCCGCTGTCCCTCAGGATCCATGGCTGCCCTTGAAGAGAAGACAACTTCTGCCTGGCATGGCCACTACTGGTCATCTTCAAATGGATGGGATAGTTTGGCAAGATTCATTCAGTACAGTAATATTCACTTGCCAGTTTCTGAGTTATAAATTAAGATTTTTGTTGTTGCATTGTTGTTTTTGTCTTTCGATATTGGGTTGATTTTTATCCATAATGACTTTAAAATTTTTATTTTGTCTTTTACACTGAGAATTTTCACGTTTTAGTATTGGGGCTGAGGGAATCACGGTAGCTAGTAGGAGACTAACACATACAGTTCAACCTGTTGGCCTGTTTTCTTTTATCGTTAATGTTCATGGTCGTGGTTGCTGTTTGGATCACAGTTGCTCTGTTTTTGTGAGACAGGCAGCACCTGGGAAATTTGCGAGTGCATGTGACTCTAGACCCCTTCTCAGAAGCATGTTCTCCTTTACCGTGTGCATCCTGTGCAATCTGTTCCGTGTTTTCTACTGAGAACTGGAATCTTTACAGCACAGTGCTATGTGATAGAGATGTGGGATATGCTCCGTCAGTCACGGTACAGCAGGGGTCTACCTCTGTGTGGAGAAGTTATCTGTGAGTTTAGGAAAAGTTCTGATGAAGTTAGTGTAGTCCCAGAAATTCAGTATTAGCTAAATATGGAGAGAGACTGTCCAATTTAAAAGTGGGGAGACGTCATCCTTTTCAAAGATAATAAGTCTTCTTGCTTTTAATCTGAGAATCTCAAAGAGCATTTTGAGCTAAGTTATTTAGAAAGATGACTGCACATTACATTTTAGCTTGGGTAAATATAGGGATGCATTAAAATTAAACTCTGGGTTTGAGTAGATTTTGCGATTCATTTCAAAGCATCTTCCTTCTGATTCTTAAAAATGGCAAAGTTATGGTTCATATTTATTGCATAGAATTAAAGATAAACAGAGGGAAGAGAAACATTATTTTTCCATAAGCTCTGGGTAACCTCTGTTAACATCTAGCCATGTAGAAAGTACCGTGCTGTAAGCACGCTTCAGAGCCTGGCCTTCATCTCCTATACTTGGTAATATACTGGTTCTTCCTATCCTGCCCCCAGATATTCCGTGACTCACTCCCTTACTCCATTTACATTTTTGCCCAAATGCCACCCTGGTGAGGTATTTCTCAATCCTGTTCTTTAAAACTGCAACATTCTGCTACCATCCCAGCTATTCCCCTTCCTTCCTCTGCCATTTCTCCTTCATATGTATTGCTACTTGACATTCAACTCATATTATCTGCTTATTTCTTAATCATCCCTCTTTTCCTGTTCTGGTGCAGGTTCTATTGGGGGGGGGACAACATTTCCATTTGTTTTGTGCATTTACCTGTTTGTACCTTTCTATGGCAGAGCATAGAGTAATGACTGGTGCACAGAGGGCACTGAGTAAATAATAGTTGACAGAAATAGAAGACATCATCAGCTTGGTGGCTCCCCGGCTTCCATTGTGCGAGCGACTGCAGTCTCTTTGTAAGCAAGGCTGTACTGAGGAGCATGGAAATGGTTTCCTCTATATGGCCTCATGTTGAAGATTCAACCTAAGCTTTGTTGCATGGTTTTTGGTTTTGGTTTTGTTACTTTGACAAAGGATAAATTACTGAATGTGAATATTTCATAATTAAAGCCTATAAGTACAGTTGAGGATTTGATACCATTTGCCATATTTTTTTCAAGTGATCTGCCTACTAGGATCACATACAGCTCTTTACCTGCTTATTTTTACATGATATTCCCAATTGGTGAATGGTGTTTATAAAATCTCATATAATGACGTTGAATGTGTATTTTTGATCCATACATATGTGAGAAAAAGAGCAAAACAATTCACATCTCTGTCACTTCAGTCAGTTTTTCATTAGTTATTTTAACCCTAATGTTTTCTTAAAAACAACACTGTCTGGTAGAGTTCTAAGTACAGTCCCGATTAGTAATTTATTTAGTTAGGTGAAGAAAATGAAGATTGAGGATGGAATATTAATTTTTCTTATATCTTGCCATGTTTGTCCAGACACCGCATTTTAGATTGCCCAGATAGCAACTAAAAGAACCTGAGTCAGAGTTCACATATCTCCTTATTCTTGGTGAAGGTAGGTTCTTCAGGAGAGGGATTGGTGCTATTTTCATGACAATGAAGACAAGACAGCCAGCACTGGCCATGAATGACCTTGAGAGTGAACACTCCCCCATGAGTTCTCACACAGGGAGAACAGGAATTCAGGTTCTGCATATTAAGGGCTTGGTGACACTCAGTCTTTGTGTGGACCTGTGACTATTCTTAGATGTTATGCACATGTCACATCCTGTCCCCTCTCAATGTAACTGCATTTCAGGAGCCACCACATTCTGTGAACCTTGAAAGATCTGGTGTGTTCTGTTCTGTGGATTTGAGAAGAATCTTCCAGGCTACTAGAATCCAGTCAGACCTAGAAACCAGACACTGTATTAAGTCTGAAACAAGAGATTCAAGAAAACGCTGCTGTAGATACTTCTATCTGGGACTGAGATGCATGAAGCTTAATGGTCCACACAGGGCACTGAGGGAGGAACATCACACATTCAAGTCCCCAGACGGAGACCACGTTACAAAGAAGTGCGAGGGAGAGAGGGAAGACTGAGATTCACATTGGAGTATCTGGATCCACGAGCCTGGCAAACCCTTGTCAGTTAAAAGACAAGAGCTGGGTAGAGTGAGGTAAAGCTTCATTACTTAGAGAAGCCACACATTCCTATCTTTAGTTTTGAACAGAGGTGTTCATAGGTTAAAAAGGCTGAGAAGGTCACTCAATGGATAAGAAAGGCTTATTTTCTTGGCCTGCCACATCACAGCACTTTCTGATGATTTCAAGGCACTGCTCAGCTAAACATCTGATGAAGACATAGGTTCCTCATACCAGTTCATTTCATGGGCTCACCCGTTTAGGATGCCCACCAGCTCTCTCCCTCTACTCTCAGATGCATGTGCGGGCCACTGTCACTGTGGCATTCAAAGGTGCTTCCTGTCTCCTAAAGGATGGTGGGGGACAAACTTGAAGCAAACTTAAGAGTCCTTGGAGAGCAAAGGACAAGGAGCTAGGTGCCCCATTTTCCCAGTTTGAAGTAAGAGGGAAAGCATTAATAATTGTAGCAGTGAAGTGAGAAAACTTTGTCATATTCTTTCCTCCAAGTCTGTTTTCTACTGGCACAGTTCAGCATCTTAAAGGCCTCTTGCTATTTTTCACCCTCTAAGGAATTTATTACCATCATCTCTGTGATAACATACATTTTGTAGGTTTATCACACATCTTTCATTGAGATTGTTTATCTATTGGATGTTCATCTATACATCAGAATTATGGCATACAGATGGTAACAAAGAGTTGTCCAGGTTCTTCATTCCAGTTCCTACAGCTAGTGCATTTCCCCTCCAGAGCATCCCCCTTCCAGTACCCTCCCCCTTTCGTGCCCACCCCATTGCCGCATTAGCATGTTAGCTCCAGTATAGGATGTAGGAACTGAAACCTAGATGATTGAACTTAGTGAACTGAACCCTTGGTTGTAGTCAGTGGTTGATGGTTAAGAGGTTACCAGCTGGCTTCTTAAGAACCTACATCATCTTCCTTAGAATTAGGTTCTTGGTTATTTTCACATTATTTCTTTGTTAAAGAAGTCAGTTTTTCCTTCTCTTTAATCCTTCTGGGGTTACCACCAGCCCGTGCCTCTCTGTGTTTAAGTTCTTATAGACAAATAGGATAAAGGAGAATGTACTTACAAGGGACCTCAGAGACAGGGTTGTACCTTTACTTTTAAAATTATGTCTGTGACATTTTGGTTTACTCATATGTGTGTTGTGGGCCTTTTTAGTCACCCTATATGATAGGGATACCAAGAGTTCAGGCAGGTTTGAGAATGTCTGATGGTCTGATAATTTGAAATGCCACATAGAATCTGGTGAATTATATACAGTGCCCATCTATACTGCACTAAAGAGGGTGGGAGAAGACAGATTGAATGCTAGAATCTAAACTTAGGTTGTGAACAATAACCTAGTCATGACTTCATGGCTCAATACCTTGTGCACTTTTTTCCCATTCATTCTGATTTAAGATAGAAGAGGACGCTGTTGTGGTGCATTTTCCTTAAGAGTTAATGAATACTTTCCATGAGCTGTGTAGCCACCCCAGGATTGCTCCGTTTCAGCTGCATGTGGAGTCCCCTAGATCAAAGAAACACTGATGCCACTCATTTATTCCAATCTCCAGCATTCTCATCCAATAAAATCTAGAGGAGGTAATTTGGACAGCCATAGGTTTGTTGGCTTTCTTACAGATTCCAGTGTGTGGACAAGGGATAGTGAAGATGTTAGAGGTTTTCAAGTTATAACGCTAAAATGGTAAGGAAAGAGTTAGAGACATAAGAAATTCCTATGGGACAGGAATTTGGAACCTTTCAAATCCTGGGGTTCTCCTAAGGATGGAAGGTACTTTGCCGAACGCAGTGAAACTTGAACTATGGTCCAGGAACCAATGCCACTGAAATTACCTGGGCTTTTTAGAAGCACAAATCATTCATCCTTCCTTAGAACTACTATATTTAGTGTCTTTGGGAGTGCCAGCCAGTGGTCTGAATTTTACAACTCCTCTCTGAGATCCTGATGGATTGTGAACATTGACCAGCATTTGAGCATGGTTATGTCATGACTTGGGGGTGGGGGTGAAGATAGCCTGGTAAAACTGAATGGTTCTAGAGACACTGTCCTTGGCTGTGGGGGCAGGGGTTAGATCTGACAGCTCATAGCTATTCCTCCCAGTGTAGCAACACCACCAGGTGTTTCAGAGCCCAGTAGGCTACCATCATTCACAGGATACACCTTTGCAGTCCTAGACTTTCTTTCCTCCCAGATACCCAAGTTGTTACACTTTTATATTATCCAAAAGTTAATAATTTGCTTATGGAAACTGATTCTTACAGCTTGGTGCCACGGTGAAAGGCAAGGAAGGGCCGCTTACATGTAAAGAATACTTCTAAAGGAACCATCAAAAGTACATTTTAAAGGGAGAACAAACTGCTTTTTAAAATGGTAAAAAACAAAGCAAAATAAACCCAATGTTTCTTCTTTTTCTAGTAAAACTGACTTTTAAACAATTTTAACTATTTTATAATATAGTCATACAGCTTTGGATGTTTGCTTCCCACATCAGTGGTTACATGTGGTGGTAATTTGAGCTTCTTGATGACTGTGTTGTACTTAGATATCTAGATCATCTGGTTTCTGCTCAAGTGTCCCCTAATCTGTTCTCTGGCCATTTATATACACAGGAAAAGCTGAACTCCCAGGCTGTGTGTCACACTTAGTTGTTTACGACCTTGCTAGTTTTTCTTACATGCAGTGTTATTTGGAGTTTTATGTTATTTGCTCTGTTGTCGATGTTTTTATTCAACATGACATGTATGCACATATTCTCCTGCCTTACTGCCTGGAATGGGCTTGCTGGCCAAGGTGATGCTAGTACAGCCTCCCTTTTCCCTACCTGGATGCAAGCTTTATTTTATGTTAATTTCCAAAAATGTGTCCTCATAAGACAAACTTATCACACTTACATCTATACAAATCTTTTCTTCTTCTACTTGATTAGGATTTTATTAATGCCATTTATCAATTCCAATAAAATTCACTATCCCTAATCATTATTCTAAGAAGTCCTTTGCCTCTGTTTAATATACTTGACCTCTCTATACTAACTTTAAATTATGAAATCTGGTCTTTTATTCCATGAAAGCTAAGGCTAATAATTAATCCAACATTATCTAAGTAAGGGAAATTTTCTATAGAAGTCAAACAAATGAGTCTAAAACATTGACAATAAATTCCCAGCAAATGTGTCTTTTAAAGAGTTCTATAAAGTCTCAGACCTGTTAACTTCTCACACGTGTTTCTTTTCTGTAGGTGATTTTCTCCCACCGCCACCTCCACCATTAGAGGATCCTGGTACCATTCCACCTGGTCCCGGACACTTCCCTCCTCCTCCTCCACTGGATGAAGGTGCTTTCAACGTGCAGGTGAGAGCAGTGATAGAAGTCGGGTTTATAAGACAGGCTCGGAGGCTTTGTGAAGGGTTTGTATGGTTCATAAGCATTTACCCAGAGTATAGATGGAGCTTTGAAACAGGGACTTAGAGTTCTTTAATGCAAAGGGCCCAAGCCACATGTGTCAGAGTCCTGTAAGCTTACACTTTGAAGTGCTGGACTATTTTTACCTACCAATTTCATTTTAAAACTGAAGTTGATTTTTTTTTCTTTTATGAAATACTGTTTGAGAAGTCCATTTTTTTTTTTTGAATAAAGCTGGGCCTTTAAAAAAATCTTTTCTTTCTACATTTAAGCTATAGATTCTATATGGGAAAGAGAAATAGTTAAGTCTCTGCTTTATTAGTGAATGGATAACCTATTTTCACTAAAGTAATAGTAAGACTCTGTAGGGCTGTCTGTCTAGAAGAAGAATAGTATAGTTGTGTATCATTGATATGTAAGCATTGTATCCTGGAGAGTACAGATTGCAAAGTAACTAATTCCAGCTCAGTGCACAGGTGTCAAGAGAAGTATTTTTGCTCTGACACAAAGTGACCTGTGACCAGCAGCTCCACTTAAGACTGAAGACATCATGTCAGGATTGAAACATTATATCATTGTAGACATTGTTATTCTTAGGTAAGATAATGTTAATATAGATACACTGGAGACAAAAAAAAAAAACTGGTCTTAGAGAAACACTGATTTTCAGATGAGGTAGAAGAGTGTCTGACACTTGCTTATCTCAGTGAGGCATCAGCATCTTGTGAGTTACAACACAAACTAGAGACCTTGTGTTAATGTTGGTGTCTGGTGATGTCTGTGTGATTTATTCTGTTGTTGTTTTGCCTTTGTATATGTCCCCAGCGTCCCATATGGAAAGTGAAGGAAGAGAAGCTGTAAGGGAGAATAGCCTAGGCTCTCATCCGTTTACTTCTTTCTTTTAAAGTTTAGGTTGGGAGAGCAAAGCAGAAATTATTTATTTATTTTCCAGGTAGTCTTTGTTCCTATGTAGATGTTATTTGAGCACTGGAAGTCCTATAATACACACAGCAAACATAGATTATGTCCCATGGTACTCCCAAGTAAGTAGATTACATCATTGCATAAGGCTGGGGTGTGTGCCAGGCAGGCAGGCACAGGGTGGCTTTTAAGAGTGACTTGGTGAGTAAAGTGTCATCAGGACCATTCCACTCAACAAAGACTTACAGGAGAAAAGACATTATGAGCCAGAGCATTCCTGAAGATGTATGTTTTCATGAGGTTCACTCATGTTTTAATAAACTATTTTTGTTGTGTGCTTTTATATGCCTTGCTTTCTGTTGTGGTATATCTTTCTATATTGGTTAATGGGCATAATTTTAAAATTCTCCTCTGTTTTCATTCCTGGATTCTTACTAAGTCTATTGTGGTATGTTTTGAATCTTTGCCTTGCCAAGGTCTGCAGCATAAGTAGTTGAGAACTAAATTCTAAGTTAGTGACTGTGGGCAGATCAGTGAGTGCTGATGATGAGCACAATTAAAAAAAAGGAAACCACACCTTAAAACATCACAGCACTCCAGTGCCTCTGAAAATTCTGATAGAGATAGCTGGGTGATAGTTTATTCCTGCCAATATTGTGCAAAGCAAGTCATAGCAATGATAATATTAAGATCAATGTTAATAGAATATGAAGCTGATAATAATAAAGTTGACATAGATCCTAGGTGAAGCTACCAATCAGAATAACAGTAGAGTCCTGTCCATGGATTCCATTTATGCCACCCAACCCATGAGCATAGTGTTTTTACGTTGACTGCTGCTTGCTTTACTTTGGTCCTTGTTGCATAATCTTCATTGTGAATATCTTTTATATCATTTAAAAGCTATACTTCAGTTTATGCTTCTGTAAGGACTACGGATGTGTCTTCTTTCTTGATTTCTGTTTGAGAGAGTTGGCTTTTAACATAAATAACCTTTATATGTAGATTTTATATCATGCAATTTTATTGAATCTATGTATTAATTCAATATGATTTCTACAATTTTCGGGTCGTCTTCCTTCTTTCCCAGTCTGGACCCTCTTTAATTCTTGGTTTTGCCTGATTCCCCTGCTAGGACTGTGCTGAATGGCATCAGTGAAAGCAGCTTTCTTGTGTGGTTCACAGGGCTTTCATGAAAATGACAAAAAGTCTCTTTCTCTGAGGACTTTGCTCTGATAAATGTACTCAAGCCATGGCTTTGTTTTTGAAGAGGAAGGAAATAAACAAGAAGCCTGTTGCCATGTTGGCTTATATTCTCTGTAAAACAGAAGGGAGGAGGATAAAAAATAAACCAGTGTTTGCCAAATGGAAAAGGACAAATCTGGTAGGGAGAGGGTGTTGTTTTCGAGGCTCTTGCTATGACATTCTTGGTAGCTTAAAAATGATGCCTTGGTCCTCTCTCGGGCCATAGTGAGTTGGACTTGACAGCGGTTGTCCCTGCTCCTACTGTGCAGCAGCTCCCGTACACGGAGCTCAGGGTGGCTCAGTCTGATCACTGGGAACAATTTTGCACATTTTCCTCTCAGCTCTGGTAAAACCTCATCGTGCCAATTCCAAATCCAAACTGGTAAATGAGTGTTTTGTGTAGATGTCTGTTTATCTTTCCAGCCAGACCTTCAGCCTAGAGCCAGAAGACTGCCTACCAAGTAGGCCTTTTGCAAGGCTGAGGCAGACTACCTCCATGTCATTGACTCCAGCTTGATAGTCAGTCAGACTTCTAGATATAGCACCCGCTGAAGGAATCAATCCCCAACCCTCTTTGGAAATGGGGAGACTGAAGCCTAAAGAGATGTGTGTAGATATGGTGGTTCTGATAAAACTCTCATAAGGAAGTCTCCCCTCCTGGCCATAACCCCCCACCCCAAGTTGATTGTTTTGTATGCTTGTCTTAGTCCTCTCTCTAGCTAGCTGTAAGGCTCCATGATGGAACTGCTAAGAACAGGTTCTGTTGGAGTTTTGCTTGGGTCTTTATTTTGATATATGCTCTATACATTTTTGCACAAAAGCAAATAAATATTTAGTGTAAAGAATTACCTTTCTTTTGTAAATGCACATTTTTATGGTAGAGATGGATCTTTGCAGACAAATGAGAGATTCGGTTTTCTTTTCCAGAATCAATTTAACTTTTCTGCCTGTAAAGTTTGCCCTGGCCCCCTGCTAGTCTCTTCATTCATTTGTTATTCCTCATTCAAAGGAAGCTGAGTACACTCTGTAAGTAGACACATGCTGTTACAGGGATATTAGCCTTACCACTGGGCTTTCTCAGTAAGGTGATCCAAGTGGTAAGCCTGTGACACTATCATATCACTTTGTTCTAATTGGGTGTCAGGGTTTGCAATTTGTCTTTTGGTGAGCCCCACAAACAGGTGCACAGCATTGCTTATCACTTTTATGAGAGGACAGAATATCTTTCTTAAGGTCATTTGAAGTATGCTTTAAAGTGTCTTATATTCCTAGCAATTGGACTTATACTTTTTAGGTTTTTCTATTGTTTCAATCAGTAGAGCTTAATTAATTAATTAATTAATTATGACATCCTGGCTAAAGTTTCCCCCTCCCTCTTCTTCCTCTGGCTCCTCCTTTATACCTCCTCTCTTTACCCCCTCCCCTTTCCACATCTTAGTTTCTCTTCAGAAAATAGCAGGCCTCCCACAGATATCAAGCATCCATGGCATATAAAATTGCACTAAGACTAGGTACCTCATCTCCTATTACGGCTGGACCAAGCAACCCAGTAAGAGCAAAAGTCCACAAAGGCAAGCAGCTGAGTCAGAGACAGTCCCTGCTCCTACTGTTAGGAGTCCCAAAACAAGACAAAGCTACGCAACTGTAACTTGGGCCTAGGTCAGACACAAGGAGACAACACGATGGGTGGTTTAGATTCTGTGTGCCCCTGTGAGCCTGGCTCAGGTGATGCTGTGGGTTCTTGTGGGTTCCCTTGCTCTTCTGGCTTCTACAGTCTTTCTCTGTCTGTCTCTGACTCTATCTTTCTCTCTCTTAATAAAAAGCTTATAGATATAGTGAGAAGATGGTGAAGGATAAAGTGATAGATGAGATTCAGCACACACACACACACACACACACACACACACACACACACACACACACGGGAGGGACAAGCCATATGCTGATGGTTGCTTGGTAGGCTTCCCAAGCATCTGGGGGACTAGCTGCCGCTCTGTGTGACACTGTGGCTTGATCTTTTCATGACCTCCAGTCAACCACCTTTGCCTTTGCCTAGGCCTGTCCTGTGGTCTGGCCCTGCCGATTGCTTTGCTTGCCTGTTGACCAGCAGTTCCCTGGTTAGCCTTTTCTGTTGTGTTTACTTAGGCCAGATGATTATGTGTACTAAGGTCAACTTAGTTTCTCTACAGCAAAATAGATTTTTTTCAGCATTGTTTGTTTCAGCTGTTAAAATTTTCATATTCAAATGCAGTGTTTCCTTTTAATATTTATTATTAGTGCCTGTATTCCTATACTTTTGGAAAATAGTACACAAATAGATTGTGTGTGTGTGTGTGTGTGTGTGTGTGTGTGTGTGTGAGAGAGAGAGAGAGAGAGAGAGAGAG
>NC_034601.1:19990105-20059281 GCF_900095145.1 Mus pahari
TAAGTATTTGCTGAAAGTGTGTGTGTGTGTGTGTGAAGAGAAGAGAGAGAGAGAGAGAGAGAGAGAGAGAGAGAGAGAGAGAGATGAAGTGTCCCATAAAATGCTGATAAGCAAAGCCATGGAAAGAGGCTGCCATTTCTAAGGATAAAGTGAACACAGTATTGTGAACTATGAAGAAACCTAATTCATGTCTGAAAGTCCAGTTATGATTTCTTTAAGCAAACTCACCTTTTTTTGAAAAGAGTTTACAGGTTTACAGCCAGTATGTGTATGACGGCTGATAGTCACCTTCCTGTTTCCCATTGTGCCCATTTTTAGGCATAATGACCTCAGGTCCACAACTATGCCCACTTTCATTTGTGAACCCACAGTAACTGACAGCTCCCTAGATCATATTTGGATGGAGCTTATCACAGAGGTTGCCTTCACCTCTGCCCATCAATATGATGAGGGAAGAGGACACTGATGTAGGAGCACATTTATGCTACTGAGCCTGAGAATGTGGTAGTGGGAAGTGTGTGATCATGAGTGGATGTGGCAGCCTACTCTGAGCCATGTGCTCTTTTCTTACGGTGTTGTTTGGTCCATGGAAATATCTAAGAAGGCTGAGGATGCTCTGTGCTTTGTGACCCTTTACCTTCTTCCTTCTAGGTCATTGGTTCAAGAGCAGCAGTAAGGAGGTTGCTAGTGTCATGATTTCTCTCTTCCTGTGTATGTGTACGTGTGCTTGTGTGTGTGTGTGTGTGTGTGTGTGTGTGTGTGTGGGTGGCCAGACTGTTGGGTTCTTTACCATTTTCTGATTTGGGGCAATATGATAGCTAAAAGTGTATGTCAAACATTGCTTTTTGTTCTGCTTCAGCTTCTAGATCAGCATTCAGATGTGAGCAGGTAGATTTGGGGATTCTGTATTTGTAAAACCCTTTTGGAAAGCAAGTCCAGTGTTGATAGGAGCTACTCTAGTAATTCCTTTAGAATATTTAATCTTTCATGTGGTGTCTTCCTCCTCCTTCTTCCTTTTCTTCCTCCTCTTCTTCACTTTTCTTCCTTTTTCTGGCTTTATACTTGCCAAAAAAATATGCTACTGGTGAATAGTATCCTCAGATCTTTCCTATTTTTCAGATCTACTCTACTGGGTATGGTTGTATATACCAATATTCCCATCCCAGGTCTTAGGCGTCTAAGGAACTATTTCAGGCCAGTCTGGGCTATGTAGCATGATCCCATTTCAAAGTTAAGATAAATGATAAATTCACATTAGGTAAGCCTCTTGCAATTTGACCCTGAAATATATATGTATGCCCATCTTTACCAATCTGCTACCTTAGACAATAGCCTAAGATACGTCCATGTTGTCGGTGAGAAGACCTTCAATCAGTAGTCTAAAACCTTTGGGAATTAGTCCTGGCCACTGAGGGTTACTGTGGGTAACCAATGAGCCTGGCCCCCACCCATGGCTTCCGCCTAAAAACTGAGAACCTCCAATAGACTCCAGAGTTCCAAATCTGTCATATCATGCAGACCACGTCATTGTGGCATTTGTCTAGTTGGCTGTTAAGTGCTTCCTACTCTGCTGTCCTCCCAGAACCTGGTGTCTCTCCTTTGGTTCCCCTCACACATTCCTTCCTTACAGGATCTTCTTTCTTACTGTTTGTACTTTCCGTGCCCAATAAGATTTCTTCCTTTAACCCTCTCTCTTCTCTTACTAGGAGCAGGGATATGAAGGGGTCAGCTCAGTGGTTGGTCACCTGATAGCTGGATGTGGTAAAGATCCGTTCTGTGATTTAGTAACTGCAAGGCCCATCATCGAGAAGATAATTCCCATTATCTTCTACAGTCCTCTTCATGGAAAAAGTTTTCATAATCGAACTCAGTTTATCCCAAAGTTTTTCCATCATCTTATTACGAGAGTTACATTTGGTTTAACACACTGTCATTTTCTGCAGTCCCACATTGAAATCCCAGGGTCCGTTGGTCATTGTGTACATGTCCTGTTTTTTTCCTGTATTCATCAGCAAGGTCTTTGGGCTTGAGAGCGAGTCTGATTTGTTCCAGTCCATTTATTTCACTGCCCATCATTTTGGCCTATTCATAATACAAATGACTCATTGCTTTTATTCTAATTTTTTCCCATTACAGCTAAATGTCCCTAAACAGTTAATGTTCAAGAACTTGTTATTTCCTTCCTGTGGTTGTGTACTGCCAGCCACATGCATTTTCTCCTTTTATTGAACTGTTCAGAGGGCTCCATGACTTACCTTACTCTTACAACATACAACAGTGTCTCCTCTGTAGGACTTTGCTGTATTGAAATGATGTTTCCATTTTTAAACAATACCAAGTCAAACTTCCCTGCTTCATGTTTGCTGGCTCATACTTGCTTATCTTTTGACTGGCCAGTATGTTTTCCATTAAAGAAGAGCTGTACTTTATTTTCTACCGTCTTGTACATGGTTTCCTACCAGTCCTGGCTTCCTTCTCTGTCTCTGTCTTGACATACCTGATGCACCAAGACTCAATGATAAAAAGCTCCCGCGTGAGCCTTAGGAACATGTTTACAGCTTCACCTGCAAAATGACAATTTCAAGAATATTTTCCTGGAAAACCATTTTGTCTAGCAGTGTCTACCTCATTGTAAATGCTACCTTGAAATCCAACTACAGAGATAAGCAGTTACTGCTGCTTAATGTTCCCGTCATCTGATGTATGCCTCTTCGTGGAGTGATGCAATTAGTCCTGGACATTAATCCTGACTTTCAGCTATATTTTATAAAGTTAGAATTGCAGCACAGTATAGAGAAGTCCTACAGAAGTAATTTGATATCATGAATCACCAACTCCCTATTTGTCTGTTCCTATTCTAGCCAGTTCTTTTTATGAGGGAACTCCAGGCCTATATTTCTCAGCTGGCCCACCTGTCTGTACCACCCCAGTTACTAGAATTGCTGATCTAGCTCAGTGACAGGCTTCTGTGTTCCTGGGTGTGTATTCTTCCCATTATCTTCCATTTCATTTCCATTTTAGTACGAACCTAAAATGTGATGCTTTACCTCCTATGGCATCCATAGTTCTTACTTTGTTGGAAGAATATAGATTAGGAACTCAGTTGATTTTTGTAGATTGGTTGTTGATTGTTTGAGTTCACAGTGGGAAATTTGGAAAGCAGAGAGTGTGCTATGTATCACACTTAACCTTTTCCTGCTAGTGTGAGCTTGCAAAGAGTTTACCGTGTACTACTTTTGCTGGCATGGGGTGATAAAGCTAGGAAATGGGAGAGGAAGTTATATAGTTCTTGTGCAAATTAAGGTTTTCTATTTTTCATCTTTTGCTACTGTTTGGAAAGTACAGCCTCTGTTCATGGCAGCCTCACATGTGTTTCCTTAGTGTCATTTCAAAAAGGGGGAAATAAATATGGCATTTTTTCATAGTGAGAATAGTAAAATCACGAAGATTTCCCCTTTTTTGTTGGTGAAACCTCAATCGCACTAGGCACAGATTCCTGTACTTCAGCTATGCGTGCCAAGGCAAAGCACACAGAACAGCAGACTGGAGTTGTAAAACCCAGGATAACAAGAAATGCTATAGAACCCTTACATTGCACAGCAGTAGGGAGGCCTGGGAGCCAGTGCCTGTGCTACTCCACACTCAGTGGCAAGCTTACCCAGCTAGTGTATTGTCTTTAGAGAAAGGAGGCTCCGGACTGCTTATACAGGGAAGCTGTATTTCTTTTCTAAAGCTCTTCCTTCCACATAACTGTGCATGGTACAATTCACCCTGGGTGTCTTACAGTCCCTACACACAGTTCTAATAAATGGATTGTTCTCTTTGGCAGTTAGGATGACATTTGAGGAAGTTTTGCAATCTAAAGCTTTATGCATTATTAGAGAGCAGTAAAAAGCTGTCTGTTCATGCCTGTGGTGACCTGCTATGGACTCCAAAGGGTGGGGCCCAACGGAGCAGAAGAAGAAATAGTAGTAGAGCTGGTAGTGGCCCTGATGGCTGCAATTGGGAATTCTGGGAAAGAAAATGGTGTCTGAGGATGTGGAGAACACAGGGGCAGGAAGGATGCTTACAGGATTCTTGCTTTCTTCCAGGTGGGTGGCTTGGCTTGTTTTTGTGTTTGTGGAATGAGAATATTCTCTGAGGCAAATGTTAAGTGTGTATTTCTAGAAGAGATGTTGATAATAATCCCTCATTAATGAACGGTTCTGTGCAGTCTCCAGATAGTATTGTGGCAGGAGGGTGAAAATAATGCCTTGATAATTCGTGGATTTCTCTGTATTGCTATTGTTCTCTAATTAAATGTGTATTAAGCTCCAACAAGGCGCTACGAAGAATGTCAACTTACAGATGATTTTCAGCAGACTCAGATTTATAAACACCAATAAATGGAAAGTCACAGCACCCCTCGGAGGTGGTAAACATATTTGTTCTTCCTACAAATGAGAAGTGAAATAGGCTGTACTCAACCCTACCAGAACTGATGGTGGAACTGAGAACTGTTGAGCAGAGAGAAAAGCATTTTCCATCACTAGGAATTGGATTAGAATGTATTATTAAGGAACTATGCCTAAATGTGCTTAGAGTTGTGAGGTTTTAATTAAATTGTTCCAGCTACTGTTAGCATTTGGGTTAGCATCAGGCTGCCAAAGTATGACACTATGTTTCAAATTTAGTGTAGAAAAGGATTGGGAAAGAGACTGAATACTTGGTACTCAAGAATTTAGATTTGTTCACTCTGTGGGAGGTGCTAGGGATGTACCTTCTAACAGAAATCTCAGATACTTCTACAATCAAAGATGGCGTATGTTCCCTTTGAAACCCAATTCTTGCTTGTCTTTTTCAACACACCCTTTCCCTGGAACCAGAACTTTTCCTTTACACAGTAACCATTTCCTAGACCTTATCTAGTTGGTACAGTTACAGAAGGCCTGTCACATGCTTAGGTTCGTTCCTCTCCTGTCACCTGGTCTCCAAGTTATCTTTTCAGGTTGTGATATTATTCTCCTGTTTCTTAAGTGAAAACCAAAATGAAGAGCACATGGATTTGTTAAAAGAGTATGTGCCTTTAAATCCTTGACATTTATAGCCAGTGGGACTCAGATTTCACCTTAAGTGTGAACAGCAGACAGGAGACTTACACTGAGAAAGTTAGTTGAAGGGAAATATATCTTACAAATAAAACTCATGGCTGAAAGAGGGGAGCGGTGGAAAGTGCAGGTGGAGTGACCAGTTCAGGCTTTCATTTTTCCTTTGTTTGGTGTCTTTATTCACACAGGCTCAGCACTGAGCCCTTGGCAGGAGCACAGTAGGTCTTTGATTATCATTGACTCTCAATAGTCTGTGAACAAGGAAGCATTTTTCAGGAAGGAGTGCACTGCAGAGGCATGGGCAGCATTCAGACTACAGGAAGGGTTTATAAGTTGAGATGAGAGTAGTGAGACTTGAAGACTTCATCCTCTAGGATGGCAAAGTCACTTGTCATGGCCACCTGTCAGTTTGTAATGCACCAGCTAGCTACATGCTCCAGTCATGATTGTTGGACTCATTCCTGCCTAAGGGGAGATCAGGTCAGTGGTTTTCTGATTTGTTCTCAAATTTTTTATCAATGTTAACCTTGGACATAAAAATAGGAATTCATGTTGGGAGTGTTAATGTAAACTATCTGAGAACTTCCTAAAATATATGTGATTCATACCATGTGTTTGTTCCCACATCAACACGGAATCCCAAGATGCAATTACCCATGCGCGCACTCTGCTTCGTCATGGGGCTGTGTTTATCCTTTAACTATCCTCATCTGGGAGCAGTGCCAAGCTCCCTGTAAGATCTGTACATGTGGACAGTGTGATCACACATGACCCTGTGAATCTGACCTTGCTGTCTTCTCTCCCAAAGCACAGTCCTGTTGCACACACAGTACATTGCACTGTGCCCCCAGAACCCCCTGTTCTTCAGCTGAGCACCTTAAATGGTCTTGTCCATCCAAGGTCAAGACTTTTCTCCTTTGTCCATGCAGCTCTGTCTGGTTTCCACGCTTTCTCTGTTCTCTCTGTTTTTTATTTATTTTTCATTTCATGTCTCTTGCCACATATCCTTCCCTACTTGGACTCTTCTACAGAGATTTGTAGTTAAAACCACACTGGGAGGCCTGATCCTTCTTTCTCCGTCCTCCTCTGTGCCTCTTCTCCATCCCTTCTTTTTCCTTTGCCATCTACTTTGCCATCTATGTTCTTGTCCATCATGCCAGTACATTCTGAATATTTAATAACATTTATAGAAAAAAGAATGGGAACTACCTTACATTAGGTATTCATTGTTAGAGAGATTAGTATCAAAGCTAGAATTTTTGTTGAAATTGAAAGACTCTCTGTCTCTCTCATTGTCTGTCTGTCTATCTGTCTGTCTGTCTGTGGGCATGTAATCCAGAGCTGAGTGATTCTAGTAGGCAAATAACTGACTGGATCACTAACTGATCAGTAATCTCCAGGAATTTGCTTGTATCTCCCTCCCCATATCTGGAACCCAGATTTGATACCGGTGCTGGGAATCCAAATTTGGATCCCCATGCTTCTGGGATGCAATGGCTACTCTAATGTCAACTTAACGTCCAAGATAGAGTTATCTGAAAGGAGGGAACCTTAATTGAGGAAACGCTTCTATATTACCCAGGTATAAGGCATTATATTATCTCTGGGCAAGTAGTCCTGGGATCTATAACACAATAGGCCAAGCAAACCATGGAAAGCAAACAAGCAAGCAGTACCCTTCCATGTCCTATACATCAGATTCTGCCTCTAGAATCCTGTCCTGCTTAAGTTCCTATCTGGAATTTCTTCAATGTGGAAGCATAAGCCTATTAAACCCTTTCCTCCACAAGTTTCTTTGGTTATGGTGTTTCATCAAAGCAGTAGTGTACCTAACTATGACATGGGACAAGTATTTTACCAATTTAGCCATCTCCCACATCAATGGAGCTTTTCTTTTTATGTGATTACATCTATGACCTCATCTTTGATAATTTACAAAGCTCATTCAATCTCAGCCTGTCTGTAGAAAGGATCTTCCCTATTTTCCAATCCATTTTGATGTAAACCAAAGTGTAAGGGCTTAGCAGAGAGACCCTTTTAGCTGGAGCTCCAGTTGTACTTGCTGCTTGGATAGACTGTAGTGCTTCCCTCTTGGTCTCTGGTATGCTGTCCAGCACGGACAGTAAACTCCATGGGTTTCTAAGGCTGCTAGGATATTTGCTGAGATGTTGCTGAAGCTTTCCTAAGTGTGGCTACCTCTCTGTTGACAATGGTAGTGCAGAGAGCCTGTGTAGACTGGGTGCTTTGGGCCAGACTGCTGGGTAATGATGCATGCTCAAGGGATATTTCTCAGAATGGAAAAGGAAATTTGGAAAAGAGAAAATGGCACCTAGACCTGGGGTGTTTCTTTGGCAGCTAATCCACCTTTTATTGCTAGCAGATATGATTTCTCTAGTATTTCAATAATTCATCATAAAGGTTTTGTCCAGTTTAGGCCTCTGTGATACGATGTGATGAGTGCCTTACCTTGCCCTCTCTTAACTGCTTGCTGGAGTCCAGTCCCCTTGTTGCTTCCATTTTCTTTAAGTAGCAGGTGACTCTTAAAGATTGGGCTTCCTCTAGAAAATATTGTTACTGATTCTACTTGAATATGTCAAGTGTGTCGGTAATGTCTGTAGTTCCAAGAATCAAAATAATGCTTAAGTGAAATGGAAGCAGAATAATCCAGTCTGGAAAAGTGAGTATAAGCGAAAGAATAAAAGCCACTACAAATTAACTTAAAACCCTTTATACCCCCATATTGCGCCACAGTGCACAGTCTTGTGTATAGACAGAGCATCAATTTCTTCTTGCAGGAGAGCAGAAAGAGCAAGTCCATGCTCATGTTGCTGGTGAGGGGCTTAGAAAGGACAGTGATTTGCCCAGGTTTCCACTACTCATGATGGCAGAGCTAGGAAGAGATGCTCAGGCTAAGCACTCCTTCCATTCCATCTGTCTCTGCTCACAGAGTTCTGAGGGAAGTTGGATTGGTAGGAAGTGCTGTATTTGGTGTAACGTGTCTAAGCAGTTCGTCATGCTGAGACATTAGCTCATTTGGTTATGAGCTTCACAGGTCAGAACCACTACACGGTCTCCTTTTCTTTTACATGAGTGTATTGGATTCAAGGAACTGTGGTACAGGTTTCTGTGTCTCATAATTAGCACATGGCTGGATGACTTAATTAAGCTTTGCTTTTTGATGGAAAGAATAAGATGTTGGTAGATGCTCACAGTCTCCCTGTAAAGCTTATCGATAATGATTCTAAGACACCTACAGAGTCCATGTCGCACTGTGTAGTAGCCTGAAGATGGGCTCTTCTTTCCTGCATTTCACTATTTGTATTCCACCAATGATACTGGAAATGAGTAAGTTTTGTTTTCTTGAATCCCTCTCTCCTCAATGTTTTCTCTTCTAGAAGGGGGAATAAAAATAACTTTCTTATTTATTTAATGGACTTCTGAAATGATCCTTTGACGCAAAGTATTTGCTTTGGCAATGAAATGTTTCATAGTGTGTGCAAGGGGGGGGGCACCGTTTAGTCTTTTAGCATTGTTAACACGTTGTTATCTCTTTATTAAAATTTTATTAACTATGAAGGAATTTTTTCAGAAGAACTATTTGGGTCCCCCTGTCACAGAGGTCTAACGTTTCATTAGCCCCCCACCCCTTTTCCTGATAATCATTGTTATACAACATGCAATACTTGGCATGGGACAGAACAGTTTTTCTCAATTTCCCATTTGGTTGTGGGACTTTACCATGGAAAGAACTCAAGCAAAAAAGATTTGTAAACGATCATCAATGTTGTAAATATCCAAACACTAGAACATGTATGAATGTGACTTCACATATATCCTATTCCAGCTTATTGATCTGTTTTGGAGCAGAATATATTTAAAAGTTACATCTGCAATACAGTTGTTGCAAGCCAAAGCATTGTTTGCTTTGTTGCTAATGTGGTCAGAGTATTTATTATGTTGATATTTACTGTCTAACACTTAGAAAATATGAATTTATTAATCTCTACAACTTTATGACATGATTGGGGATCTAAGTTCAATATTTTAAACTTACAAAGTTAACAAACATATATAGCTATCAAATCCTCATTGTCTGGATTTGGAATCTTTATACCAGGGTTTGTATTGTGTTTAAAAGTCTTTGAGGGGCCGTTCTTCAATTAAAAGAAACACACCATATATTAATCATGTCCTCAGTTTGATATATATGATGATATATAATGTATATTGTAAATTTGGTCATTAAAGTAGATATATACCAAGTTTTGCTGATAAGAAATATGCCTTTTTATTTATCTTTGTGGATATGGCCATCTTTTTCTCGTTCATAGTACTAGAATTCTGGGAATAATGAATTTTAATAATTACAATAAGAAAAGTAATGCAGTTGAATTCATACTGACTAAATGACACAAATAGACTTGAAAAGAAAATAACAGGGACATTTATAATCATGCTTTGCTTGTGTTATTAGTTTCCTGGATTCCCTAAAATGAACTTTATTTCTATTTTTAGGTTGTCTGGGAAGGTATTCTTTTCATAGACTATGATTCTAGGAAACCAGGTTCCCAAGGTGACCTTTTAGAATAATATTTTTAATTTTTAAAATTATGAATTAATTACATCATTTTGTTTCTTCCTTCCCTCCCTTTTACCATAAATCCTCCTTTTAATTTCTTTCAAATTCAAGGGTCTTTTCTTTAATTGTTGAGATATGAATACACACATGTATTCACCTCTGTGTGTGTGTGTGTGTGTGTGTGTGTTTGTACACCTTTCTCCTTTTCTTGTTTTCATTAGCACAGGAGAAGACCTCCAACGATGTTGGCCTAATCGCTAATGCAATAGTTGCTCCTGCTCCCACACTTCTCACTTGCTCACAACTCTGTGCTATGTAACACAAGATGAGTTCATTTCCATTGATAAATGGTGAATGGCCTCAGTGGTATGCAGCCAGTTAAGACTTGCTTGGTTTAGGCAAGGCCTATGAGTAAACACTAAAATGTTTGAGTGGAAGGTCTCTAATGGGCAGATTATTGGCAGAGTTTCAGAGTAGCACCTCTCATATATTGATGTTTAATATATGGGAATAATTTTACAGGTCTAGGATACCTTTACAGTAGTAGAATATCTGATCTACATCTAAGACTCAAGTAAATCCACTTCATTCAGTTTTTACAAGATAACGTGGCCTGACAAAGCTGGCCTGTGCTCAATGGGAATAAACAGATTCCAGATAATCTTCCTGAGTGCATGACCTTTGATTCATTTTTGAGTATAAATTAACAATAGCAGATGAAAAGATTGCTAGGACTGACCCGTGCTGACACTTGAAAACAAATGAGAAATGCACGGATGCAGTATGTGAGTATGTAGGTATGAAGTCTGTAGTATGTGAATATGCAGGTCTGTAGTACTGCCAATATGCTGAGTTTCTCTCATATGATAATACAGTATGATAATAATACTGACATATTTGGCCATTTGAAGATCATGCAGGCTGCAATGGTATAAGTTAGGGAGGCAAGGTCTTATTAATAGTTCAGATGAAACAGCAAATATAATTCATAGAAATGGACTGCAAATGGGATGAAATATTGAATTTGGAGGAAAGATCTAAGAGCAGAATTTTATTTCATAAAAATATGTTTAACTCCTAATAACACTGATAAGTACAAGCAATGGATAAATGAACATGATATTTCTACCTTCCTCATTGCCAGTGCCCTGTTTCACTCTTAGTCAATTATCAATGTTTGGGCTAAAGGATAGTCCACCTTGCTCAGTCTGTTGGTATAGTTTGGCTTATTTCTCTCACATGCCATATGTTTCTGTTGGGAACCTATCTTTCATAGTCTGTTTTCATGTTCTTGCCAGGGTGGAGTCATCTCCCTATAATTCTACTATTGCCACCTAAAATTACAATTTTTTCCAAACGTAGTTTGTTGAGCTTTAGTTATTTTCATATATGTCTAGGATAATGGAAATGACTCTTCTGGGAGTTACATTGTGTGGACAGTTCAGTTATTGGAGTGCAGTGCGTAGATACCCTCTTAGGCCTGGCTTTTGTCTTCTTGTGTCATTCTTGTGAGCTCTGCATGGGTGTGGGTATGACACACTGGCACCCTTGGAGTCCTTTGCTACCTGCACTGTCTGTGCTGTGTCTTCTCTGTAACCGTTTCCATCCCTTGATTGATGCATGGCGAAGTTTTAAGTCCTACAGCAGCTGTAGACAAGAGTAGCAGCTTGAGAGTTCTAACGGGTGTTCATCAAAACAGGTCCGTGCAGTCCTAAGAGACCCGAGGAGTGGCCCACACTGCCACTGAGCTCAGGCTGACCATGTGGATTGGCTCTCACTCCTCCTGCTCCCTCAATGGGAGTTTTTGGAATCAATTCCCCAGTTAACTTTCATGCAGGCCTTCTGGCACAGCATTGTTTCTCAGGGAAGCCAGACTTACACCTTGGGATCTTTCTGGCTATGACTGGAGAAGGTGGAAAACCGTTATTACAATGGCTACTTAATCTGAGTGCCTGCGATATCTGGAACCAACATTAATGCAAATCACCAAGGACTCCTTCTAATTGTCGTTTGGCCTCTGGTATGCTGTGTAACCATTAGCTGACAGGCAGAACCATAGTGAGAATGTTTGTAAGGATGTAGGTTTCTTTCAGCTGCATTTAGGAATGCTTTGTGGAGAGCAAGAGAGGACATAAATCTGAAGATTCTGAAAGTAGATGAGTTTATTAAGAATAGGGTTTGTGTGGGAACCCGGGCAGAACTCCAGGGGTGGAGCCAAGATACAAAAGAGACACCTTGGAGGGAGAAAGTGTCTGTTCCTTGTTCATAATGAGGATCAAAATGTAGACACAAAGTTATTATATGAGGTCAGGTAGGGCAACTGGGGTTGTACCTGCAGAAGCCACTAGAATGAGGCTGGGACTTGTTCGTATATTGCATCAACCTAATCTGACAAGGGGAAATGGGGATCAGCCCCAACTCTCAGAAGAACATAGGAGACTGGAGCCAGTGGAGGTCTACAAGCTTGGGCTGGTCACAGTTCATAATTAGTCATTTCACTCTATAGCTCAGGTTAATCCTATGACTTGGATCTTTGTGGTTAGAATCCTGTGACTCAGGCCATAGGCAGTTAGTATATTTTGTGCTACAGGAAAGTACAGAAGTTGAAGAACTGATTATATCCTGTCTCTTTGCTGGTACCCCAAGGGAATACTTAATGAGTGATACTTACCTCAAGAAGAAGAATTAACAATAGTTATATTATGCCTATTAATTTATAGTTACTGGTTGCTATAATTAGTGCTATTTATGAAAATCATCGTAATTATAGCACTTTACAATTTACCAAGTATGTTCCCATCCACTCATCTGAGTCTTTAAGTAATCTCTGACTGAGTTAGGGCTGGTGATGGTCACTTCTCTTTCCAGATGAAGCAACTGTAGTTCAGGGAAGCATTTAACCAGACTCAGATCTACTGTCCTCCCCAATTTACTCTGTGTGTGTGTGTGTGTGTGTGTGTGTGTGTGTGTGTGTGTGTATGCACTCATCAAATTTCTATTATGATAATTTTAGAGGCACAGACAAGAAATGAAATTCACTTGGTTCTCAGTATTCACCCTGTGGAGCGGTGTGCCCTGCCTTCTCATCTGATGGTAGTTTAGTTATACAGAATGTTCTCCTATCTCTCTAGAATGAAAGGGATCCTTCTCTTTTCAATTTGAGATTCCCATACTATCGCATTGTGGGTAAATAGCTGACCCTTTGAGGGGCACATTAGTATTTTTATAACCTTACTACTTTAGGCATGGGCCAGTAAGATGGATTACTGGTTAAAAGTATTTGCAGTACAAGTGTGATGACCTGCGTTCTGTCCTCAGAATGCACATGAAGGTGGAAGGAAGGAATCAATTCTACAGAGTTATCTTCTGAGCTCCAGTGCAGTCTATGACTTGTGGATGCATAGACACATGTGCCCACATGAGAGTACATGTGCGTGCGCATGCGCGCGCGCACACACACACACACACACACACACACACACCTCTAATACTAATATAAAATTGAAAAGTTGAGTAACACCAAATCTCAGATTCTGATAAAACACATCCTACATTTTATACCACTATTTCCCAAGTGTGGGCTGGGGCAGATGTTCTAGGGTAGTCTTTCAGCCTGCGAGATGTGTGATAGCATCCTGATATCCGTTTGAATGAATGTATACCCAGGTCCACATATTCTTAATCATTTAATTTCATTTTTAGATCATATATTAGAGTATTTACTTGTTTCTATTATACCTCATGCCCCTTACCCAAAAACTGTTGATATAAGAATGGTTACAGAATGAAAATCCTTTTAACATTGCCAGTATCATTACTCATCAATAAATTAAGGACATGCCTATTGACCATTTACACTGTTCAGGCCTTGATCAAGATTATAGGAAATAGTGTGTCCAAAACAAGTTACATCTGTGCTTCATCAATCTTACCTTATTGTAGAGATGAGAAGGACCATAGCCAAATGGTTAAAAAGACAATGCTTAGATAGTAGCTGCTAAGATGAGAAAGATAAACAGAGTGGATTGAGGGAATTGAAAGAATAATAGCATCCTCAGTACATGCCAGGGGCAAAATCATGAGATAACTACTTGGGATAACTTTCTTAGAGGTACCCATAGTTAAGGAGGGCTCAGACACAGGAAGTAACATGGTGATGTGTGGTGGTATCTTAGGAGCTGATCCCCAATTTTCAATATGGATGTAGTTGTTCTTCCTAGTTTGCCTGATGTAGACCAAGGTGTGTTGGGGCTCTCGTTGTGCTGACTGCATTGGGTTGACTGATACATCAGAGTCCACTTAAGTTGTGGTACCACACTTAAAGACCATGTAAGGCTGAGAGAAAGTGGTATGGTGGGCAAAGAACTCATTTGCTTCTGTTTGTAACTTTATTGCCTCACCCTTCTTCCAAATCCTAGGGCCACGTCCTTGTCTTTTTCCTTGCTTTGAGCTGTAGGCAAACTGTTCCCTTGCTTTTCCCAGCTCTGCTGAATAGTTGTCGAAAATGGCCAAGCAGTACAACTGTTGTCAGTTCTCCTCTTATTGGTTCTGAGTGTGAGTTTCATGGACCATTGGCAGATGTGTCCCATTGCTCCTCAGCTCCCTCACACATCCTCACTATATGTGCTTCCTGTGCAGCTCTGTGACCTAAGTGACCTCTTTCTGCTTCATGTGTTATGAGTTGTACCTGGGCTTCCTTCACCTGTACATGCCTCCTGCCACTAACCAGAGACACATCTCTCGTGCTTCATGGTACCAAGTGTGGATTTTTCCATTGGGATATGGTTTCCCTTCTTAACCATTGCTTCTCCACTAAGGTACCATCAATGATTTCTGAGTGCAGAGGGCCTCAGTTGTATGGATCCTAAAGTGCAGACATTGAGGAATTAATTTCTTTCACTTAAAATTTCATCAAAATGTCTAAGTATATGGCTTTAGAGGCCACCTTACTATGATTTGATGAAACCTTAAAAAAGGAGGGGAGAGCCGGGCGTGGTGGCGCATGCCTTTAATCCCAGCACTTGAGAGGCAGAGACAGGCAGATTTCTGAGTTCGAGACCAGCCTGGTCTACAAAGTGAGTTCCAGGACAGTCAGGGCTATACAGAGAAACCCTGTCTAGCAAAACCAAAAAAAAAAAAAAAAAAAAAAAAAAAGGATGGGGTGGGGGGGTGGGAGGAGAGGAAACAGTAAAAAAAAACAAATTTCACCTGAGAAATTTGAATTCATATTGTTACCTATGGAAACTAACAGAATATGAATGTGCTTTCAGCAGGGAACTAATCCTGGAGGCAAGACTCTGGAAGAAAGGCGCTCCAGCCTGGATGCAGAGATTGACTCCTTGACCAGCATCTTGGCTGACTTGGAGTGCAGCTCACCCTACAAGCCACGGCCCCCACAGGTAGGTGCTTCTCACTGTGCTTCTTGAGCAGTGGTCTTCACTCTATCTGGAAAGTGAAGTTTCTTCTGAGAGCCTTTCTTTCTTGTGTGCACCTCCTTAAAGCCAGTGGCCCTACCTCCTGATCTGACAGGGCCCCATTGCATCCCATAAGCTATCAATGAAGTCACAACCCTCTGGTACCATCTCCCACATGCTACCAGACATTCACTGTCATGCTAAGAACATAATTATCAGCTCATACTAGTTAGCTAGCAGTAACTTCGTCAGCATGTATTGTCAGCGTCATCCTTCAGAATGACGACTTCTCTGGGATGATATAGATAGCATAGCTAATTTCATTACTGTGCCCTTTTTCTAAATCATCTCTTGTAGATATCTCATTATACATTGTCAAAGTTTCTACATATGAGACTTAGCACACATCTATGTAAAGTCATGCTGTATGCTAAAGAAGCTTCTGTTTTGTTGTTGCTGTTAGAAGTAATGATCAATGTTTCAAAGGTCATGTCTGCTAACAGTGCGACTTCCATACTAAACAGAACGACTGACTTTTTTGTATTTCTGTCCTCCCTCTCTGCCTTTGACCCTCTTTTTGAGAGTAGGTCTTGACTGTCTTAGAACTCACTAGTATATAAGCAAGGCTGACTTTGAAGTCATAAAGCTGTCTCTCAAGTGCCAGGATTGAAGACATTTGCTAGCACACCAAGCCTTTTGGACGTTTGTGAGTGGGTTTAACTGGCATTATAATTTTTGGTGCATCAGTTTCTTGCCAGATTCACAGGAAGTAAGTGAAATCAGTTATTGTCTTTCTGCCACAAATGTTGCACGGTTCCTTTCCTATTTCTTCTTACTTTGGAGCATAGATATATTTCTGAGTTTTCATTTCTCATCTGTGTTTTTGAAGCTGCTGTGCTGTCACTAGAGAGTATCGCCCTCCTGCTAAGTATAGGAGGAAGGGCCAAGTCTGTTGCAGGCCTTCTGTGTCCCGTGTAGCCGGTTAACAGGATTCTAGATGCCAAAGTTAGGCAGGTCCTTTTGCTAGTGTGTGGTTTGATTCTGATAATGTTTTTGGTTTTCTGATTGGCAGCACATAGACCTCTGTGTGTCTCACTCTATTGGTTAACAGGAGTCATTGTATTGTCAGTGTACCCTAACAAATTACAGAGCAGTCCTGCTTCTGTGCTGTCAATCATTCATCACTCATCTTCATCTAAGATTGAAGTATCTTTGTTAGACACATCCCCATCCCCTTCCCAGTGCATGTAATGAGACTGGCAGGTTGGCTGGGAACAAAAGGCAAAACAGACCAAAGTCGAACTCTAGTGTATCTGTATCGGTTCTGTCTCTCCCAGCAGTGCACGTGGACTCCGTTTCTTATTCATTAGCTCAGCTTTGCCTGTAGAGCAGGCATGGTGGCTTTTGTGGTGAACTGCACAGAAAAGGAAAGTGCATTGTTGGGAGCAGAGTCATAGGCCCCTGCAGTAGCTGTCTAGTAGCTCCTGTCACAGTATGAGGCAAACTGTGGCTGCCAAGACAAGCACACAGGAAGAGAATGGTAGGGTTTTTCAGAAGATGGCAGAACTATGCAGTCTTGCTCACACGTGTGTTAAGTAAGCCAGAGGCTGTGTGCTATTGTGCCATTGGAGGCACAGAGAGAGCAACCTGAGACCCAGGCCAGGTTGGGAGCACACTCGAGGCTGTAGGAAGCCACTCTACCATTAACTTGCAGACAGTTTGACACCATTAATGAGTTTTGTTATTAAACTGAGATTTTAGCTTGTCAATTATAGAGCATAGAAAGTTGTTGAAGGGTCTCAAGCAGGGGGGAGCTAAAATTCATTCTGAATGGAAATGGGGGAAACAAGACCAACTCTGAAAAGATGGAGATGATCAACAGAACCATTTCCTAGAAATGATGCTCATGCTATCATCTGAACTTAAGCAAGTAAATGCCACACACCTAGTTTCTCAGGAAACAACACAATGACTGCCACCAGACTCAGTTACGTTCTGCAAAATGGTTTATGTGCTCCTTTTAAGCTGGGTTATTGTTTAGTTTTTGTTTTTTACTCCCAAGGGCTTCTTTTTTTTCTTCTCCATTGACCTTTTATTGAAATTTTTTTCTTTTAATATTTTGATTACAGTTTATCTTCTCCTCTGATATTCTCACCAGTTCATCTCCCACCCAAATCCCCCTTCATAAACCCTCTCTGTCTCCCTTTCTCTCTCCCTCTCCCTTCCTCCCTCTCCCCCTCTGAGAAAGTAAACAGACATCTAAAGAAGAAAAAGCAGGAGAAATGTATATAGACACAAAGACACATAGGGATCCCATAAAAACACAACAGCAGAAGTCATAATAGATATGCAAAGATTGTGTAACGAATGGGAGGAAGAACAGAAGGAGGGAAGAAAGGAAGGAAGGAAGGATACAAAAAGTCAAGCCCTAGTGAAACATTCTGAGACCAAGGACCTCCAAAGATGCATTGTGTGGAAAAAGACTGTGCTGGGAGATTTTTTCCTTCATGTCAACTTTCTTCTTTAGGATAATGTCTACATGTGCTGCCTATAAAATAGTGCACTTTGATTGTTTTTTTTTTTTTTTTCAGCAGTGGTCTTAACTGAACATTCTTACTGTGAATACACACCCATAGTCACTGCCAGCTTCTTGATTGTGATGCACATGTACTTGTCTTCTCACTTGACTAGGGTATATGCATCTTACCTCTGAGATATAGATAGTATACTGGATTTCATGGACAGAGAAACCGAGACTTAGCCAGTGTTTTGGTAGTCGTTTTTGAGTACTATGTGAATACAGGTGTACCCAAAACTTAGACTTCTGTTTCATTGTGTATTCTATAATCAGATTAAAGTCTTTGGTATTTATTTATTTATTTTAATTATTTTACTGTTGAATAAAAAAAAAGTATAAGTGACATTGTTCCTTAAGAATTAAAAAGTAAAACATTAAAAAGTAAAAAAGTTCCATTAAAAAGTAAAACATTCATGAGGTTAAAGTAATAACCAAAATGGCCTCTAAGTTAAATAGTTTCATAATTACATTGAAGTCTATGTGCTGTGTGCCTATTCCATTCTCAAATCAAAGCATAGTCTAGTCTATTCTTTTCAATTATTATAATTTAGAAAAGCAAGAGTTAATTAGGAGCTCCAGCTCATCCTTCTGTATTTTCTTCAATCCATGCAACTGAAGTGGATGTGTAAGTATTTATTGGCTAACATAATTATATGCTGTGAGAACAATAATCATACACTTACATATTAAGCTATGTGCCAAGAGCAGATGATGTCTGCTATAGATCATGTTGTACTATAGTTAGAAGGAACCTGAAATAGCCCCCCAAAATAGACTTTCATACCTAACTTTGATGTTTTCTATCTTTGAGGCAAAACATTTTAAACTCAAAACCTGGTGAGTTACCTGACCACCTCAAGTAGGCTACGAGGTTTATAGTCTGTCACTTGTCAAGTAGTCATTATGATTTCCCAGTCTGTCTCTGAATCACCTTTGTATGGCTACTATGACTTATGACCTGCAGAAAATGAGGCATACTGTGTAATGTTTGTGCAGGAAGAAGTTCCAGGTAGCACATTCACATAACAGCTTTCACAGTGCCTCTGCTCTTGACTAATTTAGCCAAAGCCTTTTCCTCTTTTTTCATAGAATTATCTCCCATCTTCAAGTTGCCCAATGTTAATTCTAATTAATTTTTTGTTTTTGTGTCTGTTTGGACGATGTGGCTTTAACTCTGTATTTTGGAAATATAAAGGCATGTGTTACCATGCCCTGGCTATAGGAAATTCCTAAACTTTTAAGTCAGGCAGATAGAGACGTGATCCACAATAACACAAAGAAGCACCTCACCACACTTTCTACTTTGCCATGTGCCTCATTTCATTCTGAAACTATGCAGAGACATTTTGTTAAAAAAAAAAAAAAAAAAAAAAAAGGAAACAGGATGTTAATAATGGACCTTTCAGAGCTAGTGAGGATCCTGCCACACGGGTCTTGGCTCCATCTGTTCTCAAAGGACACTGGGTTTCAGAAGAACACTGGGGCTCAGAAATTAAAACAGCGATGAAGGTAGTCTTGTTTGAAGCATAGTGTGTTTCTAATAGTAATATAAATTATGTGTACCTTAAAGGTGAGCTTAGGATCTAGTAGTGCTCTTACTGCTGGAGGACTTCCCAGGAAATGCTCAGTAGGGTGAGCAACAGTGTTTCTGCCTATGGTGGTTTTAGGTAGAAAACCTTTAGTAAATTTGCATTGTGTGTGTGTGTGTGTGTGTGTGTGTGTGTGTATACGTGTGTACATATAGATCATTCATATTATATATCTGATATATCAACTGTTAAATATAGCAAACTTGACATGATATAGGTCATATATTTGCATTGTATGAACTATAAAGAACAATATAAAAATACTTTTGTCAACATTTCCAAGAATAATATCATATATACATGATATACAACATATTATATATATATATATATATCACCTATTGAAAGTTTAAATGGAAAGCATATATATATATATATATATATATATATATACATACATACACACACACAGGGATACACACACACACAACTACAAGAAAGTAAACAATTTAATTAAGAATTAAAACTTACAAACATTTTATACTGCATACTAGAGAAACATTTTAGAAGCCTAAACATGAGAAATGGAAAGGAATTCTAGGCAAACGGCAGACCCAAGATGATCATAGAATATCAGAGCTTATGTGGTTCATAGATCATGCAACTAAATTTGTAACATAGCGGTAAAGAGGTTTTATCCACACAGGGAAACAGTATGGCTCCAGAAGGCTTACTTAGCAGCGGGCTAAATAACCATTTTCATTTTTTTCCCTCATCTATAAAAGAGCACTTTTTTGTGACAGCAGCAGCCAGCCAGCCAGCCAGCATAGTTCTTATGAATATCTTTACTTTATTTTCAAAATAGTATTTTTATGGCAATTTCATTGTCTTGGTGATTTATCAAAAGATTAGATGTACCAAAGACAAAGTGCAAAGTAACCAGAAATCATAAGATGATATGCTATCCTTCCATTTTCCCGTCCTATCTCTTGGGTGTTTGCTGTCACCTCAGTTTCAACTTAGGTTCCTAGTTGGAACCACTCTGAATTCCTGCTGATGTGTGTCTTTTAGAAAATGAGGGTCAATCGTCACAGCTTTCTCCTTCTCCAAAGAATCTGTGCTAAAATCCACCTCCTGATTCTTATTCTTAGACTGTCTTCCCTTCCCACACAGTATTTATTACGGTTGGAGATGTCATTTAGGTTACGTTTTTGTTGGATTATATTAATGTTCTACTGAAACTGAACATTTAACAACCTTTTTAAATCATAATCCATTCGAAAAGATCTAAAGGGATTTCACTACTGTCATTTAGACTAGTGTAACATTGCAAAATTACAGACTGAATTATTTGTGATTGAGAAAGAGGGAGAAGATGAGAGAGAAAGACAGACAGGAAGAGAGTTGAGAGAGAAAGCATTCACCCTAAGATGCTGTCTGATATTTCTCCTCATGCCTGGATAAAAGTGATAGGATAGAGGAATGACTTTCATTATAATAATACTTTCCCCTTGACTCTGGTCCTGATGCACAGCTCCTAACCCTGGAGTTCTCCTTACCCATGGCAGCTGATTCTCATTATGAGGTGACACTTGGTGAGCTCTCGGATGAGGGTCACTGAAGAGACAGAGCTGTGATTTAAAGGCTGGAGTTTCCATCTCTCCCTTCCATGCTCTGAGGTAGGGAGAAGACCTGTGGTTGGCTAGATCATGCCCCTGATGAAGGCTATAGAAATTCCAAAGATGGACTTCATAGAACAGCTCAGTTGTTGAAGTGACTGGGGCATGTCTGCCTTCAGTTGTCGAAGAGCAGAAGTTCTGATGGAGGGCCTTTGGAGACCTAGCTCAGAACTCTCGTGTGTACCTTTTCATTTCCACTCTTTACTATGGCCTCCATATTTCATTGTCCAGTGCATGGAGATGTTTCCGGAGTCCCTTCAGCCACTCTAGCAAATGAGACATTTTAATCATTTGCTGGAGGTAAGTTGGAGGTAAGTCACACAGAAACAACCTGGTGCTCAGAAATTGCAATTGGCGTGAGTATGCACAGCTTATGGAATGTAGTGTGTGCAGTGATCCAAGGTCCTCAGAATTCAGCTGAATTCTTGCATATTCATCTGGTGTCAGATGGAAAATGGATATCAAAATGAAGATTTATGTTCAGAGAACACAAGTACATTTTCTCTTGTTAAGTAATAGGAAAGAGTTGGAGAGCTTTAAGATGCCAAGGTTATAATGCGTCTACCATTGGCTGCTTTGTCTCCAGTCTGTAAAGCTAGAAAGTACACTTTCACAACCGTGGGGTACACACCCTGAGAGAGCTCCCTTGACACAAACTAGTCTCCATCACCAATCTAGTGTGGCTTTCATTGCTGTATTTAGAGGTTATTAGCACATGTCTGGGGCTTCCTTTCAAAGAAGGCTTTCTGGGGGTTTAAAGGTTGTACCAACTTTTTCTGAAGACTGCTTGTCCTGAAAAATAACAACTCATCCTTTCAAGGACAGAAAGTTGCTAAAATATTTCTTTGGCTGACCGTTGTCTTCTTTAACTGCAGCCTCAGCCTTCCCACACTGGGTGTATTTCATAGAGCAGCAGATTATGAGGCAAACCGAGAAACCATTTCAGGGGGTACAGACACTGCACTAAAGGATGTTTATTAGGAACTCATGTGGCCTGAGGTATTAGGTAGAGTAATCAGGGTGGAGCTATGTGGGGCCATGGGTAGTCTCTTCTCTCGTGATCCCAAGTTGTAGCTTGCAAAAGCCAGGAGCAGCTGCAGGAGAGATTTATTAGTAATTAAATGTTTAATATTTCATATTATTCACTTCAGCCTAAGCATGCTGACTACTGGGAGTTGAGAGCTCCCGCATGCTTATGCTGTATGAGGAGCATGGAGTCTTGCAGACACAGGGTTTTACTTTGGAGGAGGGAAGGTTGCTACCGTCTTGAGACTTGTGATATGAACATGGCATTTTCTGTTGAAGCGGGGATTGGGATAGTACCATATCCTTACTTCTTGCATTTTCTTGTGAACTGTGGGGGAGCAGACCTTGATTTGTTGAGAACGGATTTGTCTGTATATCGACATGAAATACTATGTGCTATGTGGAAGATATTAGCTGAAATATAATAAACTACGGTGTGAAAAATAGCCCTGTAGAAGAAAAATGGATGTACATTTTGCAGTGCCCATGTTTAGAGGATCTGGGTTATTTTGAACTAGTCTGTACCTGCCGGAAGACCTAGTTAAGTAACAATGGAGTGGGGGCGGACAAGCGGTTAGCTGACTCAGAGTTGCATGGTATGGGTTTGATGACGGGCAATTAATTTTTAGATTGCATATAATTGCACCTCTATAACATTTTATCTTTTCTTTCTTTGTAAAAGAGGCGATATTTATGTTTGTGTCATATGTGATCCATATAGTCAAACTTAGCTGTTAGAGTTCCCCCTGAATGCCATAAAATGTAACATTGAGAATAAAAAGTTACCACCGCTCAAGCTACCTTGTGTTGTAACCTGACAGACATGAAAGTCAATTTAAAGTATTCAGTGTAAGCCATCTCCTTGGACAGTAATGTGGTTGGGGGAGCAGATAGCTATGAGAAGTGTCATAGACCCACTCAACTGAAGTCCAGGAGGCGGTGTTCTTGCTGTAGCACCTCAGCTGTGGTCTCAGAGTTGCCTTTTCCTTTCATTTTCTTGCTAGACCTTGATGAGTCCTTGGCCCAGAACAAGTATTCCATTACTCCAAATCACTCAATCCAGTCATAAGTTTAAAAGGAAACACAAAAGGCACCCCTTGCTTGAGTTCCTGTTCTATAACAGCATCTCGGGGGAACGAATTCGCCCTATGTCCATGCAGAAGCACACATCACATTTGCAAAACTAAGACTGCTCCTTTCAGGACTGCGTTCTCTATTTCTTACTTCCTCTCCCACTGTTTAAATGTCTACTTTGGTAGTACTCTTCCTCAGATTCAAAAGTCCTTGTCCTTCTTTGTTTTTTAAAACAGCAAATAGGCAATGTAAAGCAAATACAATTGTGCCTTATCATGTAAGATTATTAGACATAACCACAGAAAATAAGTACCATTTGTGTGTGTGTGTGTGTGTGTGTGTGTGTGTGTGTGTGTGTGTGTGTGTTATAAGAGAAAAGGCTATATCTCTAATTGTCTACGGTCACTGTTTTATCCATTTAGACACACTTTTCTTTATTTGGCTTATAGCCAAAATAAAGTATACTGATGGTTTCTATGGACTGATGATTGGAGCTGTCTAATCACCCACATTACATATCACTATTATATGTTGTGAAGAACTCTCTGGCTCTCCAGACAACTCACCACATTAGGGTTTAACTGCTAAATTTGTTTTTCACGATGTAGGACATTTACCAGGGAAACCAAACATTTGTTTCAGTTGATACAGTAATTAATAATATGAAATTTAAGTTAGCTATGTTTTGTCACTTGAAAATACCTATTTCCTCACAGTACTAATGAGCTGGTTTTGCCTTGGAGTAAAAGATCAAATTGGACACATAATGCCAATAGGCACTATGGCCTTAGCATGCGTTATCCTTTCAGTTATTGTCTTTATGTGTGAATGGAGGAAAACTTTCTGTGTATTTGTGAAATCCCTGTTTAGTACCAGAGAAGTCAACTGGCTTTGCTTTAGTATATTGAATCACAAAGAACTCCAGTGAAAAATAAAATCCTCCTACCCCTTACCTCATAGAATATGCATGACTGTGTCCGTGTAAATGATAACGCTCCCTGAAGATTGAATTAACCCCCCCCAATTGTGATAAATTCCAGAAGACGTCAAGGCAAGATCAAGATTTTCATTATCTCAACACAAAAGTAACATTCAAGTTCATGTTTGTTCAATAAACCAAGCAAAGTTGTCTTCAGCCAGCCATCTCCTCCATGGAAATATGCCAGAGATCCTGTCTTGGGCTGAGGTGGAATTAGTGCATCAAAGTCCCATCTGTCTCTTACTTTACTATAATAAACATATAAAAATGTATCCAGGTGAATGGTGGTTCTATAAGGACAACTGAATGACAACCACTGATTGATATGAACTTCCTAGTTTTCCTTAACATTAACTTCTGCCATTTGAAGGTTGTGGTTGTGTTGAGAAATTGATTTTACTATGGACTATAATTCAGTATTATGCCTATTCTCTTATTATTGAACTGAAAAAAGAAATAAGTGTATATCCTTGTGTGTGTGTGTGTGTGAGAGAGAGAGAGAGAGAGAGAGAGAGAGAGAGAGAGAGAGAGAGAGAGGAAGAGAGAGAGGTAGAGAGAGGAGAGAGATGTTTTGTTTGCCCTTTCATAAGGCATCACTCACCTACATTTTTGCTGTGCTCTTTATAAGTTCTTTGAGGATTTCATGTGAGTTGATTGTGCTCACACCCCTCCCCAAATCTTCCAAGATTTCTGTTTCCTACCCAACTCTTTGTCTTTTTCCCTCCTTCACGACTATTGTGTGCATATAAATCCTCTTGTCCACTGAAACATGATACAGGGCTAGACTCTTAAGGGTAAACTAACCCTTACTTTCCAGCAGCTAATAATTACCAGTAACTCCTCAGCTAAGGTAGGAACTTAGTGTCCAGCTCCCTCTCCCTGATGGGATTTGGTTTGGCTTCAGCTTGCATGTGTCTTGTGTGTGCTGGCACATCCACTGTGAGTTCATATTTTCAGCTTCCCTTCCATGTCCAGAAGAGACTTTTCCCTGTGGCCAGCATCTGGCTCTGACTCTGGTATCCATTCTTCCCCCACACCCTTCTGCAATAAGTGCTGCATCTTTTGAGGAGTGAGTGTGACAGATATTTCTTTCATTTATGGAGGACTCTCTACGAGGACTCTCTACAGTTCCCTGTTCTTTGTACATTAACCTGTTGGAGGTATCAATATTCATTATCATCTAGTATAAATGGAGGCTTCGTTAACAAGGGCTGACAGACGGATTAATCTATAGATATAGTAATAAGTCATTAAGAGTTGTTTTACTGCTATATCAATTTATCAGAAGAACATTGTAGGTTTTCTCCTAGTGGTAGTGAATTGTGTAGCCATGCTGTGCCCTAGCCTAATAATGATAGGCGTGTATGGGTTTCATCTCATAGAGAGGCAGTTCAATCCAAATAGAAAATGATTGGTAATTCCCTTGTTTCTTGTGTTACTATTTGGCTCTTCAAGTGGAAGTGAACTTTATGTACGTATATAAGCCTGTGAAAAGGTACATCCTGTAGGCTTCATGTAAAAAATAGATTTTTGTATACATAGACATCATAGAGAAAATAAAATATATGGCTTACAGTGAAGTGAAGGATGCCCTGCTTTGATTAGTTGAAGAATATAATATTGTGTACTCCATAAATTTCTTAAAGTCACACTGTCAGCTGTTTATATGATAACTGGAACTTTTTCTAATTCTATTTTGATGTGTACTGTACATGGGGAAATAGTGAAGATGTTATATATTATTTACTGTTTGGGGTGCTAGGCTCCTTATTAGACTCCCCATCTGTGCCTTTCCAATGATGTAGCATACACAGAGTAGCCATTTACCCTATATTTTCTGGGCAGACAAAACCAGAAAATAAGGTTGGTGCTATTGTTGTTTCCAGAAGCATCATGGATCACTGAGTATTTCATAGGATCCTAATGTTAGAGCTCACTATCTCATTCACTGGGCTACATTAAACAGAATTCTAATTTTTACCTTTGTGTATGTGGAAGTGAATTTCATCATTATTGTGGATATGCTGTCACAGGAAGAATAATGCTGTTCTGTTTGCAGCAGAACTAAAAGAAATTCCTTGATGTATAGTCAGAAGGAAGGATATGGTCAGAGGAGAACTTTTCATGCTCATCACCTTTCTACCAGTATCCAGTAGGCGTAGTACCGGAGGTATTAGATAAAAGACCATGATGAAGACCTTGCAAAGAGGACCTGAGATTTAAGACTATGGACACTGTTCACCTACTCATATAATGATTGCATGATTAAGTCTTTATCTCTTTTTCTTTGGTTATTGATTAAGCATAAACCCACTGTTCAGTTACTGTAATATAGGTCCTATTTACTTGGAAAGATAGACAACCTTCCTTGTTTCAATGATTGAACATTTTAGATGTTGGGCTTTTAGTTGGGTAAATAGTTTCAAACAAACAAACAAAAACCCAATACTTCAGAATCCTGGATGGCTTCCTTAAGGATTTGATAAGCACATCTTGAAATTCAGTTGCATTTTCAATGGCCTTGGAAATGCAAGACAGTTTAGGATAAAGGGGGAGGAGGACTAGAATAGTAATAACATCTAATTTCAAATTTTATTCCAAATCTAGAGGAGCCAGGTAATGTGGTACAGGCCTATGGTAAGTATATGTATTAGGACCACATATATGGAAGTCCAGAAATAATCCATTATGCTATTGTTGATTTATTTTTTAACATATTTTTGACATATTTATAAGTTTAAAGGATAGTAGCTAGGTTCCATATCTAAGAGACTTCACATCATATACAAAATTTAATGGAAAGTAGATCACTAACATAAATGCAAAACCTGAAACTATAAGACTCTTATAAGACAATATAGGAACACTGCTTGTGATCTTTGACTAATGACTGGCTTCTTACATGTTGCTCATAGAACATAAACTATTAAGATAATACAGAGAAGCCAGACTTCATGGAAATTAAGCATTTCTTTTCATCAGATGTCTTTGAGCTTTATTGCTGTGAAGGGATACCATGAGCATGGAACTCTATTGAGGAAAACATTTAATTGGGGCTGACTTACAGTTCAGAGAATTAGTCCATTATCATCATGGTGGGAAGCAGGACAGCACACAGGCAGACCTGGTGCTGGAGAAGAAGCTGAGAGATCTACATGCAGCAAGAAGAGAGAGTGACATGGGGCTTGGCTTGAGCATCTAAAACCTCAAAGTTCACGTTCAGTAAGGCCACACTTACTTCAACTACCTATTCCAACAAGGCCACACCTCCTAACAGTGTCACTCCCTGGTGATCAAGCACTCAAATCTGTGAGTCTATGAGGTCCATTATCATTCAAAAAACCAATATGACACATCATATAATTGAACAATGAATAGAACAGAACAGACTACTTGTATACCATGCATATGAAAGAGTTTGCTTTCAAGATGTATTCAATTGTTACATCTCAGTAAAGATAATAGCTTAATTAAATGGGCAAAAGAGTTAAACAAGCTTTTCTGAAGAATGTACTGACTGATATGAATCTGGTACCAGTGCAAGGACATAAGTTCAGACAACAGATGAGAAACCAGTCATGACTGACAGTGAGATTTCAGGGTTTCTCAAGTCTACTCCACAGCTTTAAGAACCCTCTTTCTTAGAATTGTTTGTTTCCTGCTTCAAAGCATGGAAGCATAAAGATCCTTGATTTTGTTCCAGGACTCCAGTTGACTATTTTTGGCCTAAGGCAATTACCTCCTTCCCTTAATCAGGGCCTTGCAACTTGCCTTGATTCTGCTGTACGTGTATCACTTATTCTGGTTCTCATAGACAGAGACTGCCAGTGATCTCAGAAGACAGCCCTACTGTGGAACAGTAATTCAACAACACAGAAAAGGGTTTCAGATGAAACAGGAACCATCACACAAGACATAGGTTTTCATTCCTTTAAGTCTTTTGGCTTGACCCAGCCTCTGAACACGATTATTTAAGAGAGTTGTCCTCTATCTTTGCCTTCACCATTTAATTCAGTTCCTCATGCTGTGGTGATGGCTATCCAGAAAATATTTTTTTTTGTTTTTTATAACTGTAATTTCAGAGTGTTATGAATCATAATATGAATGTCAGTGTTTTCCCATGATCTTAGGTGACCGTTGTGGAAATGTTGTTTGAAACCTCCCAAAGAAGTCAAGATCCACAGGTTGAAAACCACTGACTTAAGATGTTTTTAGGGCTGGCTAAGATAACCAAGTGGCTAATTACTAACCCTCACTAAATTTCAGTATTGTTTATTGTACACTGCACATTGAAATACTCCAGACAATATTTCATGTCTGAATGTGTATTTCTTTGCCCAGTATTAAAAAAAATTTTCGGCATTGTTTTGAGATTTTGTTATTTCACTAAGGTGATCCTGTTTTCGATGCTATTGTAGTTAATGGGATTCATTGTAGACCACCAGAGATAGATGTCTAAAACTTAAGGGCCAGTCGTCATCTTTAAGGTGGAGTGTGTGTGTGTGTGTGTGTGTGTGTGTGTGTGTGTGTGTGTGTGTGTATATTATGTATCCCAGGCAAGCTTGGAAATCACTTTGTAGTTCAGGCAGGCTCTGAACTTACAGAGATCTCTTTGCCTCTTCCTCTTCAGTGCTGGAGTTAAAGGCATATGATGAATTAAATCTAGTTGTATACAGTTATTGAAATGCATCATAATAATTGAAATGATGGATTCTATATTTCGTAGTAGATACAACCAGCATACTTTCTCGTCTAACCTTACCTCTTTCACCTTTTAGATTCTACCTGGATAAGTTACTTAAGGCTTTTGTGCCTCACCTTTCTTCTTTCTGTGAAGGGATAATCGTAGGATGGCAGTGAGGACAATATTAGTCAAAATAGTAGTTTATAATGAGTTACAATGTGCAAAGCACTTAAAACAGTGTTCGGCATATAGTTAGCACTATATACATTAGCAAATCTTATTGGGAGCTCGGTGCCTATTTTTAAATTGTTATTGCTTTTCTGTAGAGATATTGATAGATACATTTAGGCTGTGGCATTCTATCCACGTCTCTGAAATGGTTTATCTCATTCATTCGAGCTGACCAGCATCCTTAGATTTTTCAAGGACAATGCAGCTGTCTGTAGGCTTTGCCCAAAACCCTTTGGCTTTGTTGGTGGTTTCTAATGGATGGTCTCAAAAGCCAGAGCTTGTACCATCCTCTGACAAATGAGTCACCCCATCTGTTCTTGTGGATTACAAAGTAATTTTTCTGTTCAGTGAATGAAGTTCACATTATGACTCATGGATTTGAAACTTGCCTTAAGTTAGTAACCATTGACCTATTGTTATGTGTTAATTATTCTATACTTTACCTATCCAGAGACTAAACCACATAAAGCAGTGGTTAGAGTCTGTTTATCACAATGCCTTTCTCAGGCTGCTAAGCAGGGATGGCTAGCCTCTACCCCCTTTCTGTCTCAGGGCTCTAGAGTGGGGTCTAATACTAGGTATTTCTACAAATGCTTTCAAAGCAGTGCTATTGTGTATGCCAGGGTTTGATTTTGAATATTTGAAAACTTATAGATCAAGACATGTCTTCCAATCTACTATACAGCAGTCAATGACAAGCATTGGTTTATACCTTCATCTTATAGTAGAGAAAACTAATATGAGAGAACCATCTTTTCCCGAGTACATGGAACCGTAACTGTATATTTAAAAAATAAAAGGTTAAAAATTATAAACATGTAATGATTTGGTAAAGGTATAGCCAGCTCAAAAGTGACAGGCTGTAAATTAGAATGCAGATATTTCATTTAGAGCCTGTAGTTCTAACTCCTTCCCCAGGTCACTGCTGGCGTGTCACCTTCAGTATCCCAGGCCATGTCTATGCCAGTCACTTAGCATTGTTCTGCACCCCTCTGACTTTCTTCTTTGACAGCAGCATGGGAAGAACAGTATTTGCAGTAGTTGTGTTACCTCAGGGAGAGACTCTGAGCATATCCACAGGCGATGCTAGATCCTGTCCACTGGTGACGCTGTACAAATACCTGGAGGCTGAGAGGGAAGTAAAACATTGACATCTTACTGTTCTCATGCAAATTCACCGGGCACATAATGATTGTGCCTGTAGTGTGAAATGCTTAAACTAATCTAGGGATATTTATGGAAGTCAGCTGAATAATAAAAGTTGGGTGAAATCAAAGAAAATGGGGGAAATGGCTTATATTATAGATTAGTGAACTTCTTTCTCACACCTGCCTGCATTGTATTCCACTCGATGATACCTTCCAGCAATTAACTTCTTGGTTGTGATTTTTTTTTTTTTAACACAAAAGTATAGTACACAAGTAGAGAAAGCCACAGTTCATTGAGTGCTTGTTTCCATTTCTAAGCTTATTTTGCTTTTAATGAAAGACCATTAATGACACAATTTTTAGCCATCTCATATCTTATTCAGATGATTCCATTTAAAAATCAAAGGAACACAGTTAACAGCTGCCCTTCTCAATATTATAATGGACTTGTAACAGAGAGGTGTATGTGTAAGCATGTGACAGATAATTATAGGGCTGGAGGCATACACATAGCAATGGATTAACTGTACTACATTCTGGGCTCATTACATCACAACTGGATCAAACGGCCTATGAGCACTGGAAATGTTTGGTTAGGTGAAGCTCAGGCAGTGTAGGGCAAATGTCCTGAGACAGGCCTGAGAAGATGATAAGTACTTTCTGTAAATTCATCCCCTCTTCTGCCTTCCTGTCTGCCTTCTATACAGTGATTTCTCAATCCCCAGCATCTCAGGAAACAGAAAGTACGTACAATATTACATTACTGTGCAATCCTCTACCCATCCACTGGGCAAATACCTCAGTGCCCGTAACCCCTCAAGGCAGGTACTAAAAAAGTTATGCACATACACACAGAAAGGTCAAGCCAGTCAGGAGTCACTAGGCCCCAGACGATCATCCTTTCTTTTGGCATTCCTGTTTTGTGAAGCTGCTAGGCTTGTTCATAATGATGTTATATAATATTCCTCATGACTTACACATGCTTAAGTGCACTCAGGAACCACCAAAACTACATGATCTGCTTGCTTTCTTTAGTTCTTGTGAGATAGTTGTTGAGTAATCTGATATATGTTGATACTATATCTTAGAAATGTGGAACAACTCACCTGCACTCTCAAAAAGTCCATTATAGAATGCAGTGCTTAAATCCCTTTTTTCCAATTTTGTGTTTCTGTCCTCTTAGTCCTCCTACTGCTCACAACTATATTTGCATTAACGCACTATTGGAAGAGAGTCAATATATAAACTAGCTCATCTGGAACAAATATAGCTGAAGTGTGGAATCAGAGTTTCAGAATTCAGCTGTGTAACTCTTTACTCTGGTGCTATGAGAACCTCCTAGATGTGCTATTGGAAATTTCTTATCACAATCCTGTTCCTACTGTGAAACTACAAAGGATAGTTTTCGTCATTGAATTATTGAATACCTCAGGAAATAATAATAATAATAATAATTAATAATAACATTATTATTATTAATTATATTTACAATTAATTTGTTGCTCTACCTCCAGGTCCTCCCTCCACAGTTCTTCATCCCATTCCTCATCTCCCTTGTCTCTGAGAGGATGCTCCCACACCACCATGCCTCTCCTCCCTGGGGCCTCAAGTCTCTCAAGGATTAGACACATCTTCTCCGACTGAGGCCAGACCTGGCAGTCCTCTGCTATCTATGTGTCAGGGTCCTTGGACTAGCTCATGTATGCTCCTAGTTGGTGGCTTAGTGTTGTTTGGGATCTGCTGGGAGTCCTGGTTAGTTGAGACTCTTGGTGTTCCTGTGTTTTCTCCCTCCTCTTGAGCTTCTTCAGTTCTTCCCCTAATTCAACCACAGGGGTCCCTGACTTCAGTCCAGTGGTTTAATGTGAGTATCTGTGTCTGTCTCAGTCAGCTGTTGGTAGGGGCTCTCAGATTGCAGCCATGCTAGGCTCCTGTCTGTGAGCACACCATAACATCAGTAATAGTGTCAGGCCTTGGTATCTCCACTTGCCATGGATCCCTAGTTGGGCCAGTCTAGACTGCCTTTCCCTCAGTCTCTTCTCTATTTTGTCCCTGTAGTTCTTTTAGAGAGGAACACTTCTAGGTAAGAAATTTTGACTAGGTGTTGGTAACACCATTCCCCCCACCCGACCCCACCCCACCCCATCTTTCTACTGGAGGTGGACTCTTCAAGTTCCCTCTCCCCACTATTGGGCATTTCATCTAAGGTCACTCCTACTGAGTCCTGAGAGTCTCTCACTTCCCAGGTCTCTGGTACTTTCGAGAGGGTCTCCCCCACCTCCTACTTTCTGAGGCTGCATATTTCCATTCATTCAGCTTGCCCTCTGGGCCTCTCTCCTGACCCCCTACCTTATCCTGTTCTTCTTTTCCCCTCCCCTCCTCTCTCCTACCTAGATTCCTTCCTCCCTGTACCTCTCATGATTATTTTCTTCCCCCTTCTAAGTGGGATTGAAACATCCTTACTTGGGCCTTCCTGCTTATTAAAGTTCTTACAGTTTGTAGGTTGTATCCTAGGTACCCTGTAATTTTTGGTTAATATCCACTCTCAGTGAGTGCATACCATGCATGTCCTTTTGGGTCTGGGTTATTGTGGGACTGTAAAGGCACCCTGTTTTCGGGGTGAGCTAGATTTAAACCCCAGAGACCAAGCAGATTAATCTGCAAGGGATGGAAGGAAGTTTGCCACATGCTTCCAGACACTACGCTCCTGACAGAAGTCCCCAGCCCCATAATTCTGTGGCCATCAGTCATTTAGGGCAATGTCCCAAGCCCCTGGTATTCTGCCTGGACCCCACCACCATGCCAGTTACCTGGCAACAGCCAGGTATGCTCCTTCCCACAGTTGCCTGGCAATATCCAGGTAGGACAAGCCCCAATAAAAGGGACTATTTGCCCCTTCCTTTCTTACTCTCCTGACCTTTTCCCCTTGCCCCCAGGCTAGACCCTGCCCTAGTGCCCCCACTCTGTTCTCAGCTGTTCTGCAATATCTAGCGCAGTGCCAAAGAGTGAGAACCTATAGTACCTTGTCCCAGTACAGGCCCGGGGACCACAAGTCAACTCAGGCAGTTCTGTGGGAACCTCAAACTGTGCCTCCCTACTCCCAGAGTGGGGTGCTGCAGCTTCTCACAGCCCAACACCCACCCAGCAGTGATGTGGGGTGTGCTCATTCAGACTTCTCGTTGTGCCCTGCCTCACCCAGCAGCCTGAGCCCTGGGCCAGATTTGAGACCCCATTTCTAACCCACAGGTTATCACACTCAGGATGATATTTTTTCTTTCCATTCATTTGCCTACAAAACTCATGATTCCTTCATTCTTAATAGCTGAATAGTATTCCATTTTGTAAATGAACCACATTTTCTGTATCCATTCTTTGTTTGAGGGACATGTTAGATGTTTCCTGCCTCTGGCTATTAGAGACAAGGCTACTATGAACATCATGGAGCATGTGTCTCTGTTAAGGTATGGTAGAACATCTTTTGGTTATATTATATACCTAAAAGTGGTATATCTGGGTCTTCAGGTAGGCCTATTTCCAATTTTCTAAGAAAGCAACAGATTGATTTCTTAAAAGGAGAAATTTTTGGTTTGAGTCATGGTTCAAATTTTGTCCATTGTTCGCTGGTTGTGCTTAGGCTAGCAGCATAGTAGGCCCTTGTAGTGGAAGAGCAGGGTAGAAGAGAACTGTTTACCTCTTGTCAACCAAGAGGCAGAGAGAGAGATGGAAAGATGGCTGAGATGAGATGAATATGTCACTAGACTGCCTGCTCCCAGCGACCTCTGCCCTCCACACAGGCCCCTCCTCTCACTACTTCTGCACTTGATGAGTTTAGCATCCTAATGACATACTCCTCTGAGCAGTATGAAGGGGCCATGAGGCAACAAGACCCTTTAATATCCAGCAGTAATTGAAAGGTGCCACAATTTATATGGAATCAGCTATAGCATTGCCACTATGCCTATAGTCACCATTTTGTGCCACTGTTGACAAAATTAGTCAACCTAGTGTGTCAGGTTCCCTAAGGTCTTAGACAAAACATCCTATGCAGATTTCCTTTCCTGGGAAAGACAAACAGCCTGCTGTATTTCTGCAACCAAAACCAGAGTGAGCAGAAGGTGCTCCTTTGGACATTGGGAAAGTGTTCTTCATGTTGGGTTGGTGGTGTTTTTACTCACTGAGTACATCAATTATTATGTAGGAATTCAAGTGTTCATCCTTTTTATCTATGAATTGGTTCATCATTCTTGCTTTGTTTTGCTGAATTGAATAAAGATAATACATTTTTAAACTCTTGTAATGAAGAAGACCAAAATAGAAAAGGAAGAATCATTAATGATGAAATTGTCAGCCAGGATATATCTTATCCTAGAAGAATCTGAAGAGATTTGTATCTAAATAACAGGAACAGGCATAGGAAGAAGCTGATAATGGTAGAGAGTGTGGATGGCTGTGGTTTGCAATCTTCTCCAGGACTATATAAGCTGGGAAGTAACTTTGAAGGTCTTAAGAATCAAGTCTCTTACCAAGGGATGCTCTAGGATATGTATTTGACTAAAATTCCTCAAAGATAATTGTACCTTATTGGAATCTTAATGGAACCCCCCTACCCATTGCCTTACTTCATATTCCACAATTTCATTAGCAAAACCCACCTGTTAGAAATCACTATGTATGCTAATTTTCAAAAGCAGTATTCAGTATAAGGCAGTTGCTAGCAATGCCTTGATGGGGTTTGACAATCCAAACATGTCTTTTGATATTAGCCCCAGGGAGAAGGCCTTAATCCTTGTTCTTTGTTAGCTGGAGTCTCAATAAAGCACGACTTTACTAGATGGTTAGCTCACGGGCGCTTCAGGTTAGTGAGCTGACTGAAAGAGTTACCTACCGATTAGTGGCAGCACCAGAAGTCCCTCAGGAGGAAACCTACTCCTTTCACTCCTAGAAGGAAACAGCATTTATTTGCTGCCAAGCCCGAATGCTATGTCTTAGATGAGCTGAAATTTATGTCACAAGTGGCTTACTGCACCCCCAAGCATTAGCTCATGCCAGTGTATTTCTTTGGTCTAAGTGTCCCCCAGTGAGCATCAGGGAACTTTTTGCATTTAGAGAAGGAAATCGAGTTGTGTGTCATTTTCAAGGTAACTGCAGGAACTTCTATACAGAGAGGAAGTATTCAAATTATATACTCATGAAGAGAGATCAAGTTGTCTTTAAAAGAAAATAAAACCTAATAACAAACTGGGTTAATTATAAACCATCCATTGTATACAAATATTGTTAATTGTTTAATTTGTCTTTCAATTTAATATATATTTGAAAAATGCCATATTACAAACTAGGCTGTGCAAAATGAACCTTCTACTTTTAGACTTTATGTTTTCAAATGGAGTATAATACACACAAGTAAGGGATATTTGTTGGTATGTGTGTTGGTTGCTTTTCTATTGTTCTGATAAAACACCATGACCAAAGCAACTTATAAAAGACAGAGGATCATTGAGCTTATGGATTAATAGAGTCCAGGATCGAATAGCAAAGACAAAGTGTGATGGAACAGTTGAGAGCTCACATCCTAATCTACAAGAAGGAGGCAAGTAAAGCAATGTGGGAATGTTGAAGGGCCTTTTGCAGTCTTGAAACCCACCGCCAGTGTCAGACCTCCTCTAACAAACAAACACCTTAGAAACCTTTGCCAACAGTTCTACCAACTGGAGACCAAGTATTCAAACCTATGAGCCCAGGAAGGCTATTCTAATTCATACTACGACAGTATTTTGAGGGAGCTAAGTTAGACAGTGATGGCTTTGAGAATCATTTTTCATCAAGGATATAATTTGTGCACTAGCCTGACTTTTGTTCCCTAGGGAAGCATAAGAATTCAGTATTCCTGGCTGGAGGGATCAGAAGGAAGGAGTCAGCAGAAGCCATTTCTCTTAGCCATGAGCAGCTTAGCTTGGGCTTAGGAATAGGGCATAAGAACTGAAAAATGATAAACGTACAAACTCAAAACCTATGCTATCATCTGGCACAGTCCTTGCAAATGTGTTGAACGAATGTGTGCTTGTTATTGAAGAATTAACCTATAAAGCAAAACATCGTGCTATGTCCATAAGACTTTGCCTTCACTGGTTTTAGGGGCCCCATCTTTCAAAAAAGGCATTTACTCAATAGTTTGTACAGTTTTTCTACCTCTATTTCCTTTTTTTTTACTGAATCATTCTATCTGAGAATCTTTGTTGGACGTGTTTGTAGTAAAGCTGTGCTGATTTCCACCTTAGAGCAGTTTCTGCATATCATGGGCCAGTCACCAGCATGGGATAAACTTAAGGCACTGAGAAGTCTTGTGCATATTGACATTGGAGTCATGTACATTGCTGATTTAAATGATGTCTGATAGACCCATGGGCAGTATATATGGAGTTCTCTGAGGATCGATAGATGCTCTTGACAGGAGAAAAGCCTGACTAGTAGGGCGAGATTGGTACCTGGGTGAAGTTCCAGCAATACACCAGAAACTCAATTACATAAACGGTCATTATTTTTCTTACCTTTAATTTTATTTAGTTTTGGGGTTTATAAGTTTAGTCTAGGTCTCAATGGGCTAAAATGAATAGGGAAAGTTTACATCCTTTCTCTTTTGAGCTTCTAGAGTCTGCCTGCATTCATTTGTTTATATCCTCTTCCACTGTCTGGAAAGCCTGCAATAAATCAACTCTTTGACTATGTTTTCTTCCATATGGTTCCATCTGATTATAACAGGGAGTATTTCTGCTTTGGGGGCCTGTTGTGATTAGATTAGGTCTACCTGGGTAATTCAGGTCTCTGTCTTCATCTCATATATTTTTTTTTATGGTTAACCACATCTTCAGTGTTTATTCTGACAAATAAAGAAATTTGTCCACAAGATCTAGAAGTTAGAATTTGACTATTACTAGGTGGTTATTTTACCCATCATAAGCCCAGCAAAGCAGCTTTATGGTCTTTTGAAATGGTACATTTCAAAGAGAGATGAAGTGTTCAGACAGGAAGTAGGCTTTTTCCTTTAGGTGACACATTCTGAGTGTTTGTTGATAGTAACAGGGAGTTCATTCATTTAGTACAGAAATATGTAGTCTGATGTGTAATATCTCATTAAGGTCAGTATTAGGTCCTTGCTTGCCAAAACTGATTGGCACCAGTTTCTATGGGAAATGAAGTACATTGGTTACCTGTTCTTAGAACACATTTCAGGATGTTGTATGTTCACATCATTATTTTATTCTTTCTTCTTGCTTTGGTTTGATTGGCCCTGTGGGGAATACTACTCAAGGTCTAATGGCATCATGGGGAGAGTGTACTCATATGCATATATCTGAAGGCAGGTTTGCCTCCATGAACATTCATTTCGTAATCTGCTTTCTTCACAAGATCCACCTTCTAAAGATCCCCAGCTCAAGAGTATCACATTTACCAAACTTCCAGTTTATAGACCATGGTAGTGCTCACTAAGACATAGGCCAACCATATTATTGACACTGAAAAGTTGCCCTACCTTTTTCGAGCAGTCTGTAGCCTGGACAAGAACAGCATGCCTCTCTTACAATACAGCCCACTTTGTTGTGCTTCCTGGAGCTGATGTACACTGACTGAGCCAGCATATGATCTTCAGATATTCACCCCACGAGCATTACCCATTTTGCCTGGGATTGTGAAATATTTAGGAAGTCTAATCATCGTCTCTGTTTCCTGGTGCCTTTAATATAAGAATAGGTGATTAACTTGTATGCATGTCTAAGAATGACTTGTCATACATATGAGCTGGAGAACAGAAATAGATGGAAAGATTTTTGTGATAAATTATCGAAGAAAAGATGTGTTGTTAAGTCAAGTCCAATTGCACTGTTGTGTTACACAGCAAAGCAGCTATACAGGATGTTCTCTTGTAACACTCCCGAGGTGGGCTCAACCTCAAAAAGAGAAGGTGTGAGTGTGGTGTGCCCTGCCGGAGCCTCTACCGAGTGAGTCACTTGTGTGAAAATGTCTTGACACAGATAGAATCGTAGAGCCCACACTGTATCTGATCACAGAAATGTTACTGCGTAACAGCAAGCTGGCTTTGATCTCCATGGGATTGCAGGCTGGGGGATGAGGAGGGGTGCATGGAGAAAGGTCACCTCTACTACTCAGGAGAACACAGAGCATCACATCTCTTAGATCTGTAAGCTTGTGTAGCAAGCATTGGAAATGAGTGCATTAAAGGAAAACTGCCATGTATTTTCCTGTGTGAATGGGATGCTTTCTTTTTTTTTCTGGAAGAGCTTAGCATCCTGAATACGTTCCCTTCTATGTTGTAGTTGATGATATCTCACACCCACTGGTGTGTGAAGAGGAAGAACCTTCTATGCCTACTTTCTGTGTTAGTGATGTGGCATAATGTTTTCTGGAAATGCCACACAATTTCAAATGTGACTCCTTTCTTAACTTGCGAATAGAGCTGACAACAGTGAAATATGTCCTGTAAACAAACCCCGAGACACTATCTTTTGAATGAGTGGTAGTTGAATTCATACCAAATCCCAGAAGTAGGAAGTCCCACATGTGTGGAGTTCTCTCTGCTGCCCGTGGCCCGCGAGGGGCTGTGCCAGGAACAAAACCTGCATCACCTACTTACGGTCATTCTAGTCCAGCACAGCCAAGTCCACATTTTATATTCTGTAACTCACAATCCGATCTATTGTAACATATAATACTTTACTTTTATTTAGTAAAACTGCAACCTTCTTCTAAAGGTGATTGCATTGCTATGTGACTTTTAATGCTATTAAATTCTTCCAGTCACATCTTATTTCTGGAATTGCAAGAGAAGTAACCAAAGGAATCATTTATCTCTTTTTATGAGGTTCTTATTGAACATTGTTGGGTGTCAGGCTGCTTTCTGGATGGTGAGGGTACAACCACAAATAAAGTGAAATGTATGTCATTAAAGGGTTCATTTTTCTGTGGGAGAGGATTCAAAAGCAGACAATTATGTACTAAAGTCTAGTTAAGTGCTAGAGAGAAAGTTGAAGGTAAAACATAGAGGTGATGGGATGGTCTGATCGTTGCTGGACTTTCTGGGGTTTCTGGGGAGAGGCTTAAGATGAGGTAGCACTGGAGAACAGCTACATAGGTTGTATTGAAATGTGCTATTAGATGCATGCTAAAGGATGTTCCAGACAGCCATGTTTCAATTTTTTGTTATTTTCGGGGCTAAAGGAGAAAAGATGGCACAGATGCTAGTCAGCAATGGCATGGGTCAGAATGGAAAGCAACCTGCCTTGGATGCTGTGCTCCGTGAGTCAAGATGCTAAATAACAGTGAGAAAGAAAGCAGTCCCTGATCAATGCACAGGGCTCTGGACTCTGGGTCTTACTTAGAGGGAGCTAGAGAATACCGGGAGGCTTTGATGAGAAGTGTTCTAGTCATTGTAACCTCCTGCTGGAAAACAGGCAGCAGGCAGTAATGTTTCAAACTACCTAGATGTGAAAGCTGGCAGGACTCCATCAATGAGGCAGGTTGTAGACAGGAAGATGCAAAGGTTCGATGGCCTAATCAACAAGATGGTAGGCAGATGGGATGTGAGCAGTAAGCCACTTACTGAGGTGCCATCAGACAGAAAGGGCAGGCATTTGGCTTCCATTTTTAGCAATGTTTTCATTTTGGCATTTATTTTAAACTTTTATTTGTTTGTGGTGGTGTGTTGGATGTGCGTGTTTGTGGCTTGTGTGAGCACACATGCACGCAGACACCATAGGAACTTATTGGGTATCTTCCTCTATCTTTCTCTACATTGTTTCACTTTGTACATGTGCAGGCTTTGCTTTCATGCTTGTACTTATGTCTGCACACCACATGCCTGCCTGGTGCCCAGAGAGTTCACAAGATTGCATTGGATCTTCTGGGACTGAATTCTCAGTTGTGAGCCACTGTGTGGGTACTGGAATTGGAACCTAGGGCCTCTGCAGCATGTGCTCTTAACCATTGAGCTGTCTCTTCAACCTTTGTCAACATTAGTTTTTAAGACAGGCGTGTCACTTGAACTTGAAGTTCACTTTTTTTGAGCAGTAAGCTCAGAACTCCTGAAATCAACATGTCTTTGTTTCCAAGAGCTGGGCCTTTGCTGGGGTTCTGAATACAGGTTTCTTGCTTTAAAAGCAAGTTCTCTTATCTAATGAGCTATCTTCCTAGCTTTTTCTTTCACTTTTTTTTTTTCATATTAGGGGAAAGGGAGAAAAGATGATCAAGAATTTGTCTTTGTATATGTTCTGTTTGTCCTGTTAGAATCTCAGTCTCAACTGAATAGGTGTAGATTTGAGGCTCAAAGTCAATCTTTCCTCCTGATATCTAGTTAGGAGTCAGCAGAATGAACTTCAGAACTTTGCCACTTAAAAACTAAAATCTGAGACAATATTTTCATGCAATGGAGACACTAGAAGAAATGATGGTGGAGGCACAGAATATGCCTGTGGTAGGAGGCCCCAAGTACAGTCGATTCTAGAAGCTAAGAAGAACATATCTGAAGATGAACCAGTCATTTGTACTATATGATCAAAAGCATAAAGATCAAAATTGGAAGCATACAGTTTAGACCTTTGACATGGGCATTCTCTGTGCTCTTCTTCATTGTTTATTCACTTATATCATTTTTTGATTTGTTTGGGTGAACCTGAGGTGCTAAGTGATCATTCAGTGCAAGTGGCCACAGTGTCAGACTCCAGGGCGGGGCCCTGCTTCAACACTAGCTGTTGTCTGAACTTCTGTGACCTAATTAACTTTTCTCTGTTTTAAAAAACAGACTACATCCAGTAAATTGCCAGGCTATAGTTATTTTGCCATTTTTACCTCTGGTTTTTGGTTTGCTTGGTTTTGTTTTGTTTGGTTGTTTGAAATTCAAAAAATCATCAGATCCTACTAGAAAAGCCTATACTCAACAAAACTGGAAAATCTGGATGAAATGGACAATTTTCTACACAGATACCAAGTACCAAAGTTAAATCAGGATCAGATAAACCATTTAAACAGTCCCACAACCCCTAAGGAAGCAGCAGCAGTCATTAAAAGTTTCCCAACCAAAAAAAAGCCCAGGACCAGATGAGTTTAGTGGAGAATTCTCTCAGACCTTCAAAGAAGACCTAACACCAATTCTCTTCTGACTATTCCACAAAATAGAAACAGAAAGAACACTACCCAGTTTGTTCTATGAAGCCACACTTATGCTTATACCTAAACCACACAAAGAAAGACCCAACAAAGAAAGAGAACTTCAGACCAATTTCCCTTCTGAATATCGATGCAAAAGTAGTCAATAAAATTTTCACAAACTATATCCAAGAACACATCAAAACAATCATTCATCATGATCAAGTAGGCTTCATCCCAGGAATGCAGGGATGGTTCAATATATGGAACTCCATCAATGTATCCCACTATATAAACAAACACAAAGAAAAAAGCCACATGATCATCTCAATAGATGCTGAGAAAGCATTTGACAAAACCCAATACCTGTTCATGATAAAAGTCTTGGAAAGATCAGGAATCCAAGGCCCATACCTTAAAATAGTAAAAGCAACATGCAGAAAACCAGTAGCTAACATCAAAGTAAATGGAGAGAAACTTGAACCAATCCCACTAAAATCAGGGACTAGACANGGCTGCCCACTCTCTCCCTACCTATTCAATATAGTACTCGAAGTCCTAGCCAGGGCCATTAGACAACAAATGGAAGTCAAAGGAATACAAATTGGAAAGGAAGAAGTCAAAATATCGCTATTTGCTGGTGATATGATATTATACTTAAGAGACCCTAAAACTTCCAACAGAGGACTCCTAAACCTTATAAACAACTTCAGCAAAGTGGCTGAATATAAAATTAACTCAAATATATCAGTAGCCTTCCTTACTCAAAGGATAAACAGGCTGAGAAACAAATTAGGGAAACAACACCCTTCAAAATATTCACAAATAATATAAAATACCTTGCTGCCTCAAGTGATAGTTGATTAAAATCCTGTTTACTGAAGATCAAAAGTTGACTGTAAAAGATAACAGGGTTGTGCAAATTGTGTTTGAGTATATTCTGTCTACTGTATATATGACCACGTTTATATCAATAGCAGTACTTCTCTTTTGTAAATAAAATGGAAGGAAGATGTAGTTTTGATTTCAAAAGACTATTAAATAATGATCTCATACTATGGTTGGACCGATAAAAAGACAGGAAACCAAGATAACTAAATTCTACATCTACTCTGCTCTACCTTTATCTACTTGGGAGACCTTGACATATCCTTGCCTCTGTCTGTGCCACAGCATTTCAGATGCAACACAAATTACAGTATCTCAGGTTCCCAGTGTAGTAGATGAGAATTCTAGGGTGAGACAAAGGAGTGTTTTCTTATGATGGCATGTAGCTTGGTCTCCATCTTATGAGTGGCCATCATCATGGAAAAAGACATCTCATTGTTCCCACATTCAGAATGTATGATTCCATAAGTCTGCTCTATGATGGTATTAACTGAGTCCTAAATGTGGCTGTATACTTATGGCTTCTTCAGGATCTAATTACCGTGTAAGAGGATCAGAAGTGTTCAGAGAAAGGCTCTGGATCAAGGGGTCAGTGGGACAGTTGGATGGTTATGACTTAGGAATTGTGGTAAAGTCTGAAGACAGAGCATACAGTACACGTTCAGCAAGACAAGCCTTTGAGAGTGTTTTTTCTCCTTTTTATATTTTCACGATCATAGAGTCGACTGTTTTACCCAAAACTGAATGACAAGGCCTCAATTTAGTCCCTCTGTACAAACTCCTCCAGTTACATTTGCCAATGGTTGGTTATTCTTTTTCTACATCAGTGCCAGGAAGAGCAGTATTTTTACTTTTAAAAAAAAAAGGTACCAACCATCATCCAGCTACTCATTAGAGAAAAGAAAAACACCTCTTACATAAACCCACTTTAGAAAATATGAATGTAGCACTGTTCTGCGAACCATTTTCTTCTTTGCCTGCTGGCTGTCCATAGCTGCTTTCATGACCTCCTCCTCCCATGCCCTGAGACCTTTCTGTCTGCGGGCCTGCTTGTTGAATAGCACCTACCAGGGGCAAACAGAAAGTACCCTTGTTCTCTCTCTAGTACCTAGACTTGAATTCCTGTCCTACCACTCAAAGGCAGTGGGATTGCTGGGAGGGTACTTCATATCTCTAGACCCTAGTTTCCCTGATATGCAACCCAGGACATCTGTTTTTTTTAGGAGGTCAGAGTTAGGGGTGAGAATGCATGGAGGAAGTCTCATAGTCCTCCCAGTGACACCCAGTCAATGCATTTCCCCTGCCCTATTTGGTCCAGAGACTCCTCTGGACTTTCTCTGAATTATGATGCCACCAAAGTACTTTCCTCGTCACTGATGAGACAGCAAAAGGCGTCTGCAATAATCACTGTGACTTGATTCCAATCTACTGAGGCAGTGGGTCCCACGGCATTCTCTGTCACACTGTGGTGTTGGTTAGTTTGTGTGTTCATTATACTTCTGTGGCTTCATTGTCTTCTACTTAATGTACCATAGTAGTATGCATCTAAAATGAGATCCTGCAGACCTGCCCTCAAACCCTGTCTCTGACACTAACCTACTAGGAGCCTATGTCAGCTCCTATATCAGCTTCTTCACACTTAAATGGCATTCCTATGAGTTAGTTCTCTCCAAATCTGTGTAGATTATTCAGGAGCATTCACTTAGGCTTGAGGTACTAGATGTTCCAAAAAGGAAGTCAATTTCTTTTCTCTTTCCTTTCTTTTTAAGAATAAGAAGTTATGTAAAAGTAACTTTTATTCGCTTGATGTAATTGTCATCTTTGGGGCTTACTGCTAAATACACTTACCCTTTCTAATTCTTTCTGAAACTGGCTGGCTGGTTCAACTCAGCTGTTGTGGCCCAAACTCCAAGCTGACTGATTCAATCTGGCTTCTCACAGCTTCTCATTGAATTGCTTGGCCTCAAACTAACTGGCAATGTGTTATAGTTTTCTGGCTCTTTCTCATTCTCTGGCTTCAACTGCCTCTGCTGATGTGCAGGGGCTGAGGACCAAACTGGACTCCACTATACTCACTGCACTGTATTTACTGCACCCCAACTACACTCTACTTTACCATATTCACCGCGGTCACCATACGACACTCACTGTGCCCCACTGCACTGCACTCCACTTCACTGTACTCACAGCACTCCACTGTATGCACCACACTGCACTGTACCACATTCACTGCACTCCACTGTACTCACTGCATTGAATCTCACTATACTCACCATTTCCATGCTACCCTGAACTCCACCCCACTCACTGCACTCCCACTGCTTCTGCTTTACTGTGCTCACTGTATTGCATTGCACTCACTGCACCCTTGCTGTATAGTACTCACTGCATTGCACCCCAGTACACCCTGCAGCACTGCACTGTATTACTGCACCGAACAGAACTGACTGACACTTTTCAGTTTCCCTGTGCTGCTCTTAAATAGCCTTTTTTCCTGAGAGTTGGGCATATCCTATCTCTTCCTCATTCTATCAGATCTTTGTCTGATTCATCACTTTATCTGCCCCTTAAATAACCATCATTGTTTGGGTTACTGCTGAGTACAAAAGGCATCTCTGTATTCCAGCCAGCGGGATTGAAGAGGCTCATCTGTATTCCAGATGGAGCACACAGACCTACATCTGTGGATATGGTCCTTGGCAAGAGTATAGGTTCTCCATCTAGGGTATGTGCTTTCCCCATAGTGTCTCATGTCCGGCTGATATAGAAGTCCTACCTTTAAGGACTATGTTTCCTGCTTGATAACATAATTCTGTGGTTTAGTTTGCAAATTGTCATTTACCTGTTGCCTCTGAAGTTCCTCTGGAAGATAAGGGCATTCTTATCCAAGTTTAGATCTAAAGAAATCAGTTAAGAGTTGAAATCATTTTTCCATATATCCTAATCAATGCTGGGGAGCCTGAATTTAAAGCAGGTTACTTTCTCAGACCTGAGCCCTATGAGAACTTGAAGATAATAAAAGATAAAAGTGTGTCAGTTCTTAAGGAAACCTGCGTTTTCTTACCTGAAAATGAAGTAGAACCTTTCACTCTTTCCTTCAGTCTATGAGAAAGTCTGCTTTTCTGTCATTCTCTAACACAAAGTCTGCTTCTCTCAGTTCCTAATCTGTCAGTTCAACCGTGTGGGCTGGGAGTTAAAGACTGCATGTGTCCTTGGTGAGTACACACTTGTTTCCTGTTGTTCTGCATCTGTCAAATCCCAACTGCTTATGTAGCTTTCCTATCCAATTGCCCATTGTAAATAATCTAGAGATGATTCAAAGTGCATAGAATATAGACTGTACAAGAAGATTTGTGTATTTGAGAAGGCGAGAATTAGCAGAGAGAGCTCACACATTCCAGCACAGTTCACCCTCTTGAGTGTCACCTGGGGACACAAGTTGCCATCCTTCTTCTGGGCTGAAGTTGTCTATGAGATGGTACTTTGTGTTCTTTCTTGAACTTCTGCACTGTGGAATCCCTGTGGATGAAATTCAGTGATCAGTCCTTAGAGGAGCACACTCTGCCCTGCTTCATCAGTGCCAAGGAGGAAGGCAGACAGTTTTCTTATACAGAATAACAAGCAGTATTTTGGTTGTGTGTTTTAATGAGCTACCAATAACAAAATAAGACTTCAGCTGAAGAATTGACAGTCTGGATCTGTAATCTGCCTGACCTGACAATTACAGGAACTTATTACCACGTCAGCCTGCCAGATGGATCTCCTTGAAATGTAATGTGCTTCACTTCTGAATTCAACACGCACTTCCTTTTCTCCCCCCTTCGTGTTTGTTGAGTTTCAGGAAGAAGCAGCTTTACTTGAACTAAACCCACTCATTTCAAGTGTGTTTAATGACAGCAATATGTGGCAGATAAAATAAAATCCTACGGCCTTGTTTGATGTTTGTTTTAATTTCAGACCCTAGTAAAAGAATACAGAGGAGATAAACCGTATGGCTCGAATGGTGGCGTTGAAAACAAATGATCTATTATCATAACTTAGCAGTTTCTCTCCCAGACCATTTGGGAGGTCAGAATATCTGAGCAATAGTTATAAAAGTTGTTGAAGCTTACATGGTACTTGGCCATATACAGAGTAGTTTTCTGTTACGTGGCTGCAGCTCCGTGCTGGCTGGCCAGAAAGGTACCTCCTACCCAGACTCAAGTGGACTGAGCCATGTCAAGTCCTAATTCTGAGTGGCAGAGTTTACCTCATCCCTGTTCCAGTCAGTTTAGTGATTCCTCATGTGCTCTGTCAGGACCACTCATTGATCCCTTATGTGATGTATTAGTGCACTTTGTGAATATCCTGTTTTTTAGCTTTATTAAAACATATGTTTGTATGACATACTCAATACTTTTTTTTTTTACCTTAGAGTATTTGAGAATAAATAGAGAACAGAAAAATCTTTTCCTCACACCCCACTGTTCCCACAAACTCTACTCACTGAGGTAGTAATTAGTGACTATTTGTAATGGATTAGTATGTTCATAATAGACATAATACATTCTATTGAGTATGTAACCGTGACATCATAAAGTGTCGCTATTGTCTACATCCTGATTCACTCTGTCCCTTCTTTGTCAGTTAGAAGGAATCTGGATGGAAGTTTTAATGCTTTTCCAGAACCTCTTAATTCAAACTATAATATCATTTAATGTATCATTTTTCTGGGTGTCATCTTCTCCTAGTTATTATAAAATGTGAAGAGGAACATCGTTGCTTGTCTGTTTCTGTGTAGCTGTGAATTTGGTGTTAGATTATAGCATCACCAACAGTGCGATCCTCAGGTTAGCTCATTTTATCTACCCAGGCTTCTACTCAGTTGCATGCTTGGGGATGTCTTGTTCAGACCAACTCAGGCCCTTCTCTAAACAAATGGTTTTGACAAAGGAGGTTACCTTCCAAAGCGCTGTGATCCCAATAGAAAAATTGTCTGTCAAAGAGGGCTAGAGTATTATTGTAATCGTTTTGTTTATTTAAATGTTATCACTCCAGATAATACAAGGTGCTTATACAGTAGAAATATCTATCATAATTAAAAAATGTCAATGCCTCCAAAAACCAAAAAAAAAAAAAGTTAATGCATCACCTCTATGAACAATGCTTTGAACTAATTCTTTGGTATTGAAGAAGTGTTGAACCTAATCAGTCTTTCAAAATACACACTGAGATGAAACCCACCTTGGGCTTCTTAAGGCTCAGCAAGAGTGAGCTGAGTCAGATGACCCACACTTGGGGCCACATGGGTGACCCAGGCAAGAAGTGAGCACAAAATGAGCACCAGTCAGTTGCTGAGCAGGCCCATGCTACATTCCATCCTCAAGATGACTCCTACCTAGTGCCATGATTCATAGCACTCCTGAGACAACCCCAGACACTCCAGGCACCAGTAAGAGGAGCAAGTAACTGATGGAGAAATGGAAGAGAAAGAGAAACAGAAAGATCTTAGAATTGGAGACTTGAGAGCAGTGAAGAACAGACAGATGTAAGTAAATCCTGATGCCACCTGGAACCATAGTGGAGCTGTGACCTGTGCTGCCACCCGGATTCATATCCGGGTTCATGGCCCTATAGCAACAGGAGTCTATTACCACCAAAGATCAGAGGGGCATCTCTGATCTCTTCTGCCACCCAAGAACATGTTGATGTCTTAGGGCCATGAAGAACTAACCTCACATTTCACTGTAAATCATTGGAGAACTAGGCCTGGGGGCATGAGGGCAGGAGAGCTGCCGCTGCCCCCTAGCCAGCTGAAGTAGTTGGGAGAGTTGGCCGTACCCCCCACCCCCCAGGAAGCACTGTAAAACTGACCCTGGTTGTGGTAGTTGTGAGTGATTTGATCCCATTCATTGGAGCAGGAGAGCTAGCTCTGCCCTTTACTGTCTGTGACACAGGATGGGCCAGTCATGTCATCTCAGAGGAGGAGAGCTTGCCCCAGTAGGATGGTGCGTGAGAGCTGTCATCCTGACCACCTCAGTTACCTCTCAGACCCATATCCAGGGCTTTGTATTGGCCCTCTCCAATATCTACCCTATTGATGAACTCACGTAGTGGGTTGAAGGATTTAGTTCTACAGATCCAAAACCATAAGAACTCCATGACATGGGGCAACAACAGGACATCTGAGAGGAGTCCCAATGAGCTTCTAGTATTGATAGTGTAGCAAAAGTCAGAGGCCTCATACCAGACCAATGATTCATTGCAATGAACATTTACAAGCAAAGAAGTGTGGACAAAATGGTACACTGTACACTGTGGGACACACTGTGACCCACTACAGCTTACACAACAAGATAGTTATTTTCTATTGGAGGGGCGGGGCAGGGTGTAAGGGTTGAAGGTGAGTCTGAGGGGAGGGGGCAATGAGTGGAATGATGTTAAATTCACAAAGAGCCATTAAAAAGTGAAACACACACACACTTGAATTCTCAGTATGAGGTATCAAGGTCTAGAAAGTGACCTCATGACCCAAGCCACCCTGATTCCTTCATCCTTCTAGATGTTCATATTGGAGGCAGGTACTCTCATTCCATCTCTCTATTTCATATTTTATTCACTAATCTATTCATTGTTAAAAACAACATATGATTCAGAATCCTGTTTATTTACATTCTATTAGAATAAAGAAATATTTATCAGGTTTGTTTTAATTAAATCTGGCCAGGGCTCTAGAGGAAAAGATGATGTTGGATGGTGAACATTTATAGTAGATTTCCTCTTTGTATAAAAAGGGGAAAGAAGAAAGTATTAGAACACCTGGTCTCCTGGAGGATTGGACTGAAGACCCAACATAGCCAATGTTGTTATCTCAGATAACCTTCCGAGGTTTCCACGTTGAGTGGTCCGTCCTGGACAAGGATTCGGTCAGACCCTCACTCCTCTTCCCTTCTGCCTATTGGTGGGTCTCTTTATTTTGCTTGTGGAGGTGAGGAAAATGTCCCTCTAAGGCCATCTGGCTTCTTCATACTGTCTCCAGCTTACCCAGTTCATCACTGTTCCTTGTGATTTTTCTCTGGATACTTCCACTCAGATGCCAGAAGCATTAGGCCATTATTTTAGCTGGTTGTTCTCCAGTACAAGTTGGGAAGGTATTCATCCTTTAACATATTCCGTGGTTATCTGGTCAGGTTTTGGTGTGGTCTCCAATCCAATTGCTTGTGACCAGAGTTCAGAATTACCTATTGCACAGCTGTGACAATATATTTATTTAAATAAACAAACAGTTTCCAGAGGTTCTTCTCTTGAATAGAACCATGGGTGTAGAGGAAACTCTACATTTTACATGCTCCTTCATCGTAGTTAGACTCCAAACTTGGTTAAATTGAGTGTTTTGAAGATTTAAGTCAGGTAAACAAAATACTTTCAGAAAACCTACATTCAATGTCTTATTTAATAATGGAAATTACTGCCAGCTTAGTTCTTTTTGAGCTTTGGATTTTCTATAATGAAAAGGGGGAGGACAGCAAAGATAAATTTCCTCTGCCTTTGTTCTCTGGAAAAAAAGCAAGCCTTCTGGAAGTGAAGGCCCTGACAGGGTGTGAAGAGAAGGGAGGCAGTGAGAAACATGTTTAGAGAAGGCACTAAAGAGTCAAGAACAGGATAGGACAGATTTTCTTCAACAATGTATTCCTGGAGAGAGGCAGGGTACATCCACAGACACTGATAGGTATTAAAGAGACCAGGCAAAGGCAAAGGAGATCCTGCTGCACCATTTCACTTTCCACAAAACTAGGGGACAGTGTTCTATGTGGATCAGGAAGGCTGGTGAGTGAAACACCAAGGCAGTGTAGATGGACTCTGGGAAACATGAAATGCACACATCTGCTAAATGCTGATTCCCATGACAGGATGTCATGATCAGATCTGTCCTGAGTTTCCTTTCTCAATTCTCTGAACCAATTCTAAGCACGATAGCACTGTCTCTAATTTAAGGTTAGCTGAAAAACAGTATGAAATACAGATGAACAAATTTTAGCAGAATGTTCATTGTTGTGACTTCAGAAAATAGAACACATAGGTCTCCACCTATGTCTATAAATAGAGACTTCAGACAGATGGCGTCAATGTGTAAGCCTGTCATTATCAGAAACATAGGGATGTGGCCTTGAGCCCAAGGGAAAAACTACTGCTTTATTTCTACATAGGTAGCCTTCCTTCCTTACAGCAGCACTGAAGTTCTCTCCTGGCCTAAGATTGCCTCTTGTATACTTTAGAACTTAGAGAAACAGAGAGGAGCGTGATGTAGGCTGGAGTCAGTGTCTGCCTGCCAGGGCTGAACCAGGCCCTGTCTCCTCTCAGGTCTACTAAGAGATCAATGTCAGTTCTCCTGTGAACAGTGGGTGAAGCATAGACAGGACGATTCTTTCTTGTAAAGATCCAAGAAGTTTCCTTCTGGAACTTAATCATAGTAGTATTTGAGAGGTCAGTAATTTAGGTCATAAATATTTAACTTTATGCAATCTCTTCAGAAGGCTAAAACACAATGGAAGTGTGAATGTAACTTGGGGTGCAGGTTAGCCCGTGAGGGCATGAGGCTGGTGAAGTGGTTGGCTCTGCTCAGTGGCTTTCAGTGGTCAGAGGGCCAGGGGAAAGGAGAGGTACAAATGCCAGGGTGAAGCAGATCTTCAATGTGTTTCCTCCTTGGCTGTGTGTCTTAACTAGCTGTATAACAGAGAATGGATGTTGCCAGCTTCCTACTGCCTCTCCTCTTGGCCTGTAGATCCATTAGTGTTTAAATTGCACTTTGGATTTATTGCAGCTATTGGGTATCTTTGTCATACTGTCTACTGGAAGGACAGTATGGTTAGCTCATCATCTTTTACTACAAAGGTCATGGGGCCTGGAGGACAGTATCATTGTCAGCTTTGTCCTGTTCACTGCAGTATTATGCACACATGCTAAACAGTCTGAAGGTGAGTGCTGTTGGGTAGTGTTTTGACTGATCTATGGTTCTTGACCAAAAAAGCCTCTAAGATGAGATTATGATTTTAAGGGATCACTACAGGGGCCTGCCTTTCCAATAAAATCCACATCTTAATAGCTTCTATAAAGGATAACAAAATAAGTTCCTCCTTTTACTAATGATAAAAGCAGTGTTCAAAGGAGCTTAGTGGTGGTTCATATACTGAGACCTTAGCAAGGAAGTCTTTCTTTCTTGGTGTTTTGACATTTTATTCTCTCTGTTAAGTGGGAATCCCATATGGGTAGAATATGCGCTTCTAAACACATGCATATCTGGATATATGTGACAAGAAACCTTTCGTCCATGCACAACATTCTTTCAAAGTGGCGATATACTTTGAAATATATGAATCATTCATATATATGTGTGTGTGTGTATATATATATATATATATATATATATAAAACCAATTTTTTGAAAAATGGTATGCATTACCACAACAGTTAACACATTAGTGCTTTGATTACTTTTTAAAAGCTTTCATATATAATTTTTAATTTAAATATAATTATATTGTTTTTCTTCTCCTTTTCCTTCCCTCAAGTCCTACCCCCATATTACCCAGTTCTAAATGCACCCCCCATTTTGACCATTGTTTTTACTTATACATGTAAATGAATATATCTTAGATACAGCCTGCTGAGTCCGTTCAGTTTTGCCTGAATGTATATTAGACCATTGTTATTGGATAATCAACAAAAGGGAAGCCCTCTTCTCCCACTTAGCAGTTGTTAATTGCTTGGAGTTTTCATCTAGTGGTCGGTCCCTGTGCTTTCCCCCATTCACGCTGGGACGTCAAGTGTTACTTGTATGCAGACAAGTTATTGCGATTTCATTGGTGCAGCTCTGTTATTGCTGCAAGACACAATCTCACATCAGACTTCCTCGTCCTCTGACTATTACATTTTAAGCTGTTTTTAAAATTCTTGAAAGTGATTTTAACTTTTTTTTTTTATAAAACATAACAAATCCATAATGTCTCCTCTTATATTTAAGGAATTGAATTTAAATAACGAAAAATAAAACATCAGATGTAAAATAAAGAAACATTCAGGCATTAATGTTTCAAAAGGATCTTTTTACCATACTTCAAGTTTGTTGTCTTCTAAACATTTGCTTTTAGCACATACATAGAAATCCCTTTATTGAGAAGCACTGACTCTTTGTCAATGTGGACCAATTTCCTTGTCACAAAGTTCTATTTAACTTTATGTCCTGTGAAGTGATGGTGCACATGGGGCTTCATAGTGACACCAAGGGCTTAGGAATGAAAGGCCTTTGAAAGAATCTGTGTGTGAGCAGAGTTGTTGTGGAATAGATAGGACTGACTATTTCCCCCTTTGGTGGCAAATTGTATAAAGCATCTTCCGCCTTACATTCTCCATACCCGAGCTAGCTAATGTTTGGATAAGAAGATACTGGAACACCGCACCCTGCTGCTGCTTCTCAGCGTATTGTGTGCATATTCTCAAGGCAATGTAAAATATGCATCTCCTAATGTATATGTTAGATTTTTCACATACGGTTTAGAATGCCATATATCTTGACGTTCAGGCATGGGAGCAGGACTCGGGAGACAGTTTTGATACGTTTGAGGCAAGTCTTTCTGATACAAGACTATTTTGAAAAAGTGCATCTTTTAAAATTGTCATTATTGAAAAGAAAATAAGTATTTTCCTAGCTCATTGCCTTTTGAGTTGTCAGGACTCTAACCACCCTACAGTTCAGTGACAATGACATCACTGCCTACGTTGCAGTGAATAGAAGCATCCCTGACTACTGACTCTTTCCAATTTCCACTGGTTTTGTTACATTTTAAATGTACTTATTCTGTGTGCTTGTGAATAAGTGAAGTGGTGTCCATGAAGCTCAGAGGACAACTTGGGATGGCCTACTATGTCTGTGGCAAAAGTCCGACTCAGGTTGTCAGGCTCGGCCACATGCACCTTTTCCTGCTCATTTTTCTTGGCAACTCTACTCTTGGTGCCTTATGGATTTCCCAAAAAGTCGTAGCTCTCAAGCTGCATGAGTCTCTTTTACATTTTTCTAAACATAATTACCATGTTCTCATATAAATTTACCTCTCTGGTCCTGTATTTCCACATCTTAAAAATGGAGCTGATCATAGATCCTATCTCGTATAGCTGTTAGGAATATTAAATATGTAATACTGTGTCCTTATTCTTTGAGGTATCTACTTTTTATTTAATAATAATTCTGTTAACTCTATGTATATGAAGGGTTTGCCTACCCATATGTCTGTGTGCCTGGTGCCTTTAGATGCCAGAGGAGTGCAGCAGATCTCCTGGAACTGGAGTTACAGATGGTCTGTTAGTTGCCATTGGGTTCTAGGAATCAAACGCTGGTCAACTATAAGAGGAGCAAATGCTTTTAACTACTTAGCTGTCTCTTGAATTCCCAGCATCTACTTTTTTAATGTCAGTTTCTGAGAGAATCAAAGCAATTAGATAAGCTAGCCCATCCTTTCATTCTTCATGTTAAAAACACAGATGCATTCATATGATCTCAAGCATCATGTATAGTGTTTGTGGCTCTTATCACAATGCCTACCTCAATGGAGTATTACTGCTATTATTGGTGAAGTGTAAGGCACCATATTTATAGCTGAAAAGCACCTATACCTACCCTTTTGTAAAAATTACTGTACTGTCAAGCAGATAGTCTTATAATTCCTGCTCTTTATTTGAGAAAACCCAGAGGACTTTCCATAGAGCGCACAACTCAAATACCTAGATTATGGTGAGTTTTTTTTTTCTGCATTTTCTGTACTGTTCAACTAGTTCTCAGACTTTCCTAGTTTTATAATGTCACATAATATTACTAATATCTACTTGAGTCGCATACCTACTTCAATGTCAGTTTTGGAGTATTTTTTTAAAGTTTCAAATCTTCTAAATCCAAATTTCTAATGCTACTAATCCTTAAGTGAATATTCTTTATACCCCATGGAATGATTTCATTAGTGAAATCACTGCGGTTTATCAACTCCTATAATTCTTTGTATTACTTCTTTTGACACTTGCTCTTTGGAAATTTCACTTCTGCCTTGAAATAAGACATTTCCCATCACACCAAGGTATTTCTGTTTCTCTTCTAATGAATATAAATCCTTGGCGCTGGAAAGATGGCTCAAACATTAAGAGAATGGGCTGCGTTTCCTGAGGTCACAGGTTGGATTCCCAGTACTCACATAATATCTCATAACTGATGTTAACTCCAGAAGCAGATCTGATGTCCTCTTCTTGCCTGCACATGCATCAAAAAGGCACACTGTACACAGGCATAACACGTACAAGTAGAAAAATTAAAGCAATTGGTGACCTATATTTTCCACATATAGGCTTTGGCACCATCACCAGGACTCATACCCTTACTCCTAATTTCAGAGATCACAGGGTTTATGTTAGGAGGTAATGATGATGCAAAGGAGAAGGCCTGCCTTTGGTAGTCTAGTGCTATTAGTACACACCCCTTGAGGAAGCAGTTGGAGTAAACCTTGTAGCTATACATATTTGTGATACTACTACTATTTTACCTGTGGAAGGACTCCATATAAATGAGTCCTTTGCAGGAAGCAGGCAGAACCATAGTTTTTCTTGCATAGTACCAAGCATACTTGGGCACCTGGACACCCAGGCTTCACAGTAGAGTCAAAGCATGTAATACCTTTGTCAAACACAAAAAAGATTTGAGAAGTTAAACTATAGGGAGATAATTTAATAACTAAGGCTTTTGTTTATTTGTTTGGTTGTATTTTCAGGGTGCAATACTTTTCACTTTTACTTCTGTAAATCAAATGAGCTTTTAAGACTTGATCCATGCATTAAATTAACAAGGATTTATTGAGGACCTGCCATGAGCTAGAGACATTGTATGTGCTAGACGTAAAACCCAACTTGTAATGACATTTACACTAACAGTGCTCTGTGCTGTGATAAAGCAGGGACCGAGGAGGGACAGTTGCAGTTCCTTTGTGTTCATGGTAGAAGCTTGGGAAGGCAAATGTTGGCAAGCTGAGGTCTTTGCGAAGTCTCTTCTAAAGGATTATGGTGACTTCTGTATTCTGGAAGTATGTGGAATGGAGAAGGGCGTGCTTCTCTGGAAAAAGTGTGCTAAGACTCAAAGTAGTTCAAGCTATCTGAAGGTGAAGGGACAGGTAGGAGTGACAATAGCTTTGTGGGTAGAGTCTGCCTTCCCTCGGTATGTGTGACTGTGACCATCTTCCCTCTGGGTATGTGTGACTGTGCCCTCTATGAGGTCACAGAGAAGGTGGAGGCCAGCTAAGGTTATATCCTGGTGGATAGGTCAGTGAGTTTGCCACAGTTAAACTAGGCAGTGGGCTCATGCCAAGTTGGCTCAAGGTCCTATAGTTTTAAGAGTAAGATGTGTATAAAAGATTGGTGTTCCCATCTTTTTGAAGAATTTGAAGGGCTTAGAAAATGGAGTAAGTGGAAAGAAAGAATGTATCTGAAAGAATGTGTTGGTGATGGTTCAGTGCAGTGCAGTGACTTTGTGTATTGTGCACCCTGTCCTGTAGGCTGCTGGGGAAAGTAGGGACATGCCTGAAGAGGAGCCCTGGAACACTGAAGGTTTGTGATAACAACTTGGTTTGGATTGGAGAGATAACTTGTGATGTGCTTAAACTGGAGAGGCCTTGCATTGTGAATGAAAGCTGGTTGTGTCTTCCTTATGGACATGAGCAGTAATACTCCAGGTAGAATGTGAGATAAAGCCCTTCTGATTTAGCACTTCTGCAGCTAAAGCTAATTTGTTCTTACATTAGGAAGTTATACTTAAATAAATTTTCCAATAGTAACACACGTTTTTCAAGAATGTTCAATGACTTTCGTCAGTTAAGAGTCTTGTAAGAATATGGTAGATTATCATTTCTCAATAGTTTACAGTTAGGAAAATCGTGACAGAAAGATTTAACCCTAAGTTCTGATTAAGTGGACAGATATGGTCTTTGAGCCGAGACAGTATGGCTCAGATGGTTAAACATGAACTGTCAACTCAATATATCCTTAAAAATACTGATACTTTCTGTATACTAGGGAAAAGTGATACTGGGCAAAGACACATATCTATTTGCACATACACACACAGATATACACGCTCAGATGCAGACAGAGACAGACAGACAGACAGACAGACAGACAGACACACACACACACACACACACACTTTGCTTTTCAACAAGTCATGGGTTCTAATGTGGTGATAGATTCATGCCATGCTTACCTCATTCTAGTTGTAAAAACATTTAGAAATATACTCATTCACTCTAGGTCTTACAGCAGCCCTCAATACCTTTATCTGTAGTAATAAGCTTTGAAATGATTTCAGTTTAAGTTTTATTTTTGCATTGCTGTAATCTAATAAGCATACTAATTCAAGAGTTTACTGTAATGTGAGCTTCTGATTCTAATCTGGATGAAATTAGTATACCTGCTTCATAGTTTAGTATAAAATAAGCAGAGTGTTCCCTGATTAAGAATATCTGAGTAAACATGCCCTAGGCCTCTTGAGTTCTCTGCATATCTTATACTTAAGGCAGATAAGATAGGTAGAGAGAATTCCTATATGACCTTTTGCAATTTTTTTGAGATTATAATTGTATCATTTCCTTCTTTCCTTTTCTTTTTCCAAAACCTTTCTTGTGCTCCACTCCCTGGTTCAAACTTACAGCCTCTTTTCTTTATGATTTTGTTGTTCGTGGTGGTGGTGGGATTTTTTTCGTGTGCATGTATTCCTAAATATATAAATACCACTTGTTCACTTTGTATAATATCACTTGCATATGTATCTTCAGAGTCCTGTGAAGTCTTGGTATGTTTGTTAAATGGCCTGTTTTCTTGGGTTGTTGGGTTTTTTTTTTTTTTTCTGATTTTCTAGAAGCCACTGATATTTTTATATTTAATATCTTTAAAATGAAATATTTGCCATTTTAAGATTTAATCTTTAAAATTTAAAGTAAAATCATTTTCTCCATAAATAGTAGAGAAGCAATCGTCCAGGATTAAGATTGTGTGCTGCGGAGGTCTCTTTGGACAGTCGGTCTCAGGCAGGGAGCATCAGTCAGGACACTGAGTCGTCGTCCCTGCAGGGCCGAAGTCATGGAGCCTGCTTGGCAGCCCAGAGATCTGGAAATGCCTTAAAATGAAAATCGCAAAGGCAACAGATTTAATCAATCCTAGTATTTTTCTCTCTTATTCTCCCAGTTCTAAGTTAAAAATAAAATTCGCCTGCCTTATTTTCCTACATGCTAGTTAGTAGGATTAGCTGGAGCTCTCAACAGGAAAGCAATAGATAGAGTAGACACCATTGTGTGGTGGGTGAAAGCCCGGTAGAGATAATTATACAGTCACACCCACCATATTACCCTTCAAAGAAACTGAGCCTAATATTCTCCTCCTAAGCAATTTAACCAACTTCTAAAAAAAAGTATAAGATATTATTTAGAGAATGAAATAGCTACTGTATATAATCAGGAGGGAGAATTATAGCAAATTATTACACTCATTTGATAAGTACATAAAGAGCTACATTCAAAGCTTTGTATTGAGCCTCCTTGGTAATTGTTCATTTCTGCTAACTGTCCTGTACAAAGGGCAGCTGAAGAAGTGCTAGAAAAGAAGGATATCTGACATAAAAGTTTCTCCCCTGCTGCAGACTCAGTTCCATCCTATGCTCCATGGTATGAAGCTCATTTTATCACCAGATGTCAAAAGTGATGACTTCTCTTTCCTTATTGCATTTCCAAGGAAAAGGTCCATGTCTAGTCACAGAAAATAATTAAAAGTGCAATAAATTTGTTTTGCTATCATGTTTGCATGCACATGTGTGTATGTTTGTAGGCGTGATTGTGACAAAGCCTTATTCTCTGTTTGTATTCAGCACTCCAAAACACCAGTGTTTTCCAAAGATATGAGTGTATGCATAACTTCACAGGATAAGAACATCTCCAAATCCCCCAATTGTCTACCCACTTGACCTACAAACTGGCAGTAATACTGGGGTTATTTATTTTTGATTTTCATTAAATAGAATAAATACATGTATAAATATTGACACTTCAAAGATTGAGGAGTTATATTTGTGTTTGCTATGATTTTTTCCTCCATCAAGCCCAACAAAAACAAAAGATTAAAAGTTGAACTAATTGCTATTAAGAGAAGCTCCCCAACATAGTGTTTCAGCCAGATAGCCCTTGCAAGCAGTTGTTAAGATGTCAGATGCCCATGGAGGAGCACTGTCCCTCCCTGGGCAGCAGTGTTCAAGAGATGCCTTTCTCTCCAGATGCTTCATGGAAAAGGCATGAAAGTATGGAATGTGAGACTGTATTACCTACCCAACCAGTTGTGGGAGTGAGCCTTGGTATCCGTGATGCAGCAGAGAACAGTACCCGTCACATGCTTAGAGTTCAGCAGTTATAAGCTCTTTTTCTCTTGAGTGCCTTCCCATTTCCACCTGACTGCTAAGAGTCAGGTGCCAAAAATCATTTAGAAGTCACTGTCATCAAGACCATCAAAATGGATCATGAAGGTCAGCCTAGAAGATAGTCTTGGTGACAGTGAGAGTTCTTGTAATTTTTCCTGCTGGCCTTAGTGACAATGTTATAGAGAACTATAGAATTACTGTGACTCTTGATAAAAACTTAACTCAAGGACTAAACTCTAAATATAAAGAATTCTTTAGAACACCAAGAAAGCCACATGTTGCTTTGTTTTTGCATTTATTCATAACAAGGAAGTGACACGCAATTTAATAAAACCAACATGAGTATGTGTTCAAGTATATTTCAAACCATGTCTTTCAACAAGAATATAATAAAAAATTAATGAAGAAATCATCATGGCTTAAATAGTACAGATTTTGCTTCTGTAAAGACTAAGAGTACATTTTATAGTAAGCAGTGCCTATCATTTGATGAATTGTTGCAATAATCACTCAAAATGATGTTATTTAGTAGAAATTAATATTGGTAGGTACATTAATAAGATGAAGGGGTTGTTGAGCCTTCAACTCAAAGTGAGTTCTACTAAAGGAAGTTTGGGAGTTATCAGAAGTCTGAAGAACTTGAATTATGACAGTATCAATATGATTTGCCATACACACATACACACACACACACTATCTTGGGCTGAAATTCATGTCAGACAAATGTTCTTTTACTGGATTATGAAATTGAACAACAGGCAGAAGTCATGCTGTAAACTGAAGTAGGGAGCCTGAGTCAGAGCCCAAGCGACTCCAGTCATAAAAGCTCTGCCTACAGCAGACTGCATCCTTTTGTTTCATAGCTTGCTCATCATACGTTGAGAAAGGACCTTGCCACTTTGTCTCAGTATCCACCATTTCAAAGAGTTGATCTCTGTCCCAAGCTAAAGTACACTATTTGGAATTTGCAGTGGCTTGGGCTACTTATATGTAGTAATTCCCTCTTTGATTCACAGCTTATTGGTTGCAAATATCTATTCAGCTCTGCCTAGGCATAAAGATGTCAGGAAGCTACAACTATTTAGAATGGAGCATCCATAGTTTCTACCTAGTTAATGTTAATAATAGCTACCTCTACATGTGTACTATCATAATACTCAAACATGGCTCACAGAATCCACTAAGTAGCATTCATAGGGCTCCCAGAGACTGAAGCAGCAATCACAAAGCCTGTGCGGGGCTGTGCTAGGTCCTCTGCAGATATGCTATGGAGAGGATGTCTGACTCTTTAGAGTGTTCTTGGGTCCCTTTCCCCTTACTGGGTTGCCTCACCCAGCCTTGATGCAAGGGTTTGGGCCTAGTTTTATTTTATTTGTTGTGTGCTGTTCAGCTGATATTATCCCTGGGAGGCGAGCTCTTTCCTGAAGGGAAACAGAGAAGGCTGGATCCGGGGGAGGAGAGCATGGCTAGGGGGAGTGGCAGGGGGGCAGCTGCAGTCAGGATATATTAAAATCAAAAACAGAAACAGAAAGGATATTTTAAAAATAAAATAAGAAATCAAGAATGGGTGCATGGTGCCCTTCAGGCATCATAATGCACTACACTAGGCAGTAAGAGAAGCCAGGGTCCGAATAGTGTGCCCGGGAGTAGTAGTCATTGAGTTGTACATTTCCTGCAGTCTTATGCTCCACTGTAGGCTATGGTTTTTCAAAACCTACATTAGTAACTATTTGCAAATGCTTTGAACCCCCTTCCTACCCACTGCTTAAATGTAGGGGAGAAAAGCTAGGTGTACTGGATAGTTTTTAAAGGGATTGAACTTTTAATATGTAAAGACTGTGGGAATTTTAAAGTTTTTTAAGTTCTTGGGGATAAATAAGAAATAAGGGTTGAAGATTAATAGTGATGTGTTTGTGTGTCAAGTTGACAAGGGGTCAATTGTACTGGATAGTTTTGTGTCAACTTGACACAGCTGGAGTTATCACAGAGAAAGGAGCTTCAATTGGGGAAATGCCTCCATGAGATCCAGNTGTAAGGCATTTTCTCAATTAGTGATCAAGGGGAGGAGGTCCCCTTGTGGGTGGTGCNATCTGTGGGCTGGTAGTCTTGGTTCTAGAAGAGAGCAGGCTGAGCAAGCCAGTAAAGAACATCCCTCCATGGCCTCTACATCAGCTCCTGCTCCCTGACCTGCTTGAGTTCCAGTCCTGACTTCTTCAGTGATGAACAGCAATGTGGAAATGTAAGCTGAATAAACCCTTTCCTCCCCAACTGCTTCTTGGTCATGATGTTTGTGCAGGAATAGAAACCCTGACTAAGACACTAGGCTATAGGACAATGGAGACGTGGACCCGTTTAGAAGTAATTCTTTGGGTGCTTCCCATCTTCATTGTTAAGATTCCAGCAGTCCAGTTTAGTAGTGTCAAGATACCAGCAGTCCGGTTCAGAAAGTGTCACCAAATACAAATCAGCAGCGGTGGCATGATCCAGCATACACAGCCACGCCTCCATCACCTCAACATGAGTCAGCAGGAGGGGCCAGGAGAAGTTCTCTGCCATGCCCCTCTCAACTCAGTGAAGATCAACGAAGACACAAGACTAATGAAGCATTGCACAGTAGGCAATGCAAGTGCCCCATCACTGTCTGTTGGGCCCTACTTGCACTCTCTCCAAACATCACGTGTCTTCCCATGAGTCTGCATCATATGACACAACCAGAAATTTCCTCTTTACTTCACTTTACAATGGACCAGAATTTTTGTTCATATTTCAAGGGTGGTTGTCAATCTAGAGCCTTGGAAATGTTAGGCATGCTACTGAGCTGTGTATAAATATAAAGAGGTTCTTTTTAATTCTTTTTTTGGCATTCATTTTTAACCATAAAAAAGAAACAAATACAGTTGAAGGTTCTCTGAAAAATATAACAATGAGCTATGTGATTCTCATAGCCTTCTAAGAAAGTCTATTTGTCTTGATCCTAGAACGAACACTTAGGAAGCTGAAATTTGTAACTCTTCACTTGATCTTAGCCAGAGGCCGAGAAGCACTAACCTTGCTTTATTCTTTGTCTCATCTTCTGATCTTATTTTATTTAGGACAGTGGTCAGTGGTAAGGAACTCTCATAATAGGTGAAGCTACCCAGATTTCCATTTAAATGTTCAATTTGGAGGAATTTCTAACACAAGTAAATGTAGAAAGAGTAAAATGTTTGCACTGACAGCTGAGCCGGACTCCGTAACCCTTACTTTATTGAACGTGTAGGGTCATCTGACCTCTTGTCCATCAGAGTTGTGGATAGTGACACATTCCTTGACTTTGTGAGACAGGGCTAACAGAGTAGCAGGCAGTGATCACCTGGTCACAATTCTGAGGAAGTGTTGAGAGAAGTGGGGAGGGCAGTACTGAAGAGAATCTCTTGGCTAAGATAGAAATGCCCAATGTTTTGGAGAAGCTTTTAACTTGAGATGAAAAACTGAGAGGGTTCGGTCCCTTCCAACTTTTCTGTTGGAAAAGGGAAAGCCTTATGTTCGTAATATGCTTGAAACTATCATGCTCCCATCTAAAAATTTAGTATTTTCTTTTAGTGAATCAGGTAATAAACAAATACCTGAGGTCTGCAGTAGGTCCTCAGTGGGCAAAGAAGTCTCTCCAGGCCCTAATGCCCAAAAAGATTCACCCCAGCTGTATCAAGAGTAAGTCTGCAAGCTCCCTTAGGCCCATGTAGCAGCATCCAAAGGTCCCTAGGCCACTTTACATCTCAAACTCGAATAAAAGGCATATATAGTAGCTGTATGCCTTCCTCACGAATCTCTTGCAGCATTTAATTAACCAATGTTCCTCAAGTGCTTTGGGTTCCCTGTTTGGGTAGATGTGACTGAAATGCAAAGTACCTTTCCTGCCTTATTTATTGCTCCAGTGAGCACGCTATATGCTGGCAGCATTTATCTTCATTTTAATTTTATCTCCCACAAATATAGGCATTAATTTAAATCACATACAGAACATAACAGTTTTTATAGAGGCAAACTTATTCCAGCGTGCTGCATTTTAATATCGCACTTTACCATCTTTTCTCACTTGATGCAAGAATAGCATCTCTTCCTGCTTCAGCGTCTAATCTCAGGACAACAGAAACTTTGACTGCGGATATCCTTACTCTCAAACTTTATCTGCCTCACCGACTGGCTGTCGCTGACTGACAGTTGTGTGTTCTGAGCACATGTAGAAGCTTCTTCCATTCTATATCCCTTTGCCTTCCTAATTCTTGATCTGGGCGTGGAGAGTGGAGGATAAAGCATCTTACAGGTGAGCCCACCAGAACGTCGGGTACCTTTTCTAATAGTGAGAGACAGCTGAGACCCCCCAATCCTATAATCCATATTTCAAAGAAGCTCTTGAGCTTCGTCCATGCCCCTTCTGTCCTTTTATTCAAATGAGGTTTCTCTGCCTTACTCATCTCCACTCATGAAGCCATCTTATGCCACTTGAGTCTTTTCCCTGAGGGAATGTGTACTCCGTCAGCTCCTGTGTTTGACCGAAACATTTCAGTTAGCTGTCACACCCTCAGCAGGGATTCTTTCCCCACCCTTAATTTGTTGCTTGAAAAGTTGCAGCCTTCCTCAGTTAAGTTCTACAGAACTGCCCCATAGGCAACCTGTTCCCAGACCTCAGGGCCTCTGCGGCAGGCACAGGAGCCTCAGCAAAGAAGGGAAGGCCTTCTGCGCCACCTCAGGCGCTCTCCGTCCACGGGCCTTCTTCCTAGTAATGTGTACCAAAGAGAATGGATAACTTGTTTTCCTCTCTGCAGGCCACTGGATATCTAGCCTTGTCTTTTGGATTGTTTGCTTATTTTTACATTTAATCTGCTTTTAAAAATGTACTAGCAACTCTTGAGTTCCCTGTTTTATTCCCATCTCTTGTTCATTTTGTAGATGCAGAAATGAGGTCCTGAGAAGTTTATTTTCCCAAGTCACAGAGGCAGCATGTGGCAGGCCTAGGATTCGCGGACTCTGCCCACCCTAACTAACGTACTTTTGGAAAAAGCTCCTTTCAGCCTAAAATCTTGACCTCTTGTTTGTTGCTGACTCTTCCCCAGCCGTTCATTTTTGGGCTCTCAGGTGGATTTTATCTCTGGTAAGAACATGGTTACCCTGGAAACTCACTCGCTAGAACAGCAATCCAATTATAGCACCATCACCGGGGTTTATTAAACTAGAGTTGCTAATGACGTAGACTTTGATTGAAAGACGCTGGGGATTGGACTCTTACCATGTCTCAAGCCTTGTGGTATCGCATTAATTTATTCTTCTAATACAAACAAAGAACATGTTCTTTACCTGATGGGTTTGGGTTAGAGGCCGAACTGAGTCTATCCGTTTGGGACATTGGTTTCTGCACTGTGTGGAGCTGCCTATGCAGCAAGAGGTTGAAGATACTCTTTTCTCTCCTCCAACTGTGTCTCTACCCAGCCCAAAGGCCTGACGGCACTGGCCTTGCTTGGATCTGCTGAGGCTACAACTCCTTGGGCAGTTTTATTTCTTTTCATGCTTTCAGTCGAAGGTTATATTTGATTCAGGGGGGCCATTTTTCTCCCATACACTTTAGACCTTCAGAGACTTCCCATGCACCAAGAATTTTCTTGGGTTCAGACTGATAGGTTGACTCTAAATTACGTGAGCTGAACAATCAGGTCTGTGTGGACAGAGTTGTCTGGTAGTACCAGCTTGCAGGAAACTGCTTCACATGCCAATGGTTTGTGAGCTTACACCTGAAGCATGTGGCAGGCCTGAATACATTGAGCCCTTTACATCTGTATAACAAGGCAACATCACCTGCTACTTCCTGATAATGGCCATCAGGTTCTATTACTTATTCCTCACAAACTGTAAAGGAGGAGCCAGAGGCAGGGTCTTGCTAACCTGCAGGGATATTCAGGGATGAGTTTGGACATAGTACAGCTCAGTGCTCTTGTTAGCATATTAGTGTTCCATCATCCGACTCTCACATGTCAGAAAAGAATCAGAAACACTGCCTGGAAGCCCTTGGAGCTGTGCAGGTGTCCAGAGCCGCTATCATCCTGCAGACTGCATCTTTAGCAGTGCCTGTGTAAAATGCTGGGAACTGGGGAAGGGAGACGGGAGGCTGCCTCTGCCTGTGGCCTGGAGAGTAATGGGGCTGTGTTTGCCTTCACTAAACAGACTTCCAGACACGGTTGGTAAAGAGGCTCACACACCTTCAGAGAACATTCTGCTTTCTGTGTTCGCATTCTACTCTCGATAACTTGACATCCTCAGTCAGGGGCTTAGGCTGTAACTCCCTGCCTCTGTTCAATTCCCAGCATTCCCTGCCAGATTAAAAGACCACTAGCTGTTTCTCTCATGTTACCCTCTTGGCTTAAGTATCTATCTGTATAATAGTTAGTCAGCTTTTATTTTTTAATACAGCCCATCTGTAACTGTTGAAACTTGAACTAAAGATTCAAATTCTGTTATTTTTATGATTGTGGCAAGTTCTCTATTGCTTGAAGGACTAGCATGTAATATATATCTTTCCTTATAAAAGTCTCTGCGGCATTTGACTTGTATTCATATTTGAGTATACATGTTTGTAGTCAACAATAATGTGTTGGAAACACGAGAAGGAAATACGTGCTAGTAGTTGTAAGATTTGGGAGCATGGGGTCCTTTCTCTATGTCTGTACATATACCTGAGGATTCTATACTGTGTCTGTTTCTCTATGTCTGTACATATACCTGAGGATTCTATACTGTGTCGTCTGTTTGGTTGCCATTCTTCATGTGTAATTTTTACAGATATATTTCATAAATTTCTAAATAAGTGTTGTGTCAGTGGGTGTTCTTTCACTGTAAAAATGTGCCCGAGAAGAGCAGCCTATGAAGAGGAGTTTAAGTTCCTCATGGGTTGATTCTATTGCATGGGACCTGTTATGAGGGCAGAATAACATCAATGCTTTGAGACATTCTAGATCCAAACTATAGCATATTGTAGGTATATTAAATATGCAATTTAGCATATTTATTAATTTTTAAGTATCATGTGTGTCATATATATGTATATATATATTATACACATGTATATACATATTTATATATTTGCATTATCTATGACAATATAGGTTTCACTATATTTATAAAGATACAAACTACAATTTTCTTCCTCTCTAGGTCCTTCCCTTTCTCTCTCCCCAGGTCTCTCTCTGCCCCCTTACCTCTCTACCCCTCTCTCTTCCTTCCTTCCTTCCTTCCTTCCTTCCTTCCTTCCTTCCTTCCTTCCTTCCTTCCTTCCTTCTCTCCCCTCCCTCCCCTGTCACTTTCTCCTTGCTTCCCTCCCTCCCTCTTTCCCTCCCTCCCTCTTTCCCTCCCTCCCTCTTTCCCTCCCTCCCTCTTTCCTTCCTTCCCTCTCTCCCTGTCTCTCTCCTTTCTTTCTCTCTCTGTCTCTCTCTCTTCCTTCCTCCCTTCCCTCCTTTATTTCTTCCTTTCTTTCCCTGTATCTTTCACAGCTGAAACTCTGAAACCTAGACCTCAAGTAGAGAATGGCTGAAAACTAAGGTGAGGTTTTTGCTTTAAAGGAAGTGGTTCGTCCTTGTATGTATGAATCCTTGACCTAGTATGTTTAAAACAAGGGAATAGTTAGGATTTTAAACATTAATGTCAGCATTTGGGGGAATAGTTCTTTCTACTTCCCCAGAGATAATAGTTCCTGCTCCTAGCCCCTCTCTTCTCCTTTCCCCTCCCCTTCTTTTCCTTCTCTCTTCCCTTCTTTTCTCCTCCCTTTCTCTCCATTCCCTTCTCTTCCTGGTTCCTTTCCTATCTTGCTTTCACTTTCACTTGTTTGAAGGTGTTGTTTGGCTTGCTGCTTCTCACTAGGGGTGCTGCTCCCCAGCACCTAAAGCTGGTCTTTTTTTTTTTTTTTTTTTTTTTCTTTTTCATTTTCACTAAATATCTGTTATGGTGTGAGTCAATTTTTTTCCTTCCTGGGACTCTCTCTGATAGATTTAAATGCAGCTCCTGCAGCCCCTCCATACACTTTAAATGCTTTGATAATCAGTCCATGCTGTCACCATCCAGGCTAGCTTTGTGGCCTCTTGGAGTGGGTCACTGTGTAGCAGAGTAAACCACAGCTACCTGAGCTTTCAAAGCCTGCAGCACAGGAGCAGCATTGGGGGTATTTTTTGGAGAAAGTAGATGTTCCTTCCAGGACTCAGTGAAGCTTCTATTACTGTTATGAATGATCTTCCCTTTGTCTCAGTTACAGCCCAGATGGAGTCTTGACTTTTCATAATTTATTCAGTGACATGTACTTCCTGTGTCTAATAGTCAATCAGTTACCAAAAAGGGAGAGGTGATAAGAGAGTGAGAATAATTTTGTCATGATTTATATGCACTTGGCCTTCACTGAGTATTACCAAAAAGCAGGCAAGGCAGGCTCTGCTGACCAGCATTCCTACATGCATTCTTGTGGCCTGAGCAGTCTCTAAACCATGCCAAAAGCATCCCTGAGGTATTTACAGGGAATATGTGGCTGTGGCTGTGGATGCACTCTAAGCCTCTTTGTGTAGAAATATGTAGAGGAAAGAACTAAAGGAGGGAGGAGGTAGGAAGCCTGCCTTTAAAACCTGACTCCCCTCCATCTCAGCCCTGAGATGTCATAGCAAGCTCTTAAATCCTTTACTTTCTATAATTATTTCAATACAGGAAAAAAAGTATATTCGTCATGAGTCTGTGATCAAGAAAAAAAATGTTGAGTAAACTAAAGCAATCAATAACAAAATGGAAAAAAATTTGAAATAGTCAGGATCTAATTTTATTATTTCTAAACATTATGAAGTTTAAAAAAAAACAAAATGAAGTAAGTTCTTAGGTTTAAAAGGTTTTGTCAACCATAGTACTAATGTGCAGCCATTTGCTAGAAGATGCCAGTTCTGTTTTGTTTTTAAAGCACTGTCCTGTTATACTATCCAGAAAATGATGCTGTTGAAACAAAGTACTCTTCTTAATAAATTTCATATATATCTACATATTATGATTTATATATTATATATATTATATATAAACACTGTACTCATAAAGTTAGCATGTGTGTGTGTGTGTGTGTGTGTGTGTGTGTGTGTGTGTGCTCTAAACAATTTGCCTGATTTGGGGAGGAATTTTGTTTTTGAACTTGCTCCCCTTTGTTTTGTGGCACCTAGAGATTCATGCCCCTGCCTTGTTGAAGCCCATGGGAGATACATCCCTGATGTTTTCTACTTAGGAGGAAGTCATGTTTCTTTAGAAATATCTGGTCTATTTTACTTACATGGTGAAAATGTTAATGTAGTAGGAAAGCATATTAGTCTTGGGACATCAGTATAACTGTTATGGTTTGTTTTCTACCCAAAGTCAAAGATCTACAGAAGCCTTGATCATGTCACAGAGATTTTGTCAAAGAAACAGAACCAGCCTGAGGTATGTATTGAGATTAGCTGTGAAGGATTTCTGTGGGCTGACTAGGAAATCAGAAGCCCCCACAGTAGGGTGTTAAAAGCAGAAGGCTGGCTTACAACTAGTTTATTCAGGTCTTCCCAGCCCATTCATCCTTAAAGCCAGTTGATTGGATTTTAATCAAATCTAGATGTCTCCAATTTCTGTTTGATCCCAGGGACAGTAAGTAAAAATGGTGATCTTCCAACCTGAGATGAAAGAGAAACATTGCTTGTCTAAGAGTAACCGTCTTTTCTCAGTCTCTGCGGGGTTGGCTGTTGCCTCTTGTGTATTTTCCTTAGCCTTATTCTTACATTCCGTTTTTAGATTATAGCAATTGAACTAAAAGATTATCTTTTAAAAAATCTTTAATAACTTTTTAATTTAAATAGCATTACCTCATTTTCTCTTCCCTCTTGTCCTCCCAGATAGCTACTCTCCAGCCACTTTCATGACCCATTATCAAACTGATCAAGTTGTTTTACTTGATTATTATCACTCTTGCACACACACACAAGCATATATATGAAATCAAAACTATGTGGATACATCTTGCTGAGTCCATGTATTGTTTCTGTGTACAGGGTTTCATGGCTGACCACTTTTATTGAAGGGCTCACTCTGCGAGGCGCTAATCCTCCCTCTGCTAGCAGCCTATAGATTGTGCCTTGGTGTAGGATCCTTTGAAAGTTTCCCCTTCCACATGACTGTTATAGCCCATGTCCTGGTATTTGACTCTTAGAGTCTTTCTAACCCCTCTTCCTCCAAGTTACCAGAGTCCTGATATAAGTGTATCCATCTTCCACACTGTTATCGTTGTTATCCTATGATAACATTGTCTCCTTTACTTCTCTGACCACACTGCATATAGCTTGCTCTCTTGTCTACATCCAGTCCTTTTAGAGCATATCAGTACCTTTTTGATGGGCTCTTGACTATTGCTCCCTCATTGCTGTGTTTCTACCCAACTATAGTCAACATAGCCTAAGTCTTGTAATTGCTTGTCCATCTTTTAACTCTGTACTCATAAAGTTAACATCATATGAACAGCACACTCCTGCGTTTCTTCCAATTTCTCTCTTCTCTCTCCTCTCCTCTCCTCTCCTCTCCTCCCCTCTCCTCTCCTCCCCTCCCCTCCCCTCCTCTTCCTCCTCCTCCTCCTCTTCCTCCTCCTCCTCTGGTGC